>NC_073340.2:21618928-21930714 GCF_027580225.2 Misgurnus anguillicaudatus | reverse complement strand
GCCATCGGCCTGTCCCGCTCATGGGAACCCCCCATCACACCTCCACCGAGGGGCTGCATTGGGCATTGTGCCCACTGCATACATTTATATAAGGCTTGCAAAACTGCGGTGTGTACGAGTGTGTGTCGGTAGCTGCAGTGAATATTTGCCTTTACTGTAGCCACTAGCGACATGAGTTTCGCCCGAGTCCATTTGTTCTGCTTATCAGAATGTCCTCTGGTAAAAGCACATTGTGTTGCAGTCATTGTTCATTGGGTTCAATAACAGATGCCAATGCTGATGGACGTGAGAATGGATTTCGCCGCAGGCTTTTAGGGCTCTGCGTTTGTTTGAATGTTCGGTGTTAATGAGCTCAGTATCTCATTGAAACCGTTGTCAGCTAGAGCTACTTTCTCTCGTTTTTAGCGAGAGACAGGACAAGCTGAAAAGCTTGTCTTGTCTAACGAGAAGTTGGCATAACTCGCAGTGTATTAAAGCCGATGTAAACACAATTTTTGGGTGCCATAATATTTGCATATTTGCCGTTTCAAATCCTACTGAGGTGGACAGCCTAGCTGGACAGCACTGTCTAGGTCAGGGGTTTTCAAACTGGGGTCCACCAGAAGGTTTTAAGGGGTCCCTAGAATATTTTTGTGAAATAAAAATAGTAAGTCTATTGCAGGGTTCTCCAACCCTGCTCCTCGAGAGGTACTGTCCTGCAGATTTTAGCTGCAACCCCAAACACAGGTGAACCAACTAATCAAGGTGTTCAGGGTTGCTTGATAATTACAGATAGGTGTGTTGGAGCTGGGTTGGAGACACCTGGTCTATTGTGTAGCCAATTATTTAAGTTGTGAAACAATGTGCTATCTTTATGATATCACAATTACTGTTTATCTAACACAGTTTCAATGTATCGTTATGCAAAATAAAATGGATACATATTAAGAAAGGGGTCCTCGGAAACATTTCATCATACTGTAATTGGGGGTCCCTGCCATCATAAAATGTTAAAAAAACCGTAGTCGAGACCGAGTCATATTTAAAGGGACATTCCACTTTAAAAAAAAAAAAAATATATATATATATATATATATATATATATTCATATATATATATATATATATATATATATATATATATATATATATATATATATATATTCATATATGGTTATATATTAAAAAATATGCTGTAATGCAATCATCTTAAGATTAAAAAACTTGTATAGTTGCTCCTCTATTCCCTGTCTATCTGAAAGCTGATTGTTCTGAAAAATGTGGTGTGCCCTGATTGGCCAGCTATCTAGTGCATTGTGATTTGCCGAATACCTTAAGTGTGTCATGGAAATGTTACGCCCCTTACCATATTAGGATTATCAGCTCCCAAAACATAGCGTCTCCATGACATGGTGTTTGCAGCGGCTACAACAATACTTTAGTGACAATAAAAGTTGCGCCTTCCTTTTTTGCGTATACATATGTGCGTGTCACCAAATATCCACTGAGAGTAGACAAGTTGTAGACCCAAGTGCAGTTTATTTAACAAAACAACATGAACAAACACAAAACATGACATGGCATGAAAATCTAGCAGATACTGATACATTAAACAAAGCTTGACAAAAGACAATGGGGACACAAGGGCTTTATAGAGACAAGGAACCAATCAGAACACGACACATCAGGGAATGGGGAAACAAGAGACAACCATGGCAGGGAAGACTTTTAAAATTAAAGACATGAACATGAAACAGAGAACTTCATAATAAAAGACATGAACAATAAACACAACACAAATGTGACAGTGGAGGTGTGTTTGAATAAAACGTTTCAGGAAGGCGTTGATGAGCCGTCACTTTTAGAAAGAATATCTCTTTGGGTTTGAGACTTCAATCTCTGCGACTTTATGAATTTTCTATACAGTATGCACAAATGGCTTTAAAACACTCTAAAGAAAAAGGAAAACATGAAATCCATCATATGACACCTTTAAAGCATATACAAAAATTACTTGACATATGTGAGTTTTGTCACGATACATGCGAGAACCAATGAGATTCAACGTGTCAGCATATTTAAACTTACTACGCTAATCTGTATATTTCCATGTATCAATGACTACATAAGATCAAATTACTTGCTACAAAGCCAGCGTTTTATGGCCTTGCAGACATGTTCGATCGTTTGCTGATTTAAAACTGAAACAAAGCTTTCATGATTTTTACTGATATAGTAGTTGATCTTGTTTATTATTTGTCTACTCAGTCGTATGAGACAGGAAAGCCTCTTTTCCATCTGTGATGCGTTTACACCACAAGTTGTTGTGTGTTGTTGCCCCGTCTCAATTTCTTCCATTTGCTGTTTTTATTTTTTGAGATGTCATTTCTGTTTTCGTTTTCAGAGCATCTTTGCCCAGTTCCAATACAGCAGTGAAAAGGTGCTCCCGTCCGACGCCCTGCGCAGCGCTCTCGCCAAAACCTTTCAGGACGAACAGCGTTTCCAGCTGGGCATCATGGACGACGCGGCCGAGTGTTTCGTAAGGCTTTATTTTATATCCTCGTCTCCCCCATGTCACGGTCTCTCCTCATAACTCACAAGTTATTTTTGCTGATATCACGATAAGCTTACGTCTTATCTCATTTCTTCACATCTCGCACTTTCTCTGTGTCTCCTTTGGCTCTGTTTCTGCTCTACAGGCATTTCCTCTCCTTCTCTCTCCTCGTCTCGCTCTCTCTCCTCAGGTCACCTTTCTGTTTTTCCTTTCCTCTTTTAGATTCTGTCAGCCTTGATCTTGAGAATCTAGACATGTTATGTGCTGCGTTGCAGGCACTGCTGTTTGTGCACATCCTTGCGATGTTTGACTTACCTTAGAAATAGAATCGTGAACTCTAAGGAGCTTCTTATAATATTTATGGATTTCACCCAGTACACAAATCAAGCTGTGTTTCAGTGATGTTTATGACAGGACATGTTGACATGTTTTTGATGACTGTATTTGATTCAGAGAGGCTTGCTCATGGAATGAAATGCGGTTTTACATTAAACAGACTTTGTGAGCAGGTTTATTAGATTTATTTGAAAAATTATGAATCAAAAAGGTTTTCATTGTTGAAAGATTGAATTGCACAGCTTTTATCTACCATGCATCATGGTCATATGCCTGTTATGTATGTAGGGTTGCAAAGTGGCGGAAAGTTTCCGGTAAATATCCATAAACTTTCCAGGGGAACTTAATCTGGGTGGGGAATTTTGAAAATATTGAAAACTTAATGGGAATTTACAGGAATTTGTGGCAATTATTTGAAAAATTTGAGAAAATGAATATAAACTATATTATATAATCAATTTCCATATATTCTCATCGAAACAGGGTTCCCACGGGTCCTTGAAATCCTTGAAAGTTTGTGAATCTGGGGGGTGGAGTCAAGGAGTCAAGTGTTTGAAATATACATACATAGATACAGGTCATTGAAAGTGCTTGAATCTATTTTATGCAAGAAGCTTTCTGGAAAAAAATCAATATTAATCCCTGTGTAGTGTAGGATAATATCATAAAATTTCTAGCCTTTTAAGCACACGTGTTAAACTGTTCGCTTTAAATGCTTATATTTTCTGTAGGCGAATGTTGATTCATACCAAAATGCATTTTTTGCATAATTGTGTTTGACACATGAAAAGTCTCAGGTTACGTATAACTGTTCTTCCCTGAGAAGGGAATGAGACGCTGAATCTCCCTTGCCATACTAGGGTGACCAGACGTCCCGAAAAATTCGGGACAGTCCCGAAATCTAAGCTGCTGTCCCGAATCCCGAATCCTGCTCTAATTGTCCCGAAAATCATACTGAAGCTAAATCTTAATCCCGAATCCCGCTTTAATTTCCCCGATAATTAAAGCAAAATCTTGAGTAGTAGTTGTCTGATAAAACATGAGCGAGGAGTTTAAGTCATCCTGCAGCCAGCCCCCGCCGGCTGCCCATTGGCTGCAGCCCGCCGCCGCCGGCTGCTCATTGGCTGCAGCATCTTGTTTTTATACTGTAGGCTCTCATTGTGCTGGCAGCAGTTAAAACCTCCGCGAAATATGCTGACGTTGTATTGTTTCTATTAATTTATCTAATTCAGATATATGCAGAAAGACAATAGGACCTTTTGTTTTATAGAGTTGACTAAGAGAGCGAAAGTTGCAGCAGCCGCGAGGACAGTTGAAAGTGCAGGCAGTGACAGTCAGTCGCGTGAAGGAGTCAGATTGGTCGAGGACAGGCAAGGCACTTTGTTAAAAATACTTCTAAACGTATTATATAAAAAATATTTCTATACGTATTATATAAATTTATACGCATATGTACTTATATTAATAAAAATATGATTAGTTCAGTAACTTCAGTTTGAAATTCCTTATTTTTATTATTAAGTAAAATAAAGAAAACTATTATTGTATGAACTATTACTGTATAAAGTATAAAATACTATACGTATTATATAAATTTATTTATATGCATATGTACTTATATTAATATGATTGATTTAGTTTGAAATTCATTGTCTTTTATTATTAAATAAAATTAATAAATAAAACTATTATTGGATGACCCCCCCCCCCCTTACGTCTGCCCCCCCGTCCCGAATTTCAGCCAATCTTCACCCTATGCCATACTTCCTGCATCCATGTAACGGCGTCTTTGGCAATATTTCAGATAGCGATATACTTCCTGGCTCTCACGTCACTCTGTCTTTGTCGTTAAGCCTCACCATTGGTTGAATTTGATATACACATTCAGACGCACTTATCCCTGGAAGCGTCCCCAAAGTGTCACCATAGTGATGCAGTGTGAGTTCCCTCGAAAGGGAACTGTAATAATGTATCTTAAAAGGTAACACGATGTAACCTTGCTCTCACTTAAAATATGTCCCCACATTTATTCCTTGAATTTAAGGGTACTGGACCTGGAAAGTCCTTAAAAGGTCCTTGAAATTGACGTTAACTAAGGTGTGGGAACCCTGTGGGAAGTTTCCAACCTTGAAATTCCCAGAATTTTGCCACCCTATATGTATGGTTATCTTTCATTAGCTTTGGTCTAAATTACAGCTGTCACTATGATTAAATAATCATCTAATCACGATTGTTTGACCTCATCGCGATGATTTTAGATCACCGCAATGATTGCACATCTCTCTAAAAAACACAAGGGGGAGCTACAGCACCTGTATTAACGAGACCGTGTCAGATGGCGCTCCTTAACTGACAGTGGAACACGATATATTGCAAAGCCATTCAATACAATGGATAAAACTGCATTTATAGAAATGCTGCAAAACTTTGATAAGCAGTATGAACTGCCAGGTAAAACATATGTTTCCAAAACAGCAATTACTAATTTAGGAAGTGAAGGATGCTATTCTTAAGGATCTGTAAGGAATTGATGCAGCCACTACAGACATGTGGTCCAGTACTAATATGACCTTAGTAGGATTGGCTACTATTTAAGGCCTGTTCTGGTATATTTTTTCAGACACTTTATTGTGTTTATTTCTTATGAAGAATTTATAGTTTTTAAAAGATATATTCATTAAATACTTACTTTTGTGTAATGTGTATTAATATTTACCATTAGGTAAACCTATTTAAATTATTAAAAATAAATTAAATAATCATAACAATGTGTGAAAGTTAAATTAAATGTCAAAGCAATAAAACAGACAATTAATCGTCATAATCATCAAAACCCTAAACAGGCAATTAATTGTCATAATTGGCACAATTTATTAAACAATTTACCGTCTGCCAAATTTCATAACCGTGACAGCCCTAGTCTAAATCTGTAATGTTTTCAGGCATCCAGAATTTAACACTTTTCCAAACAAATAAAAAGTCTAGATTTTATCGGACACATGCGCGTTGTTGCAGTTATGCACCTGGTCCGAAGTTAACTTATGCCGAGTTCAGACTGCACGATTTTAGCCCTGATTTTGACTCGCCGACAGGTTTTGAGAAATCGCTGACAAATGGCTGAAATCACAGGCAAATCGATGCTCGTGCACGCGAGTGACAATCACACAGTGTGAATTATAAAAGACGCGTTCTGAGAGGATTGCGACGAGTCGCCGACACCTGTGAGATATTTGGCATGCTAACTATCTGGACCGGTCGGCGATTCAAAATCATTCCGTGTGAAATGTGTTTTGACTGACAATAACATCGGCGATGACCTACATCCAATGAGAGAGCAACATACAGGACAGCTGGAAGTTCGGGGAGGAGTCTCTCCAAACATTTCCTCATTCATAATTTTTATTTCTTTTTCTTTCTGCTGCAAATGAGCGCACATGCAATTTGTATGGTAAACTTCTTGCGGATGACCATTTTTAATAATAATCCCAGTCTCACGTGAGAACTCCGGTCTTGCACGCGTGACCTCGCGCTGTTTCCTTCATGTCACTTCTCGCGTGCGTTTGGCTGTGAGACGTAGTTTGCGGACCGGAAAAAAGTTATCGGCGATTCTTCTTACGATAAAGTCATGCAGAATGAAAACCCCTGTCGCCAATCCATCATGCAGTCTGAAAAAGCAGCGACTGAACGCTTCCTCAGATAATCACGCAGTGTGAAACCACAGGTGACCCGACTAGTTTGAAAATCAAATAGTTTGAACTCGGCATTACGCTCTGTGTTTGTTTATCGGTCTGGCTAGTAGCTAAACTCTGTAACAAATACCTTCTGAAAAATAAAAATGTTTCGGTTTCCTTAAGACGAGGGGAGACGTCGAGCATAGATCACCGCTGTACAAAGTAGGTTTGGCAGTTTAGCAGCAAGCCAAGAATTTAAGGATCTTAAAGGAACAGTATGTAGGATTGTGGCCAAAACTGGTATTGCAATCACAAAACTTGTGGCCAAAACTGGTACTGCAATCACACAACTGGTGGCCAATACACAAAATAACAACATAACCATCAGTTGAGGACTGCAACTCCACTTTTTAAATGACAATATCCTGACCAGACCACTGTTGTGAGTGATATAAGTATTTGAAATGAAAATGATTTCTTAATGTCTAGTAACATATCAGGGCCATTTTATGATTAATAGATATACATTTCTTACATACTGTTCCTTTAAATTCTTAGGGCCAGATGGGTAACAGTGGCAACGTGTGTGCCCGATCAAACCATCTATACACTATTACAAAGCATCTGCGTAACAGTAGACAGTAAGGCAGTACAGTCCGTTTTGTAATTGTGACTCTAGAATTCAGCTTGTCCTCTGGACCCCTACTATTACTGAAGATGAGATCAGATAATTTCCCCCCATAAGACCTTTCTCCACTCACCAACTCACTCCACTAATCCCCAGACCTGATTATTTGGCTCTACCTGATTAAGGACCATAGATTGCGTTTATCTCACATTTATGTCCTTAAAGGACACGCTGCGTGAGCATCAATACAGATAATTGCTTTTAAGCAAATAAGCAATTGAACGATCATTCACGGGCCAGCAGCTGAGCTGTCCAATCAAGATAGCTCGCAGAGAGACCCTTTGATTGGCTCTGTCTTAAATACCCATTTATATGCATCCTGTACTGTCTGTGTCAGGGCTTTTCTGCCATAGATTTGTGAATGCAGCTGTGCTTACTCATAAGGTCACAAAAGACAGCATCATCAAAGTGTTATTTAGTTCAATTAGCACCTCGTCTGCAGTTCTGCAACAAAGGTCCGTTCCTGTCCCGGACTTATTATTTTTAGCTGCGGATCTGTTGAATGAAGCTGCCACAATTTTTCTATTTTGCTTGACTGCCGCATTTATGAGGCAGAGGCGGGCACAGAGCCAAGCCACTCGTCTCGCCATCCCTCTCTGCTTTTTGACGCCGACCCCTCTCCCCTCGTGCACGAAGGGTGGTACATTAGCGAAATGCCAACTCTTTATTTTTGCATTTCTTCTCTGTGCATCTGCATCCCTGCATACATAGTTGTGCTATTTTCTAAGTGATCAAAGGCCCTATTGACTTCTATAGTATTCTTTTTTCCTACTATGGAGGTCAATAGGGCCTCTGATTGGTTTGGTTACAAACATTCCTCAAAATATATTCCTTTGTGTTCGTCAGAACATAAAGCTGTGTAAATTTATTGATGCATCCTTATTATTTCTTATGCATCCTTACTTCTGTTTTAAAGTGCACTGCAAGCTCCATGCGTGTTGGAGGAATGGTCGTTGGTTGTTAGTGAGATGAAAGGAGCAGAACGGAGGAGTTGATATATGGTCCTGTTCACTTCCTTCGCCTTCTCTCTCTCCCCCTCGTTCGCCCCGTATTCCTTTGTCAGGAACTTGCAGTGTGATCGATTGATTTTAAATTTGTTCAGCCAGGGAATCAAAAGGACTCTTATGAAAAATAGATGTGTTCTTCTCACTTGATCAGATTAACGTGAAGTGAGTGCTGACAGAGAAAAATGAATATATGAGTCGGACCACACAACTCATTCTCTTTAACGCGCATACACAAACAAAAACTCAAAGACACCTCATTCTTTAATGGCTCGCACAAACATTCAAATTGTTGTATTACAATGAAATGCACTGATAAACGTCCTTTTCTAGATTTGTTTATCAGAGGGAGATCAATGACACATAACCCAATGGACAAATGCTCGGGTTACACACGCAGACACTTATTGGAAGAAAGCCAACCTGTCTGTTTGTTTTTTTAGGAGAACCTCCTGATGAGGATACACTTTCACATCTCGGATGAAACCAAGGAGGACATTTGCACGGCCAAGCACTGCATCCCACATCAGAAATTTGCCATGACACTTTTCGAACAGGTTGGTTGTAGTCTTTCACTAGGGGGTGGAATCCATTTTAGTCTGATTTAAGACTTAAAGAATTAGTCCATTTTCTTTAAAAAAAATCCAGATAATTTACTCACCACCATGTGATCCAAAATGTTGATGTCTTTCTTCGTTCAGTCGAGAAGAAACTACGTTTTCCGAGTAAAACATTCCAGGATTTTTCTCATCTTAATGGACTTTAATGGACCCCAAAACTCAACAGTTTCAATGCAGTTCAAAATTGCAGCTTCAACGCAGCCCCAAAGGACTCCAAACGATCCCAAACGAGGCACAAGGGTCCCATCCAGCGAAACGACTGTCATTTTTGGCAAGAAAAATAAAAAATATGCACTTCTAAACCACAACCTCTCTTCTTCTTCCGGCTGTGTGACGAGCCAGCGCAACCTCACGTAATTGCGTAATGACATGGAAAGGTCACATGTTATATATATGAAACGCACATTTGCGGACCATTTTAAACAATAAACTGACACAAACACATTAATTAGTATTGTTCGACATACAACAACGTCGGAACAGTCCTCTTTCTCCACACTTGTAAACACTGGGGGGTAGTTTCGCATACGTCATCGTGACCTCTTGACGTGATGTATTACGTGAGGTCGTGCTGGCGCGTCACAGGTCCGGAAGAAGACGAGAAGTTGTGGTTTAAAAGTGCATATTTTATTTTTCTTGCCAAAAATGTTACGCTAGATAAGACCCTTTTGCCTCATTTGGGATCGTTTAGAGTCCTTTGAAACTTCAATTTTAAACTGCATTAAAACTGTTAAGTGTTGGGGTCCATTAAAGTCCATTTAAATGAGAAAAATCCCGGAATGTTTTCTTAAAAAAAAAACACAATTTCCTCTCCACTGAACAAAGAAAGACATCAACATTCCGGACGACATGGTGGTGAGCAAACCATCCGGATTTTGTTTTTAAGAAAATTGACTAATCCTTTAAAAAAGATTAAAAGAAATCGTGTTGACTCACAAACATTATGTTAGCAGCTCAAAAGGTTGCAGTTTTGATCCCAGGTAATGCACATAATGATAAAATGTTGCTTTGGATAAAAGCGTCTGCCAAATGCATAAATGTAAATGAATCTGTTAAAGCTCTTTTTGAATTACAATCTAACTCACTCCCTGAACCTCTGAATCAGTATTTGAATCGTAATATTCACATGTATGATTCACAACATTCGGCTTCTTTGTGTTTTCTGCAACTTTGAATATATTTATATGTTATGTGTTTCTTTCCTTTTAGTGTGTTTGTAATAACTGTGGAGCCACGTCAGATCCTCTCCCATTCATTCAGATGGTGCACTACATCTCCACCACCTCTCTGTGGTAAGCGAAAGACCACACTTTCACACCAGTATGCATACATAAGAATCTCCAAGGGAGCTGCACTTAGTAAATAATCAAGTAGTCATTTAGCAGATGCTTATGTCCACAGTGACTAGCACGCATGACATTTATTGCTCCCTGTTATCTTCTACTCAAGACGCAAAGTGGTGGCAGCACATGCATTTGAACCTACAACCCTCAGATATTTAACCACATGGTGCCACATACCCCAGACGTCATTGTTTCGGTTTGCCTTGTGCTGCAAAAATGATGGATTCTCTCACTGTTAAGAAAAATTTGAGACTTAAGTGGGCTTTCTGAGCATGTGCGTGGTAGTTTAGAGGTGGAAATGGAGGATTGTGGCCCCTTTGTCACCCTGATGTTGACTGAGGGGTTTGATTTACACATAAAACTGGGACCTGAAGGTAAGCAGCCATGCACACACTGTATATCGCGTAAGTGACTGACCAGCTTCAGCTCAATGCTAAAGCCAACCCGCCAGGCTGAAATAAGGCTCTATATCACAGGTTATTAGCTGTCATCACACATACCAGCCCCACAAGAGTAATCTGGCAGAGCTATGTACAGGAAATGTCTCCACCACCCCTCCCTTCTATTCTCACACCGTACAAGTATACAGTATTCTTACATACATTTACTGTTTGTATTGATTTTAGTTATTAGTCTCTGACAGACTCTACCTGACCCTCTCACCCCCCGGTTTTATATATATATATATATATATATATATATATATATATACACAGCGGGGAAAATAAGTATTTAACACATCAGCATTTTTATCAGTAAGGGTATTTCTAAGTGGGCTATTGACACAAAATTTCCACCAGATGTAGCCATCAAGCCAAATATTGAATTCATACAAAGAAATCAGAACATTTAAGTATACAAGTTGAGTCATAATAAATAAAGTGAAATGACACAGGGAATAATTATTTAACACATGAAGAGAACAAGGTGCAAAATGGCATAGCAAGCCAGGAGGAGATCACTTGAAATCTGTCAGTATTGAGAGAGAAACCCTGCCCCCTATCAGTACTAATTGATATCAGTTACTTTAGTCCTAATTGATGGCCTATAAAGGCTTCTCATTACCCAGGAGGCGCACAAGTAAGACTTCATGATGGGTAAAAGCAAAGAACTCTCTCAAGATCTTCGTAATCTTATTGTTGAAAAAGCATTTTGATGGGAATGGTTATAGGTGTATTTTCAGAATGCTGAATGTTCCTGTGAGCACTGTGCGGGCCATTATCCGTGGGGGCCAGATGTGTCAAATACTTATTTTCCCTGCTGTATATACATATATATATCACATTTTTAGCTTTAATTTATAAGAAATGTTCTCTTTCTCGCTCTCTCTCATATGTAATATATGGCAATTATAAGATTATGAGAAAGTGGACCACTCAGGACATTGGTAGGACACAACCTTATGCTCCCCATGGAGTGATGTCCCCACCCCCATTATGTCCACATTCTGGGAAATTATGAAGAAAGACCAGCAGTGTCTCCATCACTTATATTTTCCCCACAATAAAGATTTTAGAGGGTTAATAATTTTGCATTCAATAAGGGAGAATTAATTGACTCATAACATGTTTATTTGCATGGAATTACCGTGAATTACGTACATAACTGTGGACTTTTGAATGGAGTATACAGTGTACATCTGGTACTGGCATACTTTCCTGTACATTGCTCCACTGGAGTCCACACTTTTTTCATGACAAAAAAACTGAAATGCACCTGCACTTCACCATTATTTGATCACCATCAATCTCACTCCGCAGCATATTGCATGCATTGTCACGTGCCCTTGTGGCAGTAAATTATAGTACACAGTGTTCCTTCACTCTTGTATTCTTGAACCCCTGCCAAAGCCTTAAATTTAATATGACAGCATTTCTATGAAAATATACTCTGTGTCTATATACATACACACACAAAAAAACAATGACTTGACACAATATGCAATACTCACTAACTCTGTGTTTTAATGCAAAAACATAACTACTAAATCAGCCTTGCACCTAGCATGGATAACAATGAATCTCGTAGGTTGTTCAAGACAGATTAAACAGGTTTATCTTCACTACAGCACTTACATTTATCATTTTGAGAGGACTGCTTTACAATTCTACACTATAAACTCATCTACCTAGCACGGCACACACATAATACTTATGATAAACTTATTTTCATGAATGTAATTTAATCCATGGTATGTTTTCATGATTTGAATTGTAATGAAATGTAGTAGTATAACTTGGTTAAAATACACAGCGTATGTTTTAATATTTTATTAACATAGTTAACTTTGTTATCACATCGTGGTTCGAGCCGTGGTCATATTACTTTTCAATTATATTCACAGTCTTTTGCGATAATGACCAGCAGACTAAAAATGGCTCCCGTATTGGGAGTCAGATGAATATGAGAGATTGATTGCATTACGCATATAAATGGGAAGTAGTGTGGATGGCAAAATGGATCAGAAATTTTCATGCAATTTATAAATTGACCATAAATAGTGCAAAGCTTTCATATTACCATAATGACTCACCATGAGATGCATAATATTCTTAAGAATAATGGTCATGGTTAAGAATCTGATAATTGAAGAAAAATGCCTGAAAAAGTGCAATGACAATGTCAGGCACCTTCTTAAGAGCGTTTTTAATGTGCTGTCTAAGATGAACTTTAAACACTGCACGCTAAACAGTTTGAAGAGCATTTCAAGGTAAGAGTCTTACATTACTACAGAATTGTCAATTGCCGTTTGATCTGCAGCAATTGTTTAAAAAAAATAAAAAATAATAAGAAGAATACAATAATATTTAAAAATAATAATGTAAAAATAATAATATAACTTAAAGGGGCCATGGCACAAGACTTTTTTAAGATGTCAAATAAATCTTTGGTGTCCCCAGAGCACATATTTGAAGATTTAGCTCAAAACACCATATAAATAATTTATTATAGCATATTAAAATTGCCACTTTGTATGTGTGTGCAAAAATGTGCCGTTTTGGGTGTGTCCTTTAAAATGCAAATGAGCTGATGAAATTCAAACACTGATAAAAATTATGGTGGTTTGTTGCAATTAAAACTCAATTGTGCTTTTCTATGCACTAAATGGCAGTGCTGTGGTTGGATAGTGCAGATTAAGGGATGGTATTATTCTAATAAGAGCTCCTTATGACATCATAAGGAGAGCCAAATTTCAACAACCTATTTTTTCATATGCTTGTAGAGAATGATTTACCAAAACTAAGTTACTGGGTTGATCTTTTTCCACATTTTCTAGGTTGATAGAAGCACTGGGGACCCAATTATAGCACTTAAACATGGAAAAAGTCAGACTTTCATGCCATGGCCCCTTTAAAAAATACAATTTTATATTTACTTCAATAAAAGTCAGTGTAAAGTTGATCTGCTGTACAATATGTATTTAAAGGCGGGGTGCATGATTTTTGAAAAAAAACTTTGGAAAAGGGAGTCGGGCCGACTACCAAAACACACTTGTAGCCAATCAGCAGTAAGGGGCATGTCTACTAAACAACATCCTTACCTTGGTTGTGTATGTGTGGGGTGTGTCTATCAAAAGAAGGTCCAGATTCTATTGGGGTAGGGGCGTGTTTGTTCACGTGATTTCAAATATCAACATTGGCTTTCAGAGATCATACACCCCGCCTTTAAATATCATAGAGAGCAATATCATAATGATTTATTTGAATGTATTTTTTCGTTCAATGTAAGCAAAATAAAGTTCTTATAAACCCATTTTGGTTTTTAATCTATGTAATTAAAAATTTAGCCACCATAGGGGTCCTTAAACTGAAAATGGTTGATGACTTTTGTCCTAATGTCAAAGCAAAAAGAGGAATGTGTTGTCATATCAGCTTGGTGTATTATATGTAGTTCTAAACGTAAGTTTGGGAGGAGTCTAAACATTCAGGCCTGTCAGTCATCATTATGGGTGTATATAAGGCAGCCCTCAGGCCTCCGGGACAATTTTTTCTGGCATTCCTCTTCCTCCCCATCTCCTCCTTCACTGCTCTCTTTCTTCCTCTGTGTAGTTCTGTTGCAAGCGAGGGTTAAACTTGGGGCTCGAGCCCTGGCCTCAGGTTCGCTCTCTTTAAAGGTTCAGAGAGCAAGCCAAGTTTGTTTACCATTAATCATTAAGACCTGAATGCGCAGGCAAACTAGTAAAGCTTATTGTTGGCTAACATAAGACATAAAATATGAAATATCGCTGAAAATGAGAGATTGAAATGGTAGATCTGTCTATCTGATGTAAATCAGTGGCTGTGTATAGGTTGTCTTTAGCCCTCAAGCGGCAGTCTCGGCACATTTCATCCTCATGAGCATATGCTGACAGACGGTTCGTGGCTGCAGATATTCTGCGTGTCAAATGCATGCTATCACGCTTGGCTTAAGGAAACATTATCCAGTAAAGTCTGCCGATTTCTGCGTAGGCCTGCGGCTCCCATCCTGATGGCGAGGGAACAGAGAAAGTGCGCTGCTACATTAGTTTGTAATGTCTTCTAGGGAATAGTAATCTACCGAAGACAAATAACATTTCATCTTCGGGTAGACTTTATATGGTTTTTAATCATAATTTTATTCCTTAGACTGAACCGTGTTCAGCAACCCTTGGGAGTACGAGCGATTCGACTGCAGTGTTTGTAATTTCGTTTCGAGATCTTAAACCTCCCCAATAAATAAATAAATACATGAGGGATAATGTACAGTCAGCTGGTCCCGTAAAACCCTGTCAGGAATTATATCGCAATAACGGCTGACTGTGTGTGACACTATATTTTCCAGCATATTGCACAGCCACTTGCCAAATAAAAACTATGAATGAGCATAAAATATTGATTGAGAAATTATTTTATTATGGGTGAGGAATGAGTCTGAACATAACACTAAGACACTGCCTTCGCCAGTGGCCACAAATATCACGTTATGTAAAAACATAAGCTGTAATGTATGTAAATGTAGTGTGCACACATGTCAGCGTTGTTTACACTGGTGCTTGAGGACACGTCTGTCTCTTGTTCCCTCTGCTGCAGTAACCAAGCCGTGCGAATGCTGGAGTGTAAGGACAAGCCCACCCCCGACATGTTTGGAGAGCTTCTACGAAATGCCAGCACCATGGGCGATCTGCGAAACTGTCCCGTAAGAGCATACATACATCCTCACACACTGCGAGAAACAAGGAACAAAAGCTGTACCCTTTTAAAAAGTACACCTTTGCACCTGAAGAGTCGATGTTAGTCTCTCAGAAGTATATATTGGTACAAAAGAGTGTATATTAGTACATCAAAGGTAGGGGAGAGCGGGGCACAGCCTAGCTTTTTGGTTTTGGCTCAGTCCTTAAAAAATATTTGAGATTGATTAATTATATTTTTACATAAGAAACACACACATCTCTGCTACAAATGAACATTTGAAGTTTGTTTCTATTGCTTACCATTCTTGGACAATTACACTAAACGTGACATAAGTGCAAACGTTACAACTTACCCCATAGGTGGGGTTAATTGTAACAGGCAGGGGGTTAGTTGTAACACTTGCTAAAAATTAAGTTTGCAGGCATTTCAATACTAATTTGTCTATATACTTGAAGTGAATATTGTTTATATATCTGTCTATAATAGACATCTACACTATTCATCCCTCATCTATCCATAGTTCAATTATAAATGGATACAAATGTCTAAATATTTGAAAAAAAATCAGCACAATTATGACAAAAAAGCACATTTTTTATGTGTCCCAGTCTGTAAAAATCATACTAAAGTGTAGTCTCAAAATCAAATTCTGAGATAGTGAAAATCAAAGTCTGATTTTAGCCATTAATTAGGGGTCAAGCCCAGAATGGGCGAAGACCCCTATTGTATCTGTTAGTTTTCTTATTATTCTTCCGTCTTCTTCTTCTTCCGCCATTGCGTCTATGGCCGCCCATTATGAAATTTGGCACCCTTATAAAGGACTGTCCAAAAATTCTCCACAGCAAATTTGGAGTCTTTATATCAAACCTGCTAGTGCCACCAACAGTCCAAAGTTGCACTTACGTTTTTGCTTATAACTTCTGATCCATAAGGCCTAGAAATAAAATTCTTGTTTCCTCTGATTCATTGGCTCAAGACGATTTGAATGGATCCTATATTTTGAATTATTCGTAAAACCTACTTTTGCGAACTCGTCCTTGAGCTTTTGCCCGATTAACAAGAAAATCGGCATGTAGCGTCTATAGACCCTCAATGCAAAAGTTATGGAATTCATGTCGATTCGTCAATCCGTTTCCGTAAACCGTGTCAACAAATTTTACGTAGATCTCTAAAAACGGATTTGAGGCTGTATCTTCGCAAACTTAAGCCTATTGACACAAGACTTGGTACTTGTCATGGCAGTTAGAACCTGAGGGTGCATGCACAGTTTCGTCACAACGCCACCTAGTGGTCAGACAAATGTTTACATGCCTATAACTTTGGCTGATGTCGACCTATTTTAGTAGGACTTGTTACCTTGTAGTCCTGAACTGTTGCCGAATCCAACGATACTAAACATGCCATGTTTGGCCTTACACTTCGCAGCAAAATAGCCCTTAAAAAACATGCGCGAATATCTCCGTGAGCGTTATTCCGATCGACTCGAAAACGCCATAGGAAGAACATTACATTACCTTCTGAACAAAAACCTGTATTGGCGCTATATTACAATTTTCATCAGAAATGGCCGAAATTTGCGAAAAACAAAAAACTAACTTTAGTGTTTTTTACACACATTTGGTTATATCTTCGCACTGAAAATAGATTTTTTTCACCAGATTTGATAGGCTGATGTATGACCACAGTCTGAGGCTACAAAAAAAAAATTGTATGCTTGCACCACTAGTTGGCCCTATAATTAAACAAAACCTTTGAAATCAAGCAACCCTATGGTCATACAACTGTTTCTTCACTAAACTAAAGTGTATAGTCATAAAACCAACTAGATGCAACACAGTTATGATCTGAGGGTGCATGCACAATTTTGTCATTGCGCCACCTAGTGGTTTTGAGATAGAAATATGTTATTTTTTGCCTAAAACTACTGCTGCAGTACAACTGAAACCTTGAGTCATCATGGATTAAGCCTTTAATGGTTTGTAGTATAATCATTGGTGCATTCCAATTCACTCCCTAGCAACCAATGAGAATACCTTATCAACCATTTTTGCAAGAGGTATATTTCTGCTTTAGAACATCGTAGAGACATGGGGGTGGGCTCTTTTGACTCATGACACCACTGTAACATTTTGTGAGCTGAGTATTGCCACTGCAAGCACCACTCACATTTTCTTCAGTGTTCTAGTTGTCAATGCTCTTCACGAAGAGAGGGAGAGATTTCACTGAATGAGAACACAGCTTTTTTGCTGAAAACTGTTATAATATTTTGTCTGAAATCAAGAGATTTTCCTATGTTCTTTAAACTGCTCATCTGAACTCAACTTTACTTTCTCCTGTGCCATTTTTGGCTTGACCCCGGAAATTGCTGCTTGCAGCTATATTTTTATTATGATTTTAATCTTTGACATTCAATCATTTAACACATCTCTGTGTTATTTTTAGAACAACACACTTTGTGTTGTTTTAACACATCTTGTGTTGTCCCTTTTATTTATATGAACTCTAAATCAGCACGAAATGACACATAATGTGTTAAAAACAACACATAATGTGTTAAATAGTTTAACACAAAGCAATGCACACTAGGTGTGTTGTCCTTAACTAGACACAAGATGTGTTAATTTAACACATTCGTTTTAAGAGTGTACCAAATGTATACATATCTGTAC
Source organism: Misgurnus anguillicaudatus (assembly GCF_027580225.2). Taxonomy (NCBI): domain Eukaryota; kingdom Metazoa; phylum Chordata; class Actinopteri; order Cypriniformes; family Cobitidae; genus Misgurnus; species Misgurnus anguillicaudatus. Next base: position 21,912,701 of record NC_073340.2, on the reverse strand, counting down.
CTAAATGGTACATATTAAGACCGTTTTAAAGGGTACTGCCCTAGTGACAGCTTGGGACAATTTTTGGACAATTTTTTCTGATTGTGTATGAATAAAAAATACACAATACAAGTATACAATTGTAAAAATAACAATAAGAAATTCACAGTATAATGATATACTGTAGGCAGCGATAAAGTGATGTAACAACCAGATGAGGACAAAAAGTTCTGGTACAGTCTGGTATAAAACTGCAAAATTAAACATCCCAACGTGTTCAGATATAACTAAGATATAACTTTCTTTTCTGACATAACTAAAGCTGCACCAGTAGATAAATCTAGCCAGTCTCATGTAGATGCGTTTAAATAGCACAAAGTGTGAAAACTCGTGCAATACATATGCCAAATTCCAATTTTGCGTGCATATGATACGCCAGTCCTTTCCATTCACTTAATACAGTGCATCTTTTTGTGTCGTTTTATGTATTTTTTAAAACAATTTTCGTTTTAGTTTGGGGTTAGATTTGGGATTTGCTTTAGGATGTTATTTAATATATAGGTTTCTCCATGTTTTGTTTATTTTTAAGCCATGGTTGCTTGGAGTTGGGGTCAGTGGCGGCCGGTGACTTCTTTTTTCGAGGGCGCCCAATGCGAAGTTCGTCACAACATGTATGTAGCCGTCAAATATGTGTTCTGCACGTCAAGTGATCCTGTGTGCATCACGTGTCTTGTCAAAATAAGTGCCTGCTGCAGATGCGTCTAAAGGGTTTATAATAGAGACGCTCACGTTTGCCAGATACTCGCATAATCTCATGCGTAATCAGAGTTTACTGTTAAGGGAGTGTCTTGTGTGTATTTAGTGAAAAGTGTATTTAGTGAAAGTGCGTCATTACATGACGCAACAAACACATATTTTGAAAACACCATCAACACACATGACACTCCGAACAAGTGGTTTGAATTTGCGCTCCTTGGATGAGCAGTCACCAGCCACCACTAGTTCGGGTTATGATGTCATTTTATGTAACAAAAAGTTGTTCTAACCCCAAACTCAAGCTAAAATAATAAAAAGATATAAAAAAATTGAGAAACCAATACATAAATGACACAAAAATATGCATTGTATTAAGTGAAGGGGACAGACTGGTGTATTATATGCATGCAAAATTTGGTGTATGTATTGCACTTGTTTTCACACTTTGTGCTATTTATACGCATCTCCATAAGACCGGGCTGGATAAATATAAACTCAAAACTCTAATTTTCGCCTTTCAAGTTAAATGCAATATAAAGGAAATGTATGACGCCTTAAAATGTGTACAGATATGTGTATATGTTTGCATTTTGATTTGATCAAAATGTTTGCATAACCTCATTTTTACACCACAGACACTCCAGAGAGGATCTATTAAGACTGTCTGTTCTTTGCATTTGGAGATAAGCCGCTTGTTCCAGCACGGTTTTTGCTCTTTTCTCTCTGCAGACAACAGACCCCCAACGCACACAGTCCTGCCCTATTACATCAGCTGTTGATCAGCTCTTACCACACACTGTTACCCCAACCCCACGCCACAGGATCCATCTCATTTCATCATCCGGAAAACAGACTCCAGCTCCATTCAGTGCGCTAACAGAGATTTTTGTGTCAGCAGCTTTGGAATCTGCTCTTATCAAATCAGCAAAATGAATTGAACTTTTGTTAATCTGAAACCCGTGCCTTCATATTTAGTGTTTATTATTTTTTAACAGGAATAAAATGGCATTATTAAAACCCAGCAGAGCACTGAGATCTCGCTATATTGCATATCGACACTTCTCTTAGCTTAGATGTCTGGTGTAAGTGCATGTGTTTATCTAGATTCTGGGCACTCGGCAGGACACGCTGTGGTACTGAGGCTAACAGTGATCTCTAATGGGACACTGTGTGTTTGTCCCAACTCTCAGCACTACTAATGCCTCTGTTTTTTCATTGGCTGATTTTGAAGGTGTGTGTGTGTTTGAGCTGGACTGACTGAGGGTCAGAAAGAGAGAAACAATGCTCTATGGCCAATTCTGAGAATCGGTTCTTTGTTTAATCCCTTCCTGCCCAGATCTATCACCGGCCTGGTGCCGCCCGCTGACCGCTCTCTTTCTCCATGGCTCAAAGGCAGTGCCCTGTTGGGTTTTTATGTATGAGGGAAGGGGTCAGACTGGCAGCGGTGCTCGACGCCAGAGCTGTTCTCCGTCTGTTTTCTTATGCCGCTGCCAAAGTGCTGCATTCAAAGAGCCCTGCAAGAACATTGGGTGCTGAACATAAGGCCCTGCTGGAGCGTGTATATCTGTTTGAAGCACTCCTTTTCATCTGTTCTTAACCTTTTCAACCCACACCTACACATGTGGTTAAGATCATCGTTGGGATGTATCAGCGGTTAGAGCCATGAAAATAAATTATGGAGACCTTTATGTAAAGTTCCTGTCTGTTTTTATTACTAAAGTGAAAATATATTGAAAAATATTTAGCGCATATGGAGGACCAAAAATGTGTTATTAATTCAAAGGGCTATTACACTGTAAAAAAATTAACTTTTTTTACTTAGTATTTTTGTCTTGTATTCAGTACAAATATCTAAAAATTCTTAAATTAAGATGCTTTTTCTTGATGAGCAAAATGACCTAAGAAAATATAAAATAAATATAATATAAAAAAATGTACAATTTAAGTGAATTTGTGCTTAAAACAAGCAAAAATATCTGCCAATGGGGTGAGAAAAAAAAAATCTAGAAATAAGTTTTCTTTTTTCTAAAACACTTAATACCAGCTAAATTTTCTCACCCTATTTGCAGATATTTTTGCTTGTTTTAAGCACAAATTTACTTTAATTTTATGTTTTTATTAAACATAAATAATTTTTTCTAATTCTTGATATAAGAATTTCTAGATATTTCTACTGAAAATAAGAAGTAAGAAAGTCGTTGTTTTTTTTGCAGTGCAATGCAAAAAATGCTTTCAAGAAAAAAATTCTTAGTATTTTTGTCTTGTGTTTAGTAAAAATATCTAAATATTCTTAAATTAAGATGCTTTTTCTTGATGAGCAAAACGACGCAGAAAATAAGTCTAGTTTTTAGACCAAAAATATCAAATTTAGGTGATTTTGTGCAATTGATATTTTTAGTCTAGACTTATTTTCTTGGGCCGTTTTGCTCATGAAGAAAAAGCATCTTAGAATTTTTAGATATTTTTACTAGTGATGCACCGATGTATCGGTCGCCGATATTTATCGGCCGATTTTTGATGAATTTGAAACCATCGGCATATCGGCAATAGCACGAGAAAGGCCGATACTGATTGTTTATTATTAACCGCATAAAGGCAATGAGTTGCATGTCTGTTGTTCAATTAAAATAATTTAATGTTCTGGTGTGCACTATACTTAAGCACCGAAAGAATACCTTTTGTTGAGCTGGCTCAAATGTCTTGGACAATAAAAGAAACAAACTGCACTTTAGTGGGGGAAAAGAAGTCCAACTTTTTTTGAAGTAGCAATATTTATATGGTCAGTTGAATGTTAATGTCCAATCCATGTTCAGTAAAAATAATTTGTTGCAGGTATAAACTATCTAATAGACCAACTGTATAGTATTGTACACAAGTGTTTAATATCGGTATCAGCATCGGCCAGAAGTTGTCTGTTTAAATCAGTATCAGTGCATCCCTAATTTTTGCTGAAACCGAGACAAAAATACAAATAACTTTTTTTCTTGAAAATTATTTTTTGCAGTGTAGACTGCCATCTACTTAACTATTTTAATTCAAACGACTATAATTAGTTTTCTCATTTAGAACTTAGTTCCCCCATAAGAAACATATGATTCAGATAAGGAATGGTATGCAATAAATAAAACAAAAATTTACCATATAAGTTAATATTATTTACATATGTTATAGTAAATATGTACTGTATATGAGACTGTAAAATCCAGGCTTAAGTCTTATCTACTTTACTCATTGATTTCATATTGATTTCAGTCTTTGACCATAGTCAGTATTAAAATAGTTATACTTTCACAGTATGTAGGATGTTTTTATGTCGAAAACAGTATAAATTACATAAGCTGAGTATTCACAAGTAGGGTCCCATTAATACATTCTATAATTTTTTTTCTTAATGTTTTTAAACCTGATGGAGTTTGCGTATGCACAAAATCCCTTCCAAAAAAAGTCACTTATCACTGTGACACGCAATTTTCTCTCACACACTTTCTCAATCCCCTGGAGAAATGCAAACACTCACAATATTAAACTCTTTCTGTGTTTCAGAGTAATTGCGGCGAAATGCTGCGGATCAGACGGGTTTTGATGAACTGCCCGGAGATCATCAGCATCGGCCTGGTGTGGGACTCGGACCACTCTGATCTGGCTGAAGACGTCATCCACAGCCTGGGCACGTGCCTGCGGCTGGGTGATGTAAGACCCACAGACAACGCACACACACACACTCATTGTTCTTTTGTCACTATCTCAACACAATAACCTTGAGCCTCTAGTGCACCGTCTCTTCAGCAGAATAGAGAAACACAGCGTTCTTTTTGTCACATTCAATATTTGGCTTTACAAAGTGTTTTCAATGGCCCCTTAGGCAAAAATTTACATTTAGGTTTATTCATTTAGTGTGTGCTTTAATCCATTGAGGAATTTTACAAGCATGTGTTTGTGACATAATTTTAAATGATGTGTCAGGAGAAGCCATTTTTTACTTAAGAGATTTATTGTAAGAGGTTGTAAAGTCTAAGATTTGTTAAACATGTTTTATAAAGGTTTAGAGAGTTTACAGTAGAGCTCATGTCCTCCTGCCCTTTCCACCTGTAATAGAAAGGCTAAATCAAAGGGCCAAAAGTCCAGTCAATACATTGAATAGGTGCATTTAAAAAGACTGAAGTAAGAGGCAGTGTAAATGTATTAACACATGAATAACAGTCACAAGATACCTTTCTTGCCCATGAAATACCATGAAAAATATGTTGTATTCTTTAGTATTTTCTATGTTGTATTAAAATTACTATAGTGATAGTATATTGTTACATAACCTTACCGTGGGAAATATTGAAGTGTACTACAGTATTTGTAGTTTATGAATTCACTATATTTAAAAGATTTATTCACTTTCCTAAAAAAAAAAAACATGGGGGTCTTTTTTTTGTCAAAAATATATATATTTTTTTAGGAAAAAATTCCAGGCTTTTTCTCCATATAGTGGTCTTTAGTGGACCTCAACGGTTTACAGGTTCAATGCAGCTTCAACGGCTCTAAACAATCCCGACCGATGCATAAGGGTCTTATCTAGCGAAACGATCATCGCAAAAAATATGTAGCCTACATTTAAACCACAAGTTCTCGTCTTGCACTAGCCTTGTGATGCGCCAGCGGGACCTTCCGTATTACATATTCACGTCAAAAGGTCACGTGTTATATATGTCAAACGTACACTTGCGGACCATTTTAAACAATAAACTGACACAAAGATTAGTAGCAATCCATATACAACAATTTCAAACCGATACTCTTTCTCCACACTTGTAAACACTTGAGCGATTGTTTCGCATACGTCATGCGTGACCTTTTGACGTGATTACATCACGCTGCCGCATCACAGGCTAGTGTAAGATGAGAAGTTGGGGTTAAAAAGTACTTTTTTTTGGCGAAAAAACTATTGTTTTGCTAGATTACACCTTTACGGTACATTCACATGGGGCGTAAGTGTTAACGCTTCCCATTCACTTTTAATGGGTGACGTCATGCGTTGTCGAACTGAATTGTGGATCGGCAGAAGTTGAACATTTCTCAACTTTTCAAGCAGAAACGCGTGCGTCACCCAATCAGATCGCCTTATGCAAATAACCTAGACAGTGCCAGCCAATTACGTTTATGGAAGACTGGAGCATGTATCGCAGCCACTGTGATTGGCTGCCATTATTACCATAAATTATTTCATTAATAAAATGACAAGGAAAATACTAATCAATTATAAAAGAGGTAAAACATCTCGGTTACAGATGTAACCCTCGTTTCCTGTAGGAAGGGAACAAAGACGTCACGTCCAGTCGCCACGGCCGCTGTACCGTTGCTTAGTCGGCCGGCCTTTAGATGGCTCCTCAACGAAAAACTACTGAATGCAGTCTGTTGCTGGCATTTATACGGGGAGCCAGCATATGCAAATACTGCATGCCAACATTCATTGGCTCTTTTACATACAAGCGAAGCTGATTGGTCTCTCGATGCGAGTGCCCAATTCGTCGACTGAAAAGTAATGTGTATTTATCTCATATTTCTATTATGGGTCGCAAAATGAAAAGTTTGGAAACCACTGGTTTAGAGCCCTTTGAAGCTACATTGAAACTGTAAACTGTTGAGGTCCACCTGAAATGTTTTTCTCAAAAAACTTTATTTCTTCTCAACTGAACAAAGAAAGACATAAAGCAATATTCCACTTTCATAAAAAAATCTGATAATTTCCTCACCCCCATGTTATCCAAGATGTTTAATATGACTATACTGTATATTAAGTGTAAAAATTACTACATATATTACACTATACTACAATTTACTACAGTTTGCTATCTTTCATGTGCCAATGACTTCACACAACACACACTCCTGATCTATTTTTAGGCTGTTGGCTAAATATAAATTTTTACAAAAGCATTGTGCCAAATTTGACTGTGTATTTAGTGTCTCTAGCAAAAAGCTTTACGTTTAAGCAAAAAATGTAAAAGTGGGCCTTGAGAACCCTATTTCTGCTTTTATGCACTGTCTAGCACGGGTCCGATTGGACAAGTGATGGTTTCTGTCAGCTTACTTGAGCATCTTTCAGACTGGCCTCCCTTAATGTCAAGCCCTTATCTTGTTAAAGGAATAGTCCATTTTATTTACTCACCACCATGTCATCCAAAATGTCATCTTTGTTCAGTCCAGAAGAAATTATGTTTTTTGAGGAAAACATTGCAGGATTTTTCTCATTTTAATGGACTTTAATGGACACCAACACTTAACACTTAACTCAACACTTAACAGTTTTTTTCAACGGAGTTTCAAAGGACTATAAACAATCCCAAACGAGGCATAAGGGTCTTATCTAGCGAAACGATTGTCATTTTTGACAATAAAAATAACAAATATACACTTTTAAACCACAACTTTTCGTCTAGGTCCGGTCCAGCGCAACCTAACGTAAATGCGTGGTGACGTAGGGAGGTCACGTGTTACATATATAAAACGCACATTTGCGAACCATTGCAAACAATAAACTGACACACAAACATTAATTAGTATCATTCCACATACATCAAAGTCGGAACGGTCCTCTTTCTCCACACTTGTAAACACTGGGGCGGAGTTTCACGTTCGTCCTCTGTGACCTCTTGACGCTTTCAGGACGGGATCTAGACGAAAAGTTGTGGTTTAAAAGTGTATATTTGTTATTTTTATTGTCAAAAATGACAATCGTTTTGCTAGATAAGACCCTTATGCCTTGTTTGGGATTGTTTATAGTCCTTTGAAACTCCGTTGAAAAAAACTGTTAAGTGTTGGTGTCTATTAAAGTCCATTAAAATGAGAAAAATCCTGCAATGTTTTCCTCAAAAAAAATAATTTCTTCTGGACTTAACAAAGAAAGACATCAACATTTTGGATGACATGGTGGTGAGTAAATTATCTGGATTTTTCTTTTAAGAAAATGGAATATTCCTTTAACAAGATTTCTTCTGAACAACAGTATAAATCTCAGTTTTCTTATGTTGAAACATTTAAAGGTGCAATATCCACAATATTTGCCTCTTTTTCTCTGATTGATAAAGACATTTTTACGTGGGTTGACTTCAGATGATGTCATACTCATATAATCCGTGAAATCGTTATTATTATAAGCTTATTGTTGTGTGAATCGAGGTAATGTAAGGAGACAGTTTTATACATTTCATAAACTTGCTCATTAACTTGTTTTTGTTTATTTTTAACAAAAAAAGTTACACTCTTAGAAAAAAGGTACAAAAGTTGTAGTTTTTTGAGACTGGGACGATACCTTTTCAAAAGGTCCTAATATGTACCATTCATATACATATATGTATCAGTCTATTAGTACTAGCGTGTACCTTAGAGGTACCAATATGCAAATTAGGTTACATTTTGGAAGGGTGACAACTTTTGTACCATCATGTACCTAAAAGTGTACCTTTAAATTAAAACACATTAGTGTAGTTGTTTACATTAATCATCATATCAATGGTGATGTATCATTAAAGCCAAATAATTTAACCCCTGCTCAAAAACAACATGTGATTGATCCTAAAAGTCAGTTTTGTCTGTTTTCTCGCCTCACAGTTGTTCTACCGTGTGACGGATGAGCGGGCCAAGCAATCAGAGCTCTACCTTGTGGGCATGGTGTGCTACTACGGCAAGCATTACTCCACCTTCTTCTTTCAGACCAAGATACGCAAGTGGATGTATTTTGATGACGCACATGTGAAGGAGGTAATGATACATACTCTTCTTACCAGCAGCTGGTTTAAGTGTTTCTAATTCTATGGTTGGATACCGAAGTCTAAGGTTGATGCCGGATGTGCTGATTTCCCATAGATCGGACCTAAATGGAAAGACGTGGTGTCGCAATGTATAAAGGGCCACTACCAGCCGCTCCTGCTGCTGTATGCTGATCCCAGAGGGACGCCTGTGTCATCGCAGGACACGCTGACAACACAGCTAGATTTGCACCACAGCAGCAAAGCTGGATACGACAGCGAAGACTCCGGTGAGACTAACAGAAAGTGAGAGATGGGACAGAGAGGGTTAAACTAAAAATTGGACCTCTAAAATTCTCAGCATCATACTTACATAATTTACCCAGATATGAAAACTTATTTTAAGTACAAGCCATTTTATACAATTTTTAAAAAAAATACAGTAGCTGATATTTTATATGGTAGCTTTTAAGCTACAAATAAGCAAGCTATTTCATTTAAAACCATCGAGAAGCTTTATGTAAGCAAGTTATTGACTAAAATTCTCAATTTTATGAATTTATGATAGATACTATATATTGATCTTTTTTTGTGATTTATGTGATTTAAGGGGTCATATGATGCGATTTCCTGTTTTTCTTTGGAGTGTTAAAAGCTGTTTGTGTATATAAAAAAGCCATAAGTCGCAAAGATTAAAGTCTCAAACCCAAAAGGATAGTGTCTCTAGAGATATGCTCATCCATGCCTGCCTAAAATGCCTCATTCAAACACATCACCACATATCTAAGTCATACACTCTAAAAAATATTTAACCCAGGGCTGGGCAACTACAGGACAGAACACACCTCTGGGCCAAAATGACCCAAACAATGGGCCGTTTCAACCCAACTGCTGGGCTATTGTTAATCAACCATGTTGAAACAACCCAATAGTTGGGTCAAAACAACCCACCACTTGGGCCACCCCAACCCAGAAATGTGCTCTGTCCCACAGCTACCCAACCCTGGGTCAAAAACAACCCCGTATTTTTTAGTGTGTAGTGTGGTAAGAATTGCATACTGTAACACCGCCCAAATATATACGCAAAAAAGCGCAACTTTAATTCTTGCTGCAGTCTTGGTTCGGCCATGTCATGGAGACGTTGTGCTTTGGGAGCTGATAGTCCAAAATGGTAAGGGGCGTAACATTTCCGTCACACGATTGATGTATTCAGACAATCACAACTCGTTGGACAGCTGGCCAATCAGAGCACAGCGCGCTTTCCAGAACGATGAGCTTTGTAAAAATCAATGCGTTTCAGAAGGGCAGGTCATAGAGACGAAACAAAACACGTAAACACGTTGCATTACACCAAATACACAAAATAATGTTTGTTTGAATGATTTGTTCATGAATCAGACAGATCCGGTTTTTACATTTTTTCACTTAAGCCCGGAATACACTGCACGATTTTTGTCCTCTTATAAGATCATTACCTTATCACACTGTGCGACATGTATAGTTTAAACTCGGGTACGAGAGGCATGTAGACTGTACGATGATGACACGGAAGCTTCGGCGGGTGCGTCACACGTTGCGCAACGTCACCAGCATGCGCTCGTGGTAAACAAATACCGGCGCGCAGGTCGTAGCCTCAAACACACTGTGCGGTGATCATGCCGAATTTCTGACACTGCCAGAAAACTATCGTAGGCTTTCTTTGGACGCAAGACCGGGTAAACGGCCGTCTTTGAACCTCTCTCACTGTACGACATAGGACCACCAATGGAGAGCCACGATCACAGAAATCGCGACGATAGTTTCACGATGGCAATCTTTCGTCTGGGACAGCCAATTGTCGTGCAGTGTATCCCGGGCTTAAGTTGAGACTTAGTGATTCATTATATAGCAGTGACCTGACAGAATGTTAATTTTTAGGTAAATTGTTCCTTTAAAGGAGCATTTCACCCATAGAAACATTAATCTTTATTGAAAGTGTGTCATATTTGTAGTCGAAATGTAACATACATTTTGATTTTGGTGTCTCTTTGACCGAGAAAAGGGATGTTTGTAGTCACACTCCCTCCACAAAGATATTGGACTTCCTTCTTTCAATGATGCAAAATGATGATTTTTACATCATTGAAAGAAGGAAGTGCAACACTGAAATCTGTATTTCTCCTGTCTCAGTGGCACATGAGAAAATTATGCATGACCATTCAAAAACATGACTGGGGTTCTAACTATACAAAGCTTTATGCTAATGATTGAAGTGTCCCTTTAAATTTGTTTATTGAGCAGTAAAAGTTATCTAGCTGTTTAACCAAATATATTGGATATAACAAGATTGGGCACTGCTATTACGATAAACAGGGCACAATGCAACACTCAATATAGCCCCACTGGCAATGGAAGTCCTGCCTTTGTTAACAGAACCAATTTTTTTAATTGATAATGACCACTGATCTATATAAATGACTGGATTGCGTGTGACGTCACAATTGTGAAGCTACCACGCCGCCATCTTGGTATGCCCAAACATTCTATTAAATGAATAGGACTTTATCAGATTTTAATGATAAAACACTACTTTACCAGTCTCCATTGTTATATCTGAAGTCTCACTGTTTATTATTACAACGCAAACGTCCTAAGCATGTACATTTATTTATTTATTTGAACATTTCACTTTTTAAACAGTGAGTTTGTATACATTCATTTTCATTACAGTATCAGATCAGTGGACAGAATGCAATGGTATTTAAAGCATTCTGACTTATTAACACAGTTTTAGTTTTGTTTCCTAATGCTAAACATAGGCAAAGTGTCAAAAAAGCAGTTGGGCGTGTTACAGAGTATTTCTGTGCACTTCGCCAGGGTTCGTACACGTTTCGGATGGTTTTTTCGATTACAGGTCCAACTGACATTTCAGGGGTTTTCTATACGTATCACTTCTTGATATGGTCACTTCCCCCGGAAAACCCGCCCACCCGTCAATCAGCTGGAGATGCTACAAACTTACTTTGTTTAATTTCAAAACTCAACAATGGCACTAATGAAGAAGAGTGGTTTTGGATGTAAGGAGAAGAAATCCAGCCTTATGAAAACAATGGATATAGTTTATTATCCGGGGTAGCAGCGGAGTTTTGCGTGTGTGTTTGATGCACTGGATTTTCCCAACTGGGTCACGGGTTGCATGCGGTACGTAAGACTTCTGTTTTATGTTGTAAATATGCACGTGTATATAATATAAATGACACAAACATGTTGTGAATCATAAGTTAAAACAGTGTTGTATAGGGTTTCATGACACGTACTCGCTCCACCCGCGGTAGTTACTCCTCCTTCTTCATTTTTTCGTAAGTTATCGTTAAGATTTGGTAAAGCTATTCTTTCTTTTATAAATCTGATTTAACTAAAGTCTCTTCGGAGATATAAAGGATGTCATACTACTCTATAGGTACTCCAGATTAACATCAGAAATGCAGAAACAGCGTGTGTTACGTGAGCTTTAAAACAGAACGCAGCAGACCCTCACCTTTACGTTTTCTATAAATCTCTTATCCTGCACGATTTTAACATAAACATTGCAAATAACATCAAAGTTACAATTAATTTACGTACATATCCAAAAATTAATCTTTTGTGACTGACACGCTGTAAACCGGGTGAATTTAGATCATGATTTTGAATGCAAGTCAATGACGCCCTCTGCCGGTTGGGAATACCAAGATGGCCGCTCAAACTCTGCGACGGCTTCACCTCTCGCTGTTACGTTAAACTTTCTATGCGCAATCCAGTCATTTATATAGATCAGTGATAATGACTTACGATTTCTGGGAGATGGGCTCTATCCGCTTGTTAAGTCATTACGTAATACTCAGAAGTCATACTCATTTCATAGAGGATATTATTTAAACAGCCGTTTATGAGCACTATTTATTCATATTACACATTTAAGCGAACATTTTATATGTATATAAACATTTTAATGTACACTCACAGTGTACATTGCAGGCTCACGGTATCACTGACAGCAAGATATTAATAATTCGTAAAAAATCCATGTCCATGAGTCCAAGTCTGGTTATCTCGGATTTTGTTATGAAGATAAAAATTTGGATAGAGGGTTTTTGGTAGTTTTGCATTATGATACGAGTGTATATTAGCGTGCATGATGTCAGACTTAACAAACAAATACAGTGTAAGGTGTTTTCCAACCTGTGGGCATGCATACTGTAGTAGCTAAAACAACCTTGAAAATGTGTTTTTGCGCTTAAGAAACAAAAGTTTTAATGCAGTTAATTTCAGGTTTAATTGTTGGTCAGAAATATGTTGTTTAATAGTGATTTTAGCACACGCTTTTAGAGATGTCTGTCTTTCCACATTGAAGTAGATTGGATTTTAGTCTTGCTTGACTGAATTAGCTGCCTGGGGGCGTTGCAAACATGGCCGCCTAGTGGCGCGACTTCCTTAATGGGAATTTGTGCTAACTAACTCTTCTACTGAATATCCTCAGGAAGGGAGCCGTCGATTTCAAGTGACACACGCACAGACTCTTCCACAGACAGCTACAGCTACAAGCACTCTCGATCGCACCACGAGTCCATGGCCTCCCATTTCTCTTCTGACTCTCAGGGAACTGTGGTGTGTAATCAGGACAGCAGCGGTTCCCAGAACAGCATGGACACTGCAGGTGCTCCAGCGCAAAATTATTGTGTCATTTTCTTTGTGGAATGGAAAATCTCTCGAAGTAACGTTAACCTCAAATCTTATTTTGAACAAAATACTATTATTAAAACGAGGGCTTCACGATATTAAAGAAAATGCAATGACTTGCTCAAAAATGCGATATTCAATATGCAATATAATAATGCTCTGTAAAATTTACTAGTAGTGAAAATTTAATAGACATTTTACCGTTGCCCAAAAATAAATGAAATAAATAAATGAAACCAAACCCCCTGTAATGACTGTTGACTTGGCATACATGATGGAATATCATAAATCCAAATTCAATCCAGACTATATCGGGTATACATTCGTCACTAGTCAGATGATTCCATTATGATTATTATGTCAACGATTCGATTCAATCCGATATTTTGATGCATCTTCAATTTTTAAAAACGGCGCAAGCACTGCTTTTTCAATATTAAGATGATTTGTTTTAGGACTATTGACCAAACATCCCAATTTTTGTTTTCTTCAGGGGAGGTTCTTAAAGATCAGGCCACTCCCCTTTGTACGCAAAGGCCTTCCTCTTCTGGCCATTTGCAGGATTACAAAGAGACAGTAAATATGATTCACAGCAGACCCCTCTCATCGTCCTCAAGCTCAGGGGTGGGTGGATCAGAGGCTGGTGCTCAAGCTAGAGACTGGGAGGACGAGAGCACCAGTAGCGAGTCAAAATCCAGCTCCAGTGGAGGCCGCTATCGGCCAACCTGGAGACCCAGGAGAGAGGCCCTGAATATTGACAGCATCTTGAGCCGGGAGAGGCATCGGCCACCTGGCTACGCCACGCTCGGACCCTCCCCGCTGCCGGAAGATGTGGTAACAACCAATAAAAATGAACTGGTTTCAGGGGCTGCTGAAGAGGATTCAAACGTAGCAGCAATAGAAGCAAGAAATTTGACTGATGGCTCAGGGGGCGTGTCAGAGTTGGGGGTGGAGCATTTACACATCCCACCTCCTTTAAGAGGCATGGAGCAGCAGCCACGGCTGATTCAAAGGATGGAGAGTGGCTATGAAAGCAGCGAGAGAAACAGCAACAGTCCTATCAGCATGGACATGCCCCTCAGTGACAACCCAAACACCAATGCACACAGGTAACACAGCCCAAATTGATGTAAGAACGTCTTTCCTAAAAGGGGTATTAAGTATTTGTGTGACCCTGCCTGGTCTTACTGTAAGTAAAGTTGTAGCAAAATCCAAAAATACATTGTATGGGTTTTGTTTTATGCCAAAAATCATTAGGATATAAACATCATACAGTATGTATAAATCTTAATTTATTTATAACTGGTTTTGTGGTCGAGGTTCACATATTTGCCATTGTAAAACATTTAAAGCGATACCACAAATATACACTCACCTAAAGGATTATTAGGAACACCATACTAATATTGTGTTTGACCCCCTTTTGCCTTCAGAACTGCCTTAATTCTACGTGGCATTGATTCACCAAGGTGCTAACAGCATTCTTTAGAAATGTTGGCCCATATTGATAGGATAGCATCTTGCAGTTGATGGAGATTTGTGGGATGCACATCCAAGGCACGAAGCTCCCGTTCCACCACATCCCAAAGATGCTCTATTGGGTTGAGATCTGGTGAATGTGGTGGCCGTTTTAGTACAGTAAACTCATTGTCATGTTCAAGAAACCAATTTGAAATGATTTGAGCTTTGTGGCATGGTGCATTATCCTGCTGGAAGTAGCCATCAGAGGATGGGTACATGGTGGTCATAAAGGGATGGACATGGTCAGAAACAATGCTTAGGTAGGCCGTGGAAACCAATTGGCACTAAGGGGCCTAAAGTTTGCCAAGAAAACATTCCCAACACCATTACACTACCACCACCAGCCTGCAAAGTGGTAACAAGTCATAATGGATCCATGTTCTCATTCTGTTCACGCCAAATTCTGACTCTACCATCTAAATGTCTCAACAGAAATCAAGTCTCTTCAGACCAGGCAGCATTTTTCCAGTCTTTAACTGTCCAATTGTGGTGAGCTCGTGCAAATTGTAGCCTCTTTTATCTATTTGTAGTGGAGATGAGTGGTCACCGGTGGGGTCTTCTGCTGTTGGAGCCCATTCGCCTTAAGGTTGTGCGTGTTGTGCCTTCACAAATGCTTTGCTGCATACCTTGGATGTAACAAGTGGTTATTTCAGTCAAAGTTGCTCTTCTTTCAGCTTGAATCAGTCAGCCCATTCTTCTCTGACCTCTAGCATCAACAAGGCATTTTCACCCACAGGACTGCCGCATACTGGATGTTTTTCCCTTTTCACACAATTCTATGTAAACCCTAGAAATGGTTGTGCGTGAAAATCCCAGTAACTGAGCAGATTGTGAAATACTCAGACCGGCCCGTCTGGCACCTACAACCATGCCACGCTCAAAATGGCTTAAAACACCTTTCTTCCCCATTCTGACATTCAGTTTGGAGTTCAAGAGATTGTCTTGACCAGGACCACACCCCTAAATGCATTGAAGCAACTGCCATGTGATTGGTTGATTAGATAATTGCATTAATGAGAAATTAAACAGGTGTTCCTCATAATCTTTTAGGTGAGTGTACACAGACACTGCAAGTCTGAATGTAATGACAGCTGTTGTCTTGTGCCTCAGGGACAATGGCAGTAAGAAGCCCGTAACTTCAGGGCCCTCTTGGCGTACAGTGCCCAAGTCCAAAAGTAGCAGTGCCATCCTGCAAGACCTCAAATCCCCCATCTGGAGCAGCACTCCATTGAATTTGGGAGAGTCAAAGCTGGTAATTTTCCTTAACCCAGTGTTGCTACTTGCATTTAAGCTTCTGGGACATGGAAATTGTTACTTATTGATGTGTCTTGTTTATGTATGTATAGGAGAGGGCCGCAGTGAGCTGGATGAGTTACAGGAAGAAGTTGCCCGCAGGGCACGACAGCAGGAGCTGCAGAAGAAGAAGGAAAAGGAAAGAGAAGCAGCCCAGGGCTTCAACCCCAGACCCAGCAAGTTCATGGACTTGGATGAACTTCAGCACCAGGGTAAATACCACACGGGGCAAAACATAATAGGCAAGGAGAGATGAATTAAAGATTTGTGGGAAATCCCTGCTGTTACTACCATCCTAAATTAGCCATCCTGGTCTGTTTCGATGGTTTTAGTCACTTTAGCTAGACCGGCTGGGAGGCCTGCTAAGACCAGCAAAATGCTTTATGCTGGTTAAATGGATAGTTTTTTATAAAAGGGAAGTGAAAGTTTATTTTTACAGTCCTCCAACTGTACTGTAAGATCTTTTTCTGATGATAAAATGATTACATGCACTATGCAAAATTTTACTGTAATATCAGACAGATGCCACAACATGCATAAAAACACAATGTAATCCCAAATCACTGTTCTCTAGCCAGTGTGCATGGTGTGTGTACGCATATATGTTTTATGATGTTTTCTGAGTTGTGTCGGTGGCGCTCAACTGTGCGCTTGTGTCAATGGACGCCTCCATTTCCGGTAAGCTGTGCGAACTTCATAAGCGCTGTGTTCCCGAGAACACGCTGATAGCTCCTGTGGCCAGTGTTCGTGCGTGTATGAGCGTGTTTTCAGAAACCTGGCCTTGGTGTGTCAATTGCAGGGAAGGGGGGCAGTTTTGAACACTGCCTGGCAGAGGCTGACTCTCTGTTAGAGCAGTCGCTGCGCCTGGAGCAGGCGGGGGACACCGCTACAGCCCTGGCGCTCTCCCATCACGCTGTGTGTAAGTAATTCTAACCTGCCTCTGCTTGCTACGCCCAACTCCTTCGCTACCTGTTCGGGTAATCGTTACTTACCTGGCATACGCTGTTTCCATTTAGAAGTCCATTTAGTAAATGTTCTTGCTACATTGACACGAAGGTACAAGTAACATTACAACACTGCCTTCCCTTCCTGCAGCACCCCTATAAGTGTGTGTGGCGTGTTTGCTTTTGTCTGTCTGTTTCTTTATCCGCGCCTGTTTTTCTCGCTTGTGTCGTGTTTTGTCATCATCTTGTCTGTATATCTGTATATTTGTGTTGTGATCTGAGTAACAGTTTAACTGATACTCGGATTCTGATTGGTTGAGCAGGCATGTGGCTTTGCCTGTTGGTTGTTGTATACTATAATGTCATGCAATTGAAAAACGAATCTGTGCCAAAGGAAACAAAATTGAACAATAACCTCATTCTGTTTGCGAATTTTCTATTGATCTATTTGTATGTACTGTATATGAAATAAATATGCCTCATTCATGGCTGCACACTAAGTGTGCTTGGTTAGGTCCAAATCCATTCTAAATATTGTCTGACATAATATTGCAAACCCCTTATAAATCCTTTTTGGTGAAAGGATTGTGATTTCTCCTGAGCCGCCATATGGGGATACTGCAGTACAATCCTGCCTAAATCTTAATCCTTCCCAGATTGACAAAAAAACTCAAAAATGCCTGCCCGTGTATCTCGCATTTACCTGGAACAGATTTAGTTTGAATTGCTGGTGGACCTGCTTAAATGATTAATGAACAGGGAACAATTTTAACCCTGACAAAACTCTCCATAAGCTATTTATACCGCTCTGTGTTCGCAAACCTTACATATCTGTCTCGCTTTGTTTGCATAAAGGTGTGTGCATGTCCGTTTGTGTGCAGCAAAGCCCTAATATATGTCAAATGAAGACAGCTTTTGTAAATATTACCACTCATGAAATCCTGCAGACCTTTCTCTGTCCTGGGAATGATATTATTTCCCTTAAAAACTAGTGGTTCTAGTTTGAGAACTCTTGTTCTACAGTAGCCGTAAACAAGCACCACTACGTTGTCTCAGGCGGTGAAATGTTTGTCTTGTGGCGGCTACCGTAGCTTTTCTGTGTTTTGAAATGAAGGGGTGAGCTGTGCACAGAGTTGTTGGTTGCAATTTGCAATCGTACCACTAGATGCCGCAAAAACTTACATTGGACTGTGCGTTCACACAAGATGCGAATAAAGTGAATGAATTGCGCTATCCGCGCATATATTTGGCACATATATAGTTGGTTGCTTAAACATTTTAAGTTAACTTGCTTCATTCGCGCGTGAAATTCACATCATTTGCGCGTGAAATTTATGTCATTTGCACTTAAAATTCGTGTCATTTGCGTGTGAGATTCAGACTCGAATATATTCTTAATTTGCTATATATATATATATATATTTATACTACAGGTCCGTTGAATGCATGAATCTGATTGGCTGATTAACGTTCTGAGATGTGCAATTATTTTTTGGGAAATGCACGGCGAACGAAATTCCAGGCAGCTCTCTTGACCGCATTACAGTTCCACGTCACTTCATATCACTTCATAGTTAACTGTAATAACGGACTAACAAAAACAACATGACAGACGATTTTCCGAGGCAATGACAGCGCTGTTAAGAGACGCACAGAGGTAGCCTTGTTCACACACTCTCTCTCTCTCTCTCTCTCTCTCGCTCGCTCACTTGCCCTCTCTTTCCTTCTTCTCTCTGTCGCTCTCGCTCTCTTTCTAATAATTTCATTAATAATTGCATTAGAATGCTATCAACGGCTCAAGCCTCCATTGCCAGCTTTAAAGTGACGTTTTGGATATATTCCTTACATATATAGCTCAAATTGAGTAAAGAACGTTTTTTTTACAATTTACCAGATTGTTCGACCTCCTCACTTTCTTCCAAGCAAGATCCCTTTTATTCCTGTTTCTATAAAAGTACAAAGATGTGTCGTACAGCTCCAGGTGTCCACATACAGCAATGATGATTTTGTCCTCCACTGTTGTTTATTGTTTTTACCTCAGCTGGCTAAGTTGTAATCACATCACTACTAGAGCAAGCTCCGCTCGGCGCGAATATCCGCCAAAGTTCAGATTTTTTCAACTCGCGCATCAAACCCCGAAAAGCTCAATTTGCACTGCGTCATTCACGCCGCCTTATTTACGCGAGTCACATCATTCGCGCCACCTCATTAGTGTGAATCGTGCCGCAGAATCTATCACGTTTTTGCATTGACTTAACATGTAAATCACTCCCGATTAACACTTCATTCGCGTCACACCATAATTTGATCCCAAAGCAATTTTTGAGCATCTCAGTTTTTCAGCAAGGGTTGGGATATGTAAAGTTTATTATGCGGCAGATTTACTAAACAGGGCAAATTAGCGTGAGAGCGCAATTTCAATAAAGCGCCGATGGATGTGGAAATTTCTGTGGGGGATTTACTGACAAGGGTCAGGCTAAAGAACACAGGCGCAAAATTATCACTTTCATATTAACCAATGCAGTCTATCAAGAGCAGCACCAATTAACGTCGGGTTTAAGACATGCATTTTAATCATTAAATAATGATGCAAATACCAATATATTGACGAGTGCAGACCTTAGTAAATCGCGTGAAAAAACAGGTACAGCAGTGAAATTCGGACTGTGCCCTGCATTAACAGGCACGTGTAAAACAATGTTTTAGTGTAAGGTGATCAAGTTACGAGGGTTTATTAGCATGTAATAACAAAGTAATAGCAGTGTAATAATAGTGTAATAAATTTGCGTCTGAATAGAAAACACCTACACGCAATGCATATGGAATAAGGTCAGTCCCAAAAACAACTTTGCCTTTTCATCACTAATTTTTTCTTTAGTAAATCCTAGTAATTTTTAACGGCAAAAGAGGCGTTTGCATTTGTATATCTGGCCCTATATTTGTCTGTGTATCCATGTTTGTGTGTTTTGTTTCTGGCTGTCGCTTCCTGCATCTTCAATGTCTCGTGGCTTGCCTTGGTGTGCTGTCCTATACTCTGCCTACTTGCACCCCTCCAGAATGCCGTCAGTTCCTTTTCAACTCGCTAAAAGCGAGGCGTGTAAGCTAGCTGAGGCGCAGCTGGTGTTGACAGCAGCAAATGTTCTCAAAATAGCACTTTTATGATAGGCAGAATTAATGCTAAACCAGACTTACTGTAAATGAAACGGGTTCAAGGGAACCATGGCAACACTAACCTCTCATGCGGATTTCCATGTAGCAACCATAGACAGGAGAGCAACCAAATCATCTGTTTCCTAATGCGAACTCATTTTGAGTTGCCAATTACATTGCAGGCGTTGAACATTAACCGGTGTGATCTGTGATGAAACTCAACATGTTATGTTTGGTACACTTTGTGTATGATCCAGTCACAGGTGTTGGTTTCTCTCTTGTTGTTCACCTATGTGCTTCTTCATAATATGATCTTTCTGAACTCTGTTTAACATGTCACTCATTGTGAATGGGTTTGTTCAGTAAGCAAAACACTGCACATCCACAGACAAAGTTCTGTTTCAGAACCTAGCGAGCTGCCTTGTTGCCAATGTAGGTAGCTGCCTTTTAAGACGTCATCATGAAACAAAAAAAAGTCTAAATTGGTTAAGTGGGTAAGTAATAAATATATTGGATACAATGGGTCATAATATAATCTTTTATTTACACTAGTACTTTTCAGGGCTCCAGACTGCATTTTGACACCAAAATTTGAGAGTGTGCCACTGAATTTTACATCCAGTCGCACCTTTTGACCTTTTTTTGTTGTGATGTGACACTGAATTTGAAACAGCACATTGTACTTTCTGCATCAATCATCAAAGTTTTTATTAGTAATACAGTGGAAATTAGTAGAAATGTGATTATTTGGTTAGCATGTTAATTTACGGTGTGTGCCCCTAAATTTTCTGGTTGCGCCCCTAAAATTTTCAGTTGGGGGCCACTGTGCTCCTAGTCAAAAAAGTTAGTCTGGAGCCTTGTTTTTTAGTTTTGAATGGAATATAATCAACTCTCATTCTCTCGCCTTGTCTGTCATCTTGTTTCCCTGGGTTTGCTGCAATGCATTATGGGATTGTCCACTTTGCTGCCTTAAAATTTGGCTGCAACATTAAGATATCTTAAAATGCTACCTATATAGGCCACTCTTAAGGTTTTGAAACCGAATGAACCCACTATGTAAAAACGTTGATGAAATAGTGTGCCAAGCTTTGCCTATTGAACACAGCCTAGACCTCATTGTGGGGTAAAGGTGGGATTTATCCCACCATCACCCTCTCTCCTTTCTTTCAATTTCACTACTGTCGGCCCCTCATAACTCGGCTCTTCTTTTTTCTTTTCTGCATTTTTTTCTTCTGCTCTTTTCTTTCTTCTTTCTTTTTGTTGTTCTTTTGCATTATAGCTAAACTAAGATTTTCCATGCATGAGGGCAGTGCTAACACTCATAGCAGGACAATGGCTGCTGACGCCAAGCTCCAAAAATGCATGAGGAGAGCGCGGGGCCTACAGCAACGCATGCAACAACAGCAAGAGAACCAGCAGGAGCCCAGCTGCCCACAGGGGCCCTCCAGGTACCTGTACTGTCACCATGTGTGTCTAGATTATTCAGATGAATACTGTCCCAGACCCCTGTGTCTATTCCCAACAAGCAGTTTTGTGTTTATAAGACATCTAATAGCCGCCCAAACACAGCCCAGACGTCTAGGCTAAAATTCTTACATGATTGAATATCATACATCTCACAAAACAGAATCAAATTCAAGTTTATTATGGGGTACTCATAGCCGGACAATATTAGGTCTAGTTAACCTGGATGGTGAAATGACGGCTATTGCTTGCTGGGTGGTGTACAAGCATTGCTAAAAACAGCATTCAGCACAGTTCGGCAGGGAGTGTGATGTAATGTATAAGCAGAGTTCATATTTGCAGGTATAAAAATGCATGGATGAGGAAAAAGGTTTACTTTATGTAGATTTATAATTAAGCTTAGTTCTCTGTCAATATTCATAGTGCCTATGAGAAAGCAAGTTAATTGTTGTTTTGCTTAATTTTGATATATTATGTTTATCTTGTGGAATATTATAAGAATTAATGGCATTTAGAAAGTCATTAAGAGAGAAGCACTTCATGTTGTAATTGGTTTTAAATGGCACTAAGTGTTTGCTGTAAAAATGTATAACTCTGTTTGAAGGTGGGTCTTATCTTTATGTGCATGATCATATTAATTTTTAGTTTAATTATTAATTATTTTAGTGTGTTTATGCAACATACTACAGTAGTATGCAAACCGACAGGGTACTGTACCAACCATCTTATTGTATCACAACATTTGTGTAGTAAATTGTTTTGTAAGTAGTTTTTTTAAGGTATTGCATTTTTGTGGTAATAACAGCTGCGCTGTATTTTCTCAATATTTCTGTGGCGTGATTGTAATGTGATTCGGTGCCATTTGTAACATATTTTAGGCTTTAACATTCACATGACATTTGCCAGAAAGCCAATTAATTTCTTCTATCAATCCAGATTATTAAAGGATTACTCCACTTTCTAAGAAAATGTACTCACGCCCATGTCATCCAGGTTGTTTATGATTTTCTTTCTTTAGTCAAAAAGAAATTAAGTTTTTTGATGAAAACATTCCAGGATTTTTCTCCAAATAGTGGAATTTTTCTCCATATAGCGGTTTGCAGTTCAATGCAGCTTCAAATGGCTCTAAATGATCCTGAAACATCATAATTTTCACTCTTTTAAAGTACTTTTAAACCACAACTTCTCGTCTTGCACTAGCCATGTGACGCGGCACCGCGACCTTGCGTATTAAAGTGATAGTTCACTTTAAATGAAAATTCTGTCATCATTTACTCATCCTCATGTTGTTCTAAACCTGTATGAATTTCTTTTTTCTGATGAACACAAAAGAAGATATTTTGAGAAATGATGGTAAACACACAGCAGATAGTGACCATTGACTTCCATAGTAGAAAAAAAAATATATGATGGAATTTAATGGGTACCGTCGACTGTGTGCTTACCATCATTTATCAAAATATTTTCTTCATCATTTATCACAATACTTCCAAAATATTTTTTTCCTAAAAAACTATCCCTTTAAGGTCGACGTAATCACGTTGAAAGGTAACGCGTTACTTACAGTATGTGAAATGCACACTTGCAGAACATTTTAAACAATTACTGACACAAAGACATTAATTAGTATCATTCCACATCGGAACGGTCCTTTTTTCCAGACTTGTAAACACTGGAGCGGTAGTTTCGCATTCTGTACGTCATGAGTGACCTTTCGAGCGATTACGTAATACGTAAGGTCACGCTGGCACATCACAAGGCTAGTACAAGAAATTGTGGTTAAAACGTACTTATTTTTTTGGCAAAAATTACAATCTGTTTGCTAAAGAAAACCATTATGCCTCTGTTGGGATTGTTTAGAGCCCTTTGAAGCTGCATTGAAACTATGGAAGAAAATGTTTTCCTCAAAAACATACTTTTTTCCACTGAACAAAGACAGACATAAACATTTTGGATGACTTGGGGGTGAGTAAATTATCAGAAATGTTTTTTTATGAAAGTGGAATATTCCTTTAAATCCCCCCTAACCTAGAAAATGCACTTTTAAATGTGTTTCTAGCTGAAAATGAGTCGCCAGTGTGTGTGCAAAAACATCCCGTTATCATACAAATCCATTTATTCTTTGTCTAATCTCCTTTAAACCAAAACAGTCACACAAAACAGGCTGTTGGGGATCCCCTCTCAATGTGATGTCACATTGATTACGCCACCCAACCATAACCGCTCACAGACTCCCCTTATGAGCGCGACTCATAAATAACTTAAGAAATCAGATTAAACATGTTAAGTAATTATCTGTCCACCCTGCCTGCCATAGGGCGCGAAATATACATTAACACATACATTTATTTTGCTCAATATAAACAATATAAACATGTCCCTTTCATTCTCACAGCGTCATATTTGTGTAACAATGCTTCCCATTGGCCAGAGGTGTCTTACCCAGACATTTACCTCATGGAGTCAACAGGGAAGCCAGTGAATGATTTTACTTCGTATTTATATATTATGTCTTTATATTTAGAGTACTGAGTGCACTTTTCCGTCCAGCCATACAACTAGCCATAGTAATGTTTCCAGCAATCACTGGATAGCGTTGTTACACAAATTTGAGAGATGCTCTGTGAGAATGAAAGGGACATGTTTTTATATTGACCAAATTAAATGTGTTAATGTATCTTTGGCGCTCTATGGCAGGCATGGTGTACAGATAATTACTCGACATGTTTAATCTGAGTGATTTCTTAAGTTATTTATGCCTGCCGGCTGTGAACGAACGTTGCTTTGTTCCGCTATTTTCTATGGAAGTCTATGCGAAGTCTAGTTTGTTTTCTCCCAAAAAGGGGCGGGGACGAAATTTACAGTCAAGTTCCCGGATGTGCCGGTAGTTCGTATTTAAGATCTGTGTTGTAAATTGAGCTGAAACTTTACACACACATTCTGGAAATACCAGAGACTATTTTTAGATTGCTGAAAACACCTAGGTTAGGGGCCCTTTAACTTTCCGTTAGCCTAAGGATTGGACGCAGAAGGTATTAGCATCGGTAAACTACAATATTCACTTTTACCCATGCACCTTACAGAATGCAGTTTTACTAATAAAGCTCCTCCCAGGACAATGCAACAGCGAATGCAGCAGCATGTCCTAAAGAATACTGTTGCTTTGTTTGTTTTTTGTCCCCCACTTTCTTTTTTCCCTGCATCGATTGAAGGCGTTGATGTGATGTACGGCCTGACCTGGCCAAAGCCCCTTGGGTAATTACCAAGTGTAGTGCTCGAAGGAAGTATTTACAGTAAATGAGCACTGTAGCACATTAATCAGAGATGTTTACCTCTGCACCGAACTTCTCCTCGATCACCAATGTAACCACACTATAGATCAGGGGTTTACTGCCTCCCCAACCTAACACTTTTTGGACATCTGTCTTCTTTGACACCTGTACTGCATTTGTAAACATGTGACAGCATGCACTGCAATTGAATGAAGTTGGTTATTGTCATCTATTGTTTCATAAATACTGTGCATTCAGACGTTAACTCTTTTGGCATAAAGGTATCATAAACTGTTTGAACCAGGCCTGGATGTGGATATTAATTCTGTGCTTCTTGCATCTCAGTTTTCACACCGCTTTTTCACTTTCCTGCTGGATAAATAAAGGTTCTTTTGTGTTGACGTCTTTCATACCCAATTGCAAAATCATGTAAGACGTAAATATTACAGCATTAGATTTTAGTAACTTTGTGCTGAAAACTGCTGAACTAAGAAACAAAATCTGAGCAATGTGCATCTGCCATTTTTCAGAGGCCTTTTCCCACTATTAGATAAAGATTTATCAGCAAATGAATCTATCACACGGGTCATCGACAGGGTCAGTGAGGGCCGGTTGGATGCAGCACGATTGATGATGTTCTGATGGGATACTCTGCAGTGCTTTATTAGAGGAGAATGCAGATAGCAAGCAGGTTTCCCTTTTGGAGGAGAACCAATTTCGTATTCCCACACTCTTCGGTTCTGGGGAGCTTTTGGGAGTATTTACGGCGACTGTAACTCTGGTTTATGTGACGACTATGAAAATTATGTCAAGGTCGCGTAGTGCGTCAGCTGTAGAAAGCACGTGAGGACTGTATGTGTGTGCTATATAAGAAGTGGCTCATGAATTTTGTAGGGTTGTGAAGGACGTAGGTCTCCTTGAATCGAATTCCTTATTTTTCTAACCAAAATCCTTTCTCTTCTTTCCTCTTTAGTGAACAGCCTGGCAAGGTCCAAGTATTGTTGACAGACAACCAGGATTCTGTGCTTGGCCCACCCTCTCCTCAACACATGAAATCACCTTCCTCTTGTACAAACTTCCCATCTCAAGCCTCTAGCCATCCATTGTTTAGCAACGCTCAACCTCCCCCTTCTCAACCACACCCCCAAGAGCCCAATGAAGATGGTGATTGGTCAACACAGACTGAAGAAAAATGGAGTCGTATGCAATTGTTAGACGTTCTTCACGTGTCAGGTGTCCGGATTCAGCCCATTCGCAAGCACCTGGCCATATCGCTTCCCGTTTTGCCCCTTGACTTCTGGGGTACGGTGGGAGAAAACCAAGTAGTCTCCAGCCAGCAGCATCCTCAAGCTTTGTTCTCTCAATCTCCATCCCCAAATTCTTCTTTGTGGCAGGGCACTGCAGATGGGCCAGATCGGATACCCCAATCCGACAAAGCCACCGGTTCATCACCCAGGCCCCCTCATGTTGAAGAGAAGGGGCAGATGCCCCGACGTGGCCCCGTATGGCAGCCACTATGCACCACTTCCCAGACACGCTCACCTGCCCCGTCTAACTCCGCCACTACACCGACTCCTCCTGTTGCTGCTCGTCATTGGTCTTCCTGGAGCCTGGATCGTCCCGACGCTGTCGTTACCCCATATGAGACGCCACCTGACCAGAACCAACGGACCCTTTCGCAACAAGTGCAAGGAAGGCATTTCCTCCCTCACAGCCCCATGAGCACCAGAAAGAAAAGTGTACCTTTGCACACCACTTTCCCAAATGCCCCAGGCAAGGAGCTGGAACCCAAAGAGCTCGAAGACCAGGAACTCTCTGAATTGGACTCACTCTACCAGGCCAGTCTCCAGGCTGGCCCCAGTCCTGGCCGAGCCCTGCGTGGTACCAGCTCACCTGCTGTTGGGAGACCAGGTAAATGAACCATCTTGATAAAAAGCACACTGTTTGATATCATTTTCGAAAGTAACGTAATTAATGCCAAACCTGGTTTCTTTGCACAGTACCTCCATCTGCAAGAAAGCTGCTCACTGGAGTAGGACGCTCTCGGACCCCCACGGCTGAGCTTGAGAGAACGGCTTATGGACCACCAGGTGGTTACAGCCCCACTGGGTACATGAACACGGTAAGATATAAATGTCTGCATTGTTATTTATACATAAGATTGCATACCTACTGCCAGGATTCATTATTTACATTTTATGTGTTCTGTTTTTTTCTGAATTTTTGTGGATACAGTATGTGCCAAACTAGAAATGTATGTGAGCTTTCAGTTTTTTAGGGTCATTTACATTTTTGATTCTGGCAAAATTAGACTTATGAGGTGTCATGAAACATTTTGATAAAAAAGTAAATGCAAAGTAAGAGTATAAAAATAAGAAGCATACAGTTACAAACATCTCTTCATGTATTATTTTGCACATGATTTCAAATGACATTATACAAACCAATTTTGTTGTTTTTCCATTTTTAAGGGGAACATTTTCATTACCGTGTCCATGACTGAATTTGGGCTCTTTGACACGGAAAATTTATAATTAAATAAGCTTCAGTGCATGTTATACTATAAACATTTACAGTAAAGAAACATGGTATTTGGTGATTATTGGTAAATGTAGAGACAATAATAAGGAATATAAATGTGTCCAAGAAAAAAATTGTCATCCTCCGCAACAATTTAATTAATCATTTTTTAAACCCTCAATGAACTAACCTTTTTTTAAAAAAATGTTGGAAGGGACATAATTGACTGTGACACCCAAGATGGCTACCAGGCAAGCAGCAATTTTTTCTTTTGTTTGTCATAGTACCTGGAAAACTTTTTAGTTCTCATTACCAAAACATGAGTTTGTCAATGCATATATTTAATGTAATATCATGTTGCGGTAATGATAATTTTTGATAATGATAATCTAAAAAATGTAAATAATTATATAGGAAATATTTTTAAATCATCTAAAAATAATGGTTATACTAAGTTCAGACCTTAATCTTATATGTGCAAAAAATTGGCTTCAAGGGCTTTTTAAAAAATCTGATGCTGGACACCTTTTAAGTCTGGATTTCGTGAGAATCACCCTTTAGGGTAAATGACCCTAAAACTAAAATCAGTAAGCATATTTTGAGATTTGTTTGGGAGTAATGTCTGGTTCCACGCTTTGTATTTCTTTGTTCTCTGAAGCCCCTGTCGATGGCCACTCGAGGTCTGCAGTCGGGAGAGGAGGACCAATACGACGCGGATCACCTGCGACGCATTGCCCGCAGCCTGAGCGGAACCGTTATTGGACGGCGACAGAACCGCCTTGCCGTCACCAGGAGCTTTGTAAGTATCCCTCTTTTAGTCTTAAATGCACTTCATAGCACAAAGAAACTTGGCAACCTCAAAAACTGATTATTCAGTCATTCCTCTGTAAGAATTCTGCCCACATTAAAATCATTATAGCAATTTTAGACAGTGCCTTATTTAATCTGAGCAGCTTATATATATATATATATATATATATATATATATATATAGTTGTGGCCCTACTGACTACTGGGACGCTCAAGAGGCAGCTATGGTTGCCAAAATAAGGGGGAAATCGGATATCTGTCCCAGAAACCTGATAAGAGTGCGGTTACATAAGCAAGAAAGAATGTTAACATCTAGCAGGTCCCTCTTTAGGCTGATCGATGCGCACTGCCTGTCTCCTGTCAATCACTTTATGGAAACTTTATGCACACGCTAAATTTAATATACATTTGCTCATTTTTTAAAATATGCATAGTTCATATAGGGGTGGTAGATTAAGCCAGGAATAAGCCTTATTTATATTTTAGTTATGTTGTTTTAAAAAACACATTGCTGCTATGTATTATGTAACAAAACATATATTTAAAAATAGGTCAGTGCAAGCTGTTTTAAGTTGAGACAGCTCAAACATGCATTTTAGTCTGGGACTAGTCTAATGCCCTGTCTGGGAAACTGCACTATAATGTGTGTTTGTTATAATGTATTTAAATCTGTCATTCACACAAAGTTATGCATGTTCCCCACCACTTTTTGTGTAGCCATATGTTGGGTAATTTGATTATGTTTTTGGGCACCAAATAAATGTAGTGCCTCGTTCAAGACATTTTACAGTTTTTAAATTCATTTTACAAAATTTGTTAAAAAATCAGCACATAAATGCAGATTATTCACTTTATTTATTTATATACTTGTTCCTCATGCACAATTGTCTCTAAAAGTAACTTTAGAGATAAAAAGCATTTTTAGTTTAAAGTCCCACGTGTGCCATTTTTTCATTTAATAAAAAATTACATGAAGCCAACAGATTCAGTCTGGGCCTGTGAATATGTAATGGATACCAGAAATATATGAATAAATACTGTCACGTGATGTCCGAGTGTACTCGCACATGCAAGGACACAGATACAGTACAGTACACACGTAACTTGTCAATGTCTTTCTAAGTCATACTGCCATCCAGTGTCCATATGCTGTAACTGTCACTCCATTAAACACCAGGGGTCTTATTTTTAGTCATACAGGACAAATATATCATTTATCATTATGTGTATGTGTATATATATATATATATATATATATATGAAGAGTTTGGTTCCAAAACGCAATAAACGCCATTTTTGAAAAAAATGAGTTACTGCCAGAATCAGTATTATATCAGGTCAGTATTATAAAGTAAATTCTTAATTTTATGCAAAATCCAATTTCCGCAGTGTTATTCTGTCATCTTTTCTCCCTTTTTTCCCAAAATGCAATAAACGCCACTCCCCCTTTTCTACAGAATGCCATAAATCCACTCCTCCACAGATTACAGCGCACCTCACGCAATGTAAACAAAGAATGGCGGCGCGCTGAGAACACGGAATCCTAGTTTTCCTCATCTACTTTGTACTTCGTGATTACCAAACAAACAAAAACAAAATAATACTTTAATAGCATTGATAAACCTGTGATGGTTTTCTGTGACGTGAAAGAAACGTAAGCCATCAACATGTAATAATTTACGCAGAGGAACTCGGGAGACCGGTGCTTGTTTGGCCGGGCTGACAGCATCAAGTTACTGTCATGATAACACATTGACCCCAAGGGATCTTATGAAAAACCTTCCATAATTTTACTCAGTCAACGAAAATCGAGCAGGACCAAAACATTTTACAGCTGATCGCTTTGAAAAACGTTAAGCGAGGACGTCAGTATAACCGATGACTTCTTAATATCACAAAGTAAGTGTTTTGATTAATGACAATAATGTTTATATTTTTAATTAGTGTGTACAACTAGTCAACTAAATGAATATAACATGGCAAAGATGAATGCACATTTATATAGGCGATTGATTCAATAGATTTATAGCATTTTTAATAAAAACTTGTCATGGATTTATTGCATTTTGTGGAAAAAATAATCCGTTTTTATAATAAATCTTTGAAAATCAAGTTATGGATTTGAATTTTTTATGTTTTTATAACCTAAAGATGCTGTGTGAAAGTTTGTAACAGAAAATAGTGGTTTTCATCTTGTCACTTTCTTGGTATAGAAAACACGTTTTTACCAAAATTTGTCAAAATGGATTTATTGCGTTTTGGAACCAAACTCTTCATATATATATATGACTTGACTTTACTTGACTTGCATTTGGCAGACACTTTACTCTAACGTAATGTAAGGTGCATGTTAAAATGTTATTCATGCTAATTAAAAAAACAACAATAGGAATATTTAAATTAAACAATAGGAATATTTAAATTATAGAGGCAATATCATTAAATTGCCCACATACGTGCATTTTATAAATAAGACCCCTGATTCTGATAACGCTAAGGTTAACTTTTGGCATGTTTGTGTGATTAAATTCCTCATCTTATCCTCTCTTTGACTTTCCCCACTTTATTTATCATCTGCTGTTTGTGACTGAATGGACTTACTCTGCTTTGTGCATATAAATGTATATGTGTGTCCGTGCCATGAGCATAAAGTTGGGCGATGCCTGGGTTACATCATATCAGTGCTCTGTGTACCCACCTAGTTGTCTGCGCTGTCCGTCAGAGCTTCATGTGCTTCAACCCAGCTGTCTTCATCTCCTTCCATCATCTTCATCCATTTCCCATCAGCCTGGGCTCTTGTGGAGAGGCCCCAGGTAATACTCACTCTCATTTTCCACTTCGCCGACCTTCTACATCTTCTCCATTCAGTGGGGCATTGATTTACAGTACACCTTCCACTTTGTATTCATGCTCCTGCCTTATAGCTTTGGTCTAGTCCATGTGCCACTAAACAGTGTGTATCCTGTTGTTAACTGGTTGTTTTCTCTTTGATTGGTCCGGATCCCTATTCCTACCCCACTGCAGGACATCCCCAAAGGTTCTCCGAGTTTCTGGCTGTGTTTGACCGGCGTTAAGCTCTCTCCTGTGGGCAGCACTACAGTCCAACATTGAGTTCACATCCAAACCACTGGACCGACCTTCAATGCTTAATTGGCTTTGGACACAAGTAGAAGACACGTGGTACTTCAGCCCTGGACGTTTTCCCAGAATACCCTTTCTGCACACTCAATCCCATGCTCTTCACCGCATCTTGGAGGGCTGGAAGGAGCATGAGCCTGATCCAGACCTGACACAGCTTCAGTCACCCCGCATTCGGTATTATTCCCGGGGCAATTTTTCTTCCGTTACCGTGCGCTTTTCCTATCATGCAAAACACTCAATCCACCGCATGTCGGAAAGAGATAGGATAACCCATTTTTCTTTTTTGTGAGGTGTGTACAACAATGGGATGGATGGTGTGATGCTTTTGGGTCTACAATGTGTGTGTGTGTGTGTGTGTGTGACTAACCTACCTGTATGGTCAGCCCTGCAGCATGCAATGTTAGAAGCGTGGGGCTCAGATTAAGACCCCCGCAGTGAGCCAATCAACCCAGAGCACTTAATTAAATGCTTTTTAATGGGAAACATTCATGTGTATGCGTGTGTGTGCGTATGCATGTGTATTTGTGTTTGTCTGGCGTGTGTGGGGAGAGGGGGGCCTTGTTTAAACCTGCCCGCCCCTTCGTCACCTATCGGCAAGGACACTTATTCTTCGTCTCACTGATGCAAATCCTCAGCAAGCGACTGTTGAAAACTGCTGAGCGTCTTTTCCTAACTTGTTTTGGATGGTACCTGCAGATGTGAAAAACGTACACCTGCAAAGAGATGAGAGATGTTTTGTATGATGTCATCTCTCCGCTCTGGTGCTTTTTCTCAAAGCTGGCATGTAAATCTGCAACCCTGGTATGGAGAGCAGACAAAACTGATCTCTTGTAATCTTTTCCTCCTATTTCTGATACGGGCATTTCCTGTAGCGCACAGCTGTTTTGTGTCTCCGGTTACAGGCAAAGACTGTACACATTACGATCAGAATTTATTGTTAAAACTAGAAAATCATAAGAAATATACAGAGGAATGGTGAAACTTTGACGTTATGGAATGTTAATTAATTATTATCTGCATTAAGAGAAGTATAGTACACTTCAGAAGTGTAAAGCTGGAGAAAAAACGCTATTTTAATTCCATTGACCGTTCTCCCGTTTATACAGGGAGATATGCCAAGTTAAGCTTCCTTTTAATTGTTTTGTTTTTTAAAAAACTTGAAGTGACACTGAAGTCATAGCTATAAGGGACAGGATGGCACTTTAGGCCTGTAAGATGGAAATCATCTCATTTGTTGTTTGTAGAATCTACATGATTTAAAGCAACACAGCTGAAGAATGTTTTGGCCCTAAAAGCTTTGCTACTTTAGCACGAAGCTTATTCACTACAGTGTATTTGGACAATATGTGGGGCCTTGAACATGATAGTATTTAAATAAATGTGATAAGATGTACTAATAAAGATCTGATACTGATCTCATATCACAATATAGTATGATTACTGCAGTATCCATACTAATCATAATGTGGTGTGATATGTGTTAGTTTGACCTAAATGACTGACCTAAAACAGTTCCAAGATCCTATTTAACATCGTCTTAACCAAAGATTGGCTCTAACACAAAGATATTTGCTTTTTTTACTACTTCGTAGGTCATTTTCGCTTTTGCGTTTTTTTTTCATTTGAAGGATGTGTCAGAATGTAGCAAAGGTGGTGTATACGAGTATGCTATGCAAAATGCTCTCTCCTCGAACTACCAGCAAAGAATCAGACTGGGACAAAAATCTAATATTTTTTCTTCTTTTTTCCTATATACTGAAGAAAATGTTTTCCTGCTGATTACAGTTAACAGCCTTGAATGCGAGTTATAGCCGGTGGAGATAGATTTCTCAAAGACGAAATGGCATTTCAATGCTTTTCAATATCGGGACTCGTTTGTAAATGCTTGAGGTTGAGTGAACTTGTATTTTTGCAATAAAGTTATTACCAATGCACTCCAGCAGGGGCGCTGCACAAACGCCTGCACTCTGTGTCTATGTGTTTTTTTTTTAAATAGGAAGTGAAAAAATTTGCCTTCTACTGTATGTAAGAATCAAATAGCATTATACTGAGTACTTTTTGTAAGGGATAATGCATAGGCAGCTGGTTGTTATCGCAGAAATAAGCACTGACAGTGTGATCAGGACCGACACGAAGCGATATTCCGCGATAACATTTCGCAATAACAACAAGCTGCCTGTACTTTATTACACAGCTGTTTGCTTCATAAGTAAGGTAAGGAATGTTAAATGAGTCAATGACGTGACGTTAATTATTTTGTGTCCCTATGGTTCAATTAAATGTAAAAGGGTTAAAATTTCAAAATAAATTAATACATTTGCAGATTACTTTTGAGGATCAAGTCTAAAATTTCTGGTTTTACTTCATTTTGACAGAATATTTGGGGGATAATTGCAAAAATGTCAATGTGGTGTAACCGGTCTGTGTCAATTGGTGTAACTAGTATTTTTTTTAAAATGGGGAATAAAATATATCATCTAGTTTAGTGTACACTGAAAAAAATTATTCATTCAATGTACTCAATTTTTTTAAGGTAAGTGGTTGCAATCAATTTATTTTTAGCTACATTTAAACAAAATTTTTTTTTATTGTATTTTATTTTACAATTTTTTTGTTTAAATATAGCTTAAATAAATTGATTGCAACCACTTACCTTAAAAAAAAAATAAGTAAATTGAATGAAAAATGTTTTTTAGTGTAAAATGATTTTTTACATACATTTTTACATCATTTGTCAAAGATTATTTAGAAAACAGCTGTTGTTAGCATATGTCAGGACAAATATTACAAAAACACATTAAAATTTACATTTAGAAATAACTAATAAATTGATATTTTAAAATTATTATTATTATGATTACGCTTACATGCCATCAATGTGGATAAAATATTTAATAATTCTCATTCTTTGGTGCAATTGGCGATTACACCATTTGACATTTTCAGGTCCATTCACATTCAGTCTTAACGTTCATAAAAATAGTGCAAATGTAATTTTTTATTGTATAAAATTAACATAAATACACTATGTGCATTGAAATAAACCCGATGCGTGCTTTTAAAACAAGTTTTTAAAGAAGATTTTTGAATTTCTTATCTTGCCAAACTGGGCAATATTCAGGGTTCCTATATGGGTCCTTGAAAGTTTTTTTATTTGGGGGAGGGGGAATTCAAGGCCTTGGGAAGTTTTTGAAAATATACATACATAGATACAGGTCATTGAAAGTGTTTGAATCTATTTTATGCAAAAAGTTTTCTAAAATAAAAAATCCATATTATTCCCTGTGTAGTGTTGGATAACATCATAAAAATTCTAGACTTTTTAAGCACACATGCTAAACTGTTCACTTTAAATGCTTATATCTTCTGGATACGAATGTTGATTCCTACCAAAATGCTTTTTTGCATAGTTGTGTTTGACACATGAAAACGTCTCGGGTTATGTACGTAACTGTTGTTCCCTGCGAAAGGAACGAGACGCTGCGTCTCCCTTGCCATATACTTCCTGCGTCCCTGTAACGCCGTCTTTGGCAATATTCTAGATAGCGATATACTTCCTGGCTCCTGTGTCAGTCGGTCTTTGTCGTTAAGCCTCACCATTAACTGAATTTGATATACACATTCAGACGTACTTACCCCTGGAGGCGTCCTCAAAGTGTCCAGCAGTGACGCAGCGCGAGTTCCCTCGAAAGGGAACTGTAACAATGTATCTTAAAATGTAACAAGATGTAACCTTGCTCTCACTTGAAATGTGTCCCCACATTTAGCCCTTGAATTTGAGGGTATTGGACCTGGAAAGTTCTTGAAAGGTCCTTGAATTTGAAGTGAATTAAGGTGTGGGAACCCTAAATATTGATAATGAAATATCTGGGAATAACAAACCTGCAAATGTTGCGACTGGCCAATCAGAATCAAGCATTCCAAAGAGCTTTGTAATAAGAAGAGATGAACAAACCACACAAGAAGGTAATGTATAAAAGTGTATTTCTCTATACTAAATACACTGTCGATAAAAATTGTCAAAAATGTCTGTCGCTGGGGCAGTACCCTATAAAATGTCCTAATATGTTGCATTTAGGTACAGATATGCGTATATATGGTACTCTTTATATGCAAAGGTGTATTTTTGAAAGGGTACTCTACCTCCCCAGTAACAGTTATGGTCCTTTATTCACTGTTTCTTCTGACAGCATAGGTTCATTTCTCATCGACTTACCACTTATTCAACTGCTACGTACATTTACCCACAAGTACCTTGAAGAAGTATGAAGAAGTTACAGATTGAGTGTAACAGCTCATTGCTATGGCTGGGATTCTTCCCTACAGTATACAGTAGTCGTCTTATAAGTCGTCTTCTTCACCTTCAAAGCTTTAGGGCCTACAGGATACTGTATGTAGAGTTTTTTTCATCGAGTTTTGTCATCCTGCATGCTGTCGGATCAGTTTTACATGGGTTAGGTTGTTCACACAGGACACTTTATATTTAGGAACATTTTGAAGGGCTCATCCTTCTTAAAAAACATGAAAGTATTTGATTGTACAGAAATCTGTGTAATGCAGGATGGGTCGTCTGGTCCATTTTTAAGAAGAATTCAAAAGTGAAATTTGCAATTTCTTTATAGGCATAACATAAACACAAACCAAAATACTCCTGGGACTTTTATTATGTTTCACTGTAGCCTTGTCATGTGCTGCACTAACAACTTCACTGTATGGTTGCTGCCCACAGTATATACCTTTAGGCCTACTAGAACAAAAGTATGTCTCAGTAGTAGTTTAAAGGGAAAGGATACAAAAAGTCTGGTTTGGCAGAATGTCAGTTTCCTCCACAAGGTGTCAGTATGGATGGTTGTCTAAACATTTATGTTGTGTATTTCCTTTTTACACATAACTTACCACGTTTAAGTCGTTTCTGAAATGATGTTTTGAGAAATCCTGTTTCATGACGACATATGCACAGTGAAGGACAGTGGATCTTTTGTTTTGTAGTGTCCTTCTGGAAATTGTTACAGTACCAATAAAAGATAAAAGAATACTTGAAAATCTGGGAATGCTTTCTTTTTGTGTGCAGAAGTGCTTAGTTCTTTTCATTCTTGAAATAATTGTAAATTTGGTTTCTTTTAGTTCATTTTAACAGTGATAGAAAATGTTTTGCAAACCACAAATGATCTTTTGTGTTTTAAACCGTATTTGTGAATGTGGCACAGGAGTATTGCTTTTCATTCTTTGTGTGTGGTGTGGTGCTGTTCTGAGATGCTCTTTCTGAAGTTGCCAGAGGGAAATTAATTTATCCAAACTGCACATAGAAATTACTGTTTGTTATTGTGTTTTACTAGATAGACGAAAGGAGAATTTTAAGTATTTTTGAGTATAAAACACAATTGTTATCAAACAGAAAACATCTGTGATTGACATAAGGGCTTAGGTCTAAACTAGATCCAAATCAGTTTGGGATTACTGTAATAATACATGGCTTAAAATGACTTTATACAGGCAAGTTATCACAAATGATTGAAAGAGAGTAAGGCAAGTCATCAAAATGTGTACATCTTGTAAGATAATTGTGATTTAAAAAGATTTAAATTAAATGTGACAGTCCGTGAAAACCTAGCTAAAGTATTTTTTTCTTGTGATTTACTGTTTTCTACATAAAATCATTCTACATAATGAACATTCAGTGAAAATATAATCGTCATAACTGACTAAGCTCATGAAATCAATCACTGAAATCAAACTTTGATGTTATTAATCATAAAAATGGATCATGTGAGTTTAGCATGGATTTCACAAACATGGCCACAAATACGTAACTACATAATGTCTCCATACAGTATGTAAAGGTAGTATTAGTTACATAATTCTTTAAAGAAAATGTAAAGCGGATTAATTGACTGTGGCCATCATGTCCAGATGTTCAAATAGGCCCTATTTTAACAATCTAAGCACATAGTCTAAAAAAAGTGTCTGAATCCACTATTGCCAATTTAAGGACATGAAAAATGGTTTGTGCGCCTAGCACACAGTCTAAAAGGGTTGTTCCTATTCTCCTAATGAGTAATGGGTGTGTTTTTGGCGTAGCGTGCAATAAACCAATGAAAGTCTCATCTCCCATCCATTTTAAAGACTATTTTAGACCACCAGTTTAAGATTAATGTGATGTTTTTAGTTGTATTGATGTTTTTAAAAGTTGTTTTCTTTCAGTCATGGAAATGTTTGTATAGCCTACATGATGAGTGTAATCTTAAAGAATAATTTACAAATGTGCAAGAAAAGCTTTGTACTCTAAAATACTTTATTTGTAACAAACAGGGGATAAAGAATTCATAAACGTGTGGAGAGCCGAAACGTTTCAGCACTTGGACAGCACCGTTAGTGTTTCAAAAAGCATTACTTAAAGGGACAATAAGTAGGATTTTCCCCCATCTAGTGATGAAATTACGAATTGTGCTCTCTAGCACCTCACTTTTCTAAATGCGTGTTGCAACTATGGACACCCATAGTTAAGGGTTATGTACTCACTGATCTCCTTGTCCGTTTAATCAAAAGTAATCAAATTTACTTTTCTAATCATTTTAATTTCATTTAATTCACTATTTAAAATTTTGACCGCACTTTCAACCTGTATTTATAAGTTACAGCATCTCATCACTTAAAGGCACATTTTGGCCACTAGGGGGCACTAGACATGTATTTTTCACGTCTAGCGCCCCTAGAGGCCATAAGAGCCGCAAAGGAAAAGAAGACAACTCTTAAGGTCACACCAGTCCTACCAGCATGTCATATGAATATAATTTAATGAGTTTTATTTTTTTTCAAATGCCAAAATAGCTCACGTTTACAAGCCAGTTGTGATGCTGGTCGCTTGATTAAAGTTTATATAAAAACAAATATTGCCTTAAAGAGGAATTGAACCGGGGTCGCCCGTGTCGTAGGTCTGTGACACAACCACGATGCCACAGAAAAAAAACAAAAATTTAGTATTTGGGCGCCAGACAGCTATATATGCAACATATGCACACAATATAACATTACTTACTAGTCCAAAAGCATGACGGCCAAGTCAGCATCGGTCAGGAACCCCTCCTCTAACTTAGTTCACGCCAGCGAACGAACGCTGGCCCAATATTGATCCTCGTCTTTCCTTCTATTCTATCAATCTCCCGTTTTCTCTTTCTGGTCTCTTCTGACAAAACCTTAGGTTTTGTTTTCTTAGTTGCTGCATAAATGTATATTTAATATACATTGATATATACTGTAACTATGTATGGTTGGCTTTTTTATGAATGGTGGACATGAATAGCTTGCAAAAGCAGTAATAGTTGTTCAGTACTGAGTGGTGATGTTCACGTTGGTGAATCAGATGTGATTTTCTTTCCTCTCTCATCCTCATCCATACATGTGCCGCCGGCTCACGTGCACCCGGCTGCAACCGCTCGAGCTATCTACGTCAATAAGAAGCGTCTTGCCTTGCTAAAAATAACCCCGACACGAGAGGAAGAGAGAAATAGAAACTGAGGGTTATTCTTACCATCTCTCTGACTGCCTGTGAATCGTGACTTGTTTGGCCCACTAGTTATTTGAGCATTTCATTATGTATGAATGTTTGTTTGTATCACACAACAGTGTTGATTCTGAAGACACCGGGGCAGACGGGGTTGCGTTGCTAAATGTGGCACCCACATGACTGTTTCTCTGCATGTTGTCAGAAAACCCCACAGGCTTCACCTTTGGTCAGTTTGATAGTTTATGTGCTGAGTCACAGTTAAGCTCATGTTTTGAGGTCTTAAAGGGGACATTCCATGAAAATCAGACTTTTTCCATGTTTAAGTGCTATAATCGGGTCCCCAGTGCTTCTACCAACCCAGAAAACATGAAAAATAGCAACCCTGTAACTTTGTTTTGGTAAGGTTCTCTCTGCAAGCATGTGAATAAATAGGTCATGCGGATTTCGCTCCCCCCATGACGTAGGTAAGGGCTCCAATTATAATGATACCGCCCCTGCAACTGCGCTATCCAACCATGAACGGCCTCACGAGTGCGATAGACAGAGAGAAAGAATGACTGACAGCACGACGCGTTTGTATTCCATCAAACACAAACAGGAGCCTACAATCTTATAACTTGTAGTTTTAATAATCTTTCTAAAGATTGAATTAACGTTCTAAAGGATTAACGTTACCTTAGTGCAAGAGAGAGAGAGCGAGTGAGCGAACGAACGAGAGAGAGAGAGCAACGCGACGGTTCGCTTTCAAGTAAGTTATGTTGTTTAATATGTTTCTCTGAAGTTTATATGAATGAAAACGAGGATTAATGCACTGCACGAGACAGAGTGAGTGAACAACGCGTATTCACTATCATACACAATAAGTAAATATGTTGTTTAATGTTTCTCTGAAGTTTCAAATGAATGAGGAGTTACA
The DNA here is from genome assembly GCF_027580225.2 of Misgurnus anguillicaudatus. Taxonomy (NCBI): domain Eukaryota; kingdom Metazoa; phylum Chordata; class Actinopteri; order Cypriniformes; family Cobitidae; genus Misgurnus; species Misgurnus anguillicaudatus. Next base: position 21,872,997 of record NC_073340.2, on the reverse strand, counting down.
AAATAGATGAGAGACTGACAGAAACGCGAATGTGTTCAATATGTGTGCACAATAAACTTAAACATGTCATTTGATCTGTTTCTCTAAAGTTTAAGCATTAAACGTGTTGTTTTATTACAGATCATTTAAATGTGCTTGTGTAGTCTGGTCAAAAAGCAAACTTCTGAGTGTTTGTGGACGTGTATTTTATTGTAACATGCTGAAACTCATTATGCCTGTTTAAAACAAGGGCAACATGAGACCTTAAGTCTTTATTTTTATTCCACACTGTTCCCCATCTGCTGATAAACATGTATTTAGTATGCATAAAACAGATAATTGACTTTTTAAACTTGTTCATATTTATAATGCTTAACATCGCTCACAAACTTCTTTCGTGAGAGCATCTCCCGCGAGGTTCTGTCAGCTCTGCAGCGGGAGCGCTTGAGACTCCGCCCACCTGAGCAGCTCGTTTGGATTTAAAGGGATACACACAAAAACGGTGCATTTTTGCTCAGCCCCATAAATTGCCTATTTTAACATGCCACAATAAATTACCTATATGGTATTTTGAGCTAAAACTTCACATATGTACTCTGGGGACATCAAAGATTTATTTAATATCTTAAAAACGTCTTCTGGAATGTCCCCTTTAAAACTTTACTGCAAAGTAAAACAGAATGAGTACTGTACATACTTAACTACTTTGTGGGGTTTATTTTTTTAAGTTAACTTCTTAAGTAAGAGTCCAATTGTACTGTAAAAATGCTATTGTTTCACTTTTTCTTCATGCATTTATTACAGTGTTTACAGCTTTATCATTTTGAAAAACTATATTTGATACACTCCATTTTTCTTCAATGACAGTAATAAAGCTTGTGCTAATGCATAACCTGAAGATCAATGTTAACCCAGCATGATTTGAGGATGTATCAGAAAAGCGTCTTGTATGCTTCAATGGAAACAATATATTGTGTTTATGAGATTTTTATAAAAATCCACACCTCTTTTTATATATAAACTGTATCTGACATCAATCATAGTGATGTACACAATAAATCTGTTTTATCGCTACAGTCCATGAACTCTATTTAGGTAAACTTGGATTAATTTATGTTAATCAGTTTCCAGAGACACGCAGAGAGTTCAGTGGAAATTCATTAATTTTCCCATGGCTGTCCCTGTTACTCAGGACACGATGATGGTTGAGAAAACATTAAAACGCCGCACATCATGCTCTAACTGTCATTGCTTTTAGGATATTGGTCTGGTGTTGATAATGAAGTGCATATCTGAGTCCTAAGCAACAATATTCATTACATTAAAGCTTTCCATGAGTGCAATGCAATTGTGTTGCCTAGCAACAGTTATAACCTTGTCATACTGGCTTGTAAAATGTTGAGAAAGAGATTTTTTTTGGTCCAAAAAAGCTAAATTCCAAAACATTATGTATTTGTTAAAGTTGCATTGTGTAACTTTTAAAAGGATCTTTTAATAGAAATGCAATGTAATATACATATTAGCAGTGGTGTATAGATGGTTTCAGCAGTAACAACATAAACAAGTGGCTTTTGTGGTCAACACATCAGTGTTGTTTTTGGCAGTCCTTTTAGATTTAGTCTTAGTCTTTTGGATGAAAATGCTTTTTAGTTTTAGTCACATTTTAGTCACTTATAAACTTGATAGTTTTAGTTGATGAAAACACAAAAAGGTTTCAAGCCGCATTCAGACAGACAACGATGTTATCACTGTGTGTCACCCGTCTCTTTCAATGAGGCATTTCTAAATCTACTTGTCATAAACAAATAAGTAACATCCACGATAGTAACTGACAAGAGAAGTATGACGTGAACTCCACTGCTTCGTTCTCATTGGTAGTCGCTCCTGAAATTCGCTCGACTTTTGCATAAAGTTAAACTTTTCTTAACTTTTCATACGGTCGCCAACGGTCACTTTCGCTCATGCCGCCAGAAGTTGCCCTGTTTCCATCAGGCTTGTGCACAATTCAGATTTGAATTGAGAATGACTCCTTCATTCCAATTCAATTCTTGAATTTGAATTGAATTTGAATTAATGTCAAAAACAGGATTTAGAATTACAATTCGAATTTGAATTAAAAGAAGCAGAATTGCAATTCAATAGAAATTCAAAGAAATTCATATACATATTATACAGTAAGTAAAGTGTTAAAAATGAAGCTTTCAGTATATGTCAAATATGGTTGCATTACATATTCTATAAATTAAATAAGTTTGAACTACTTGTACAGATAAAATTAACAGGAAATGTTTTCCCTCAGGAATGAATGTTAAAAACTCTAGTCACATAACAAATAATTAAGTTCGATTTTTTTGTAATTGTAATTTTATGGAACACAATGGAACATGACTTCATTTCCCAGAATGCTTTACTTTAACCTTTATTTTAAATAGTTGCCAAACAATTTTCCAAAGTAACTTTCCTAACACTGAATGTATGTGAGGTTATTTCTGTTGTGTGACTGTGGAATTTCTTTGAATTGCCATGAATTTAATTCCACTTCCTGTCATTCAAATTCAACTTCCTTTAGGGCGGAGTCAATTCAATTCAAATTCAAATTCATGAATTGGAATTCTGAATTGTGCACAAGCCTGGTTTCCATTAAAATGAATGAGATTGTGTCGCTTTGCTACTGTTGGTCGCTGGCTGTCTGAATGGGGCGTTAGTCAAGTTTAAGTCAATTTTATTAAAAAAAAAGTAGCCGCGGCATGGCGGCAGCCGGGTTGTGGGCGTACCCAAAACAAGGAAAGGAAGCGGCAGCATTGCTGTTACTTTTTAGCTAAAAACAGACAGATTTCATGCAAAATAGGGAGAAATGACATGCATTGTGAACGCCATTTTCGTTCCATCTCGTCAACGAAAACTCGAAAGCGTCTTGTCATGTTTTAGTCAGCTTAGAGCCATTTTTAGGTAGTCATCGTCGCGTTACCGTCATAAAAAAGGTGCGTCAACGAAATCATTTCATTATTGTCATCGTTGACGAAAACAACACTGCAACACTTAACTTCCGGTAAACTCCGCTAAGAATAAATAACAACAAAGTCCTTTTAAAGTAGTTTATTTATATAACAAGCAAAATAAACAACACATAGATTATAGAAAACCAAAACATTTGTTATTTTCGATGAGGTATTTGTTCAAGAGTTTAGTTTAGCAAACTAGTCAGACCATTAAACAAACAGAAGCCAGAAGTAAAGTTCGGATCAGGCTCATAATCGCGTCACCGCATGTGCGTCCGATGAAACCGTCTAAAGACAGTTTCAGTAACAACATAAATAAACGGTGTTTTACTGTGTAAAATGTGTATAATAAAATGTATACAATGTTGTTGGCTGACAAACCTCCCTTTACATAGCAGTGATCCGTGATATGGAAGATATTTTGAGAAATGTTTGTAACCAAACAGTTCATGAGCCCCATTTACTTCCATAGTATTCTTTTTTCCTACTATTGAAAGTGAATGAGGTTCACAAACGGTTTGGTTACAAACATTTCTCAAAATATATTCCATTGTGTTTATCAGAACAAACAAATTTATACAGGTTTGTAACAACACGAGCGTGAGTAAATGATGACTTTTTTGGGTGAACAATCCCTTTTAGTAGGGGACAAGTACACACCAAACCCATATGTAAATACAAGAAACCTGGAAATCTCAGTCTTTTAACACAACAGTAAAATCAATGTCACTATCCTAAAAGCTTAGAGCACTTGAAAACAGTTTTTCTGATAGTATTTGAATGTGATCTCACTGGGCCGAACTGAATTTGAGGCTGTGTCCGTTTAAAAGACAACTTTTCCCAAGAGCAAGTAGAGGAAAAGGTGATGGATTCGTATAGTCACAGCTCTAGGGTACAAATAACACAGAAAACTACTCTATGCTGAAAGATCCCTGCATCCCAGTGTAGTGCAGATTTTATTGGTGAGCAAATAAAATTAAATACTAAAGGTTACTCAAGGAAAAGAGATGAGAAGTTAATAAAGCAATAAGCCCCAAGAAGCAGTGGATTACCAGTGCATTTTATAACAGCTAAGGGGCGTTGTTAGGCACGACACGAAGCGTAGTCATTTATGCATTAACATTTATATTGTGCAACTGTTAAAATTTGTATCAAATTTGTTTGGAAGCATGCTTAACTCTTTCCCTGTCAGCGTTTTTATAAAAGTTGCCAGCCAGCATCTCTTATGAGTTTCACAAAGTTTAATGCCTTCTAGAAAAAAAATATTTTTTTAAATAAACATACAATATATCAAGTGAAATAACAGACCCTTCAAATTTTTTCTCTTTTTATCAACTCTCACATTTTGGGCAAAAAGCTGAGATAATTGCATTTTTGTGAGGGACTTTTGTTAGAGATCAGATTTCAAGCCATGATCAAAACTTAAACAGAAGCTGTTTCTCAATTCCAAGAATGCAAAGAGTGGACTTGCGTTCTCGTGGAGATCGGTCTTGCCAGGCGACCTTGGAAGAACGAACTCAGAAGGTCGTGAAAACACAGAACGCAACGCACTTGTGAAAATTGAGATGTGTGCGATCTTCCTGTTGCTCACCTGACCTGACCTTGTTTTGCTGCAATGACTTCTGGGGCGTGCACTCGATGCAGCATCGATATCAATAACACATCCAGGTATTTTCATGCGTCCTCTGTACTTGCGTTCCTGAGAATTGGAATTGAACTTCGACGGTTAATGATGACTTAGAGCGAGAATACAAGGACGCAAGATCGCTGAAGAACGCATATTGAGAAACAGCCAGAGTTTTTGTGGATACTTAAGTGTTTATCATAAGTTGTGTAAAATCGCCACCTCGTGGATAATGACGGAAATATGGATTGGCTTAAAAACTCCTCACAGAAGTGTTTCCTCTTAATTGACGAGATAACTCAACAATGTTTATTTACATTTATCTGGATATCGCTATTAATTGTGCAATTTTTTAAATTTTTAAAATATGATTAAAGACTGTGGTGTTTATTTTCATAAATCAGTACGTTTGGACAGTGGCGCAGTGATACTTAAACTATGTAATGCAGTCTGAACCGTAGGGTTACCAGGGTATTTTATCACAGTTTAGAATGGGTTTCAACCAATCAGAATGAAGTACCAGAACTGCCCGTTTTTTTAAACCATATTAACAATGTCCATCTCAAAAGACTTTGATATTTTATGTGGAATTGTTTTATTGGGTGCCAAAATGTTTTCAGTGCATTTTACAGGTAGAAGTGAGAAAGGGCACAATAAAAGAGTGAATATGATATGTTTGAAACTCAGTTGCGGCCGGTGACATATTTTTCGAGGGCGCTTAATGCGAAGTTCGTCACAATGTAGCCCATCATGTGTGTGGTTTGTAATTTCAAAAAATGTGTTCTGCGCGTTGAGTAATTCTATGTGCATCACGTGTCTTGTCAAAATAAGTGCCTGCTGCAGATGCGTCTAAAAGGTTTATGATAAAAGAGACGCTCGCGTTTGCCAGATACTCGCATAATCTCATGCGTAATCAGAGTTTACTGTTAAGGGAGTGTCTAGCGTGTATTTTGTGAACGTGTCTCTTTTATCATAAACGGTTTTGACGCGTGTGCAGCAGGCACTTAATTTAACAAAACATGTGATGCACATGGTTCACATGATGCAACAAACACATATTTTGAAAACACAAGCAACACACATGACACTGCAAACACTTATTTTGAATTTGCGCCCCTCGGAAGAGCAGTCACGAGCCGCAACTGTTGAAACTGCTACTGTAGTTTCAGGTTGTTCTTGAGAAGTTACAGGTATATGCAATTTGGATCTACTTTAAAAAAAATAAGTGTTATCTTTACATTTTTATCAATCGAAGTCATTTTTAAGTGAATCCGACTCTTACTCTGATTTAACGTTTGCACACACACACACACACACACACACACTTGACTTACCTCATGTCTCATCATGTTGTAGTTGATACTTACCAGACACCACTCTGTTTCCATACGAATATCCTACACTGTAAAAAAAATCCGTAGAAATTACAGTGTTATTGCAGCTGGGTTGCCGGTAACTTACCGTAGATTTAAATTTATGTTATTTACTGGCAAGAGTTTGTTCAAAGTTAAATAAATGTTAAATATTAACAAGTCTTTATCTTTACAGAATAAAACTATACAATAACAGCCTCATGCAAAGCATTCTGGGAACCAGAAATCATCATCAACCTTTTTCTGTTTTTTTGTTTCCCAGAATGTTTTGCTTGATGCTGTTTTTTAGTTTTACTCTGTAAAGACTCATTTAACTTTGAACAAAATGTTGCCAGTAAATATAGAAGTGCATTGATCAAACTTTTCATGGGAATTGAATTGACCTTACAAGGGCAAAGTTGCATATTTTCCAGTGAGTTAATTAAGAGTATTACGTAAGCCTGTGAGCTGTGAGTTCATGATTGCTGATCAGAATGACTGGAGAGAGAGAGGATGACCTCATTATTGACTGCATCTGCAAGAGAACGCTCAATACCTTTCCTGGTAACATATAGAATCCATCAGATTTCCTTTTCTTATCAGTTCATTCAAGACGTATTCCCAAAGTTTTCCAGGAATAAAACAAGCTGAATTCATTTGTGAGGTCCAGCATTACTTGGCGGGAACAGCTAAAGGGTTGTCCTTGTACGTTCAATAAATGTCACTACACACCTCACTCACTTGTCAAGAATTTACCGTAGTGTGTTACCACTGTGTCATGCGTTGAACCTCTTCATGTAGTTTACACACTTTCATTCTGTTTCTGAAGGTCTCTTAAAAGCAATCCATCAAAAGAACATTAGACCGCCTACATGTCACAATAATGGAACGGATGTGAAAACTGCTTCACCTTCTTAGAATTGTGCTATTCCTTTGTCTTGATGCACTTCCAAGGACTTTAAAACTGAAGTAAATATATATTTTACTGTTTTGTGAGAGCCAGTATGACGGTGTGACAGGGATACAATATCTCCTGTGTCTGAAGGTCATGTGGGCAGTACTTTTTACGCAAGTGTGTGTCATGACAAGCTCAAAGAGAAAATAAAAATGCATTCAAAGAAACATACAATCAATTTTTAGCTTTTTGAAATTGCATGCATTTTAGCTTCACTCAAGATGCCCTGTGAAATACAAATGTTTGATAAGAAATCTGAATTAAGAGTTGAGAGCAGATTTGTGCTCAGCATGTTGTTGATAGGAACTCTCTTGCTCATACATATTTTTCAAAATGGTTCCAGATTTATCAGTGATTTTGCAATGTTAAAAAAGATGCATGTTGCTGATATGAAATATATTTTTATATCTCTAGGGAAACTTCTCGGGCTGGCTTAAGTTTATATACAGTACATTTATTTCTTGTGTTCTGGTTGTGCTTTTACAACCATAGTGACCTGCTGCTTTACATGCACGTAAATTCCTTGTCCCACTTACTTTTATAAGTTTAATCAATTTGAAATTACAATAAATTTCAACATTCTTGACTAGTGAGGAGTTGCTATAAATTGTAAAAATAACATTGAAATAACTTAGCTAATTCAAATTGTAAATTAGTAGTGCAATAAGGAATTTGTACAGAGTACAGTTAAAGCAAAAATTACCTGATTTTACAGAAATTTTGGTTAAAATTGACTAATTTGTATAAATTTAAAGTGAATCATACAAAAATGTATGATTATGAAGAAAAAGCATCAATGAAATCTTACACCTGGACCCACTCACAGCGATGCAATTGAAGGACCATTTTTGGCTAAATGGTTCCACAAAGAACCTTTAACATCCAAAGAACCTATCTGTTCACAAAAGGTTCTTTTAATGTTGCTTAGAGGTTCTTTAGATTATAAAATGGTACAGTGTATACATTAGCAAATTTGTCACTTCACTTATGGTTTCAGCAGTAACAACATAAACAAGTGGCTTCCGTGGTCATCACGTAACTTCCGGTAAACTCTGCTAAGAATAAATAACAACAAAGTCCTTTTAAAGTAGTCTATTTATATAACAGGCAAAATAAAAAACTCGTAGATTACCTATAAAAACCAAAACATTTTTTTTAAGAGTTCAGTTTAGCAACTAGTCAGACCATTAAAAAAACAGAAACCGGAAGTAAAGTTCTGACCAGACGCGCAATCAGGTGACGGTCTATATCTCAGCTTCTTACATCAATAGTACTTGAATTTTGGCCTGCATGGGACCCAGCAGCATCATTACCATCTATATTTTCTAGTGTATAGACGGTTTTAGCAGCAACAACATAAACAAATGGCTTTTGTGGACACAACTTCCGGTAGATTTCCACATAGGATCAATAACAACAGAGTCCCTTTTACAGTAGTTTATTTCTGATTATACAACAAGTCAGTTGAATGCTTGAATTTGATTGGCTGATAGGGCGATTAATCTCGTGTCCCATTAAAAATGCTTGTCTGAAATCGATTCTGATCGGTTTATGCACAGCTTGTGCTTGTACTATGGCATTTGGTCAGTAGGGAGTCGAAGTCGTTTATAACGTGCATTTAAAAAGCAACACTTGTTAAACAATATCATTCAAAATATTCTTTATTATCATAAAAATACCTGAAACAATTTGAAGAACAGCGATATAAATATTCCTATAGACATTGGAATAGCGTTTGTAATGCTACTTCTTCTGTGGCACAAAGGGAGCGTCTGCACGAGAGCGCCCCCTGGCTTTGGGATGTGCCGGGATTTCACCGTAATTCATTCAAATTCATTCATTGAGAAAATGCGCATTTGCACGATTAATCGTTACAGCCCTATTGGCTGATGAACGTTCTGAGGTGTGCAATTATTTTCTGGAAAACGCACGGCGAACGTAGTTCCAGGCAGCTCTCTTGACCGCATTACAGTTTCATATTACTTGCATAGTTAACTGTAATAACGGACTAACAAAAACAACATGACAGACAATTTTCTGAGGCAACAACAGCGCTGTCAAATCCCTTTAAATATGTCATGTGATCAATGTCTTGAGGTGTGGTAACCGTAGTATAAGCAGAATAATTGACTCCAGGCCGTTGAATAATTGAAAAATGATGCACACCCGTAACGGCCACTCCGCTTCACGATTATTACTTACTTATAAGGGAAATAAATGACAAGTAAATTTCCACATACTGTATATACATTTACATGTATGCATTTGGCAGATGCTTTATTGTGTTAATGATAAAATATAGTGTGGTCAAAAGTCGTCTTTCTGTGTGCTCTTCAGCAAAGACATACTGTATTACCATGGTTACATCCCTTACATAGCATGGGTGAAGGACTTTTTAACCACAGATACCCTTCGGATCAATTATTTCAAAATGTATTTCAAAATAATGCACACTGTGTGTCTCGGTAGGAGAAACCTCAATATTTCTGCACTAAAAAGTTAATCTTACCTGGTTATCACACCAGCATATGTGCAGCATCTCTCTCATAGGTCACAGTGTCGAGAGACTCAGGCAAATTATATTGGAATGTGAACTTTTCTATTCAATAGTGTTTCCATCTATTGATTTGTTACATGCTATATGAAAGCCACTTGTTAATCAGCACTTCTATCATCAGTGTGGTTTGCATTTCATTTTGAAGATGTGATGCTTGCAGTAAAAATTCACAACAAAAGGCCCTGATTAATCGTAAACTACTGCTTTCTAATGATAAGGAGCTGCTGTTGGGAAATCATTTATATGGATAGCTGCAACAAGTGGTTTTCGTAAAAAGAAAAGAAAATGTGGGGCAAATAGGTTCAAAGCAATGGAGAAAGCAGGAATGATGGTAATATGCAGAGGTATACTGCAGCTTGAAAATGTTTATCTCATGATGGCACCTACACCTGTGTCTGCAGGTTTGTCCTGTGCCTGAGTTTACCATTTCATGCTGTTCGTTTACTCCATGTCTGCACATTATCTCACACATCGCTGTTTGCTCATCTGACCCCTATTTATTTAATAGATGCTGGGCTGCACCTGTGTGTATTTGTGTGCGTGTTTGGATGTGGGAGGGAATGCAGTGGGATGGGATTATTGTGGGATTAATGTACTTTCAAAAATCCCATCTCCCTGTTTCCATGATAATCCTTCCATCAGTGCAAATCCTGGCAGTTTAGAGGAGGCCCTGTATGCTTCTGATCACAACAGCAGACCTTCACCCTGATCCCACTTGACTCCAACTTTTGTCAGAAAATCCACACGGTTCCTGCAACACACAATCAGTTGAGAGAAAACACAACTTTAAGGGCTTATTTTCTGACCACTTGCCCAGTTCATTGTTAATTTTTAATTACAACTGGAACGTGCAGGAAAACAGTTTAAAAAGGTCAGTGCGTTGTTGACTTAATTATGAAATAAATATACATTTTTCTCATCTATGCCACAACAATTAAGCAAACAAAAGGCTTAGGTATTTTAAATCTGAGTTTTAACAACTGCATTTAAAGGACAAGTTCTGTATTTTTCACTTAAAGCCCTGTTTTTAGATTGTTTATAATGAAATAGAACGGTTTTGACTGAAATTTGGACATATGATGCTGGCCCGAGAATTTTTGGGTGTTTGTTGTATAAGCCCACCACCTCTACAATGGCTGCATAGGTGCACTGGAACGATTCTTCCTAAAATGCATTAAACTTTCGTTTACAAAGACGTGAAACTCACTGAGTGGTCAGGGGTGTTCACTGATATGCTCACACAAAAATCACTGCAAAAGATGCTTTCCAACAGGTTTTATCGTAGTTTTTGTCCAACTCCATTGACTTGTAGATGTGCTGTGAGGTACGGTATTAAGCCCGATTTATAGTCGTGCGTAAGTTCTACGGCGTAGGCTATCCGTAGCCTGTGCGTAGCCTGACGTGTACCTCGCAAAAATTTTAACAGCGCGTCAGATCTACGCGGGCCGCAAGCACTGTGATTGGTCCACCAGAACTTCTCCCGTCATGTAAAAAAGCGCGTCATAGGTATTTCCGTTTGTGACGGTGAAAACAAAGATGAGCCAAGTTGAGGAGTGATTTAACTCAAACTGCATCAAAAGTTGTTTATTTACTTCCATCATTGCTGGTCTTCTCAAATTATACACAACAAGTTGCTGTTTCTTCTTCGTTTGTGGGTCACTTGCCAAGCTTCTTCTTCTTTGACGTTCGTGCTGCTACTGTGGTTACACGCATGGCTACTGCCTACCAGCGGTCTGCGCGTGTGTTTGGACGTCGATGCGCACAACAACGCAAAAGTATGAAATGAAAACCGACGTGGAACCTACGCCCTCGCGGCTATGCCGTAGGACCTACGCACAACTATAATGAGTTCTTTACTCCGCCGCCGGGAACTTTGTATTCCTGCAATTGGCAAAGGTGGATTATCGCCACCAACTGGGCTGGAGTGTCTATTATTCAAGCTCTCAACGGAAGAATATACGGGTGTGAGGCGTTTGGAAAAATAGGTCCACAGAGCGAATGGTAAAACACCTGTTGGAAAGCATCTTTTGCAGCGATTTTTGTGTGAGCATATCAGTGAACACCCCTGACCACTCGGTAAGCTTCACGTCCCTGCAAACAAAAGTCCAATGCACCCTAGAAAGGATTGTTCCAGTGCACCTATACAGCCACTGTGAGGGTGGGGGCCGATACAACAGAAAGCGAAAATTCTCAGGCCAGCATCATATGTCCAAATTTCAGTCAAAACCGTTCTATTTCATCATAAACAATCTGAAAACAGGGCTTTAAGTGTAAAATACCGAACTTGTCCTTTAATTGTAATTATTTATTCATTTGTTCTTTATTTTAAAATCACAATGAAAAGGAAGTAGCGCTTGTTTTATTTTCCTTGTTGTGACATATACAGTAACCAAGTAAAACTGCTTCTGAAATAAAAAAGGGTAGGACAGAACTTAAATTCATCCATCAAGAATTCATCGGATTGTTGGAAGTTAGGTCATGTTGCTATTCGCTGCCATCTTTTCCCGGGGCCCGCCCTCTCGTCATTCCTCATGATCGAAAGTAAAGAGAGAGAAGGGGAGGAGATGAGGGCAAATTAATTTTTTGAAAACAACAAAGCTCACGGAAGTCATTTGTAAAAATACCACAATATTCAAAAAAAATTACAGTTTTTCTTTTTAATTCCATTGAAACTTTAAAGTAGATATCTACACGCAGTGTATTTCCACTGAATGATCTTAATAGCAATAGCAGATTGTCCAGACTCATAAGAATGGCCGTTGGCAACAATAATCTCTATAGCTGCACATAATCAGAGAGTAAATGCTGTTAATCTGGGGTAAAGCCTGCAGGATAAACCCATAACTGAAGAAAACCACTGAGTGTTTGCCAAAGTGCTGTACTGGTTGTGCCGTTTTCCTTTTCTTTTACGTCAGATGTTAATATGGCTGTAAATAGTTTCAATTGGACAAAGATATCTGGCGATTTGAAATGGTTGGATGGCCTCACCGACCTTTGGGAGACTGCACGGAGGAAGCAATATAAGACCATCTTTCCTCCAGAGGACCCAATTCCAAATACATTCCAAATACCCTATTCAAAATCTGTTGTTTAATCCATCCAGTCATAATCATCTCCTAAAATAGCTGTGACTTACATTTCCGCTGCGTCAATCTTATTTTATTAATCCTTTTTTAACTTACATTTGTCCTCATGTGGACACTTAAGATCTGTGGACAAAGAACAGACATGGTTTAAATATTAATTAAAGGGACACTCCACTTTTTTTTAAATATTAAAAAAGTAACTAAGGGGACTATTTTCGGGCAGTACGTAATATCACTACGCCTGCTACAGCCATGATACAGCAGCAAAATCCTTGATTATTACGCCAGAATGAGAGTATAGATCCTAGCCATATCTGCCTAGAAACTCGCAACTTTTAATTTTTCCGTCGATCTTCGTATACGATGTAACTACAGAGGAGTCAAGTTTTAAATAGAAAAAATATCAAAACTCGTTGGTTATTTATTAGCGCAATGCTAATAGTCTAATCAGATTCAATGGATTGTGCTAAGCTATGCTAAAAGTGGTAGCGCCGGACCAGGAGATCGGCTGAATGGATTCCAAAATGGTAAAAATATAATGTTTAACTGTAGGGGAGCTGGAAAATAAGATTATTTTCAAAAAAGTGGAGTGCCCCTTTAAGCACCGGAACGTGCTAACAAACTATTTAAATTTTACTTAATTCAATTAAACAAAATACGTTTTATTACGTTATATTGATCACGCTCATTAGTATTTTAAGGAGTCCTCTTACACTTTTCTCACTTTTTTAACTTTAGTTTGTGTAATGATGCTGTTTAAGCATTAAAAGGATCTGCAAAATTACAAAGCTCAAAGTTCACTTCAACTTTTTAAAAACTACAACAAAGTTGTGATATCGCTTGATTACTTAATTACAACTTAATTACAGAGGTAAATCTGACCAAGACAAGATAGAGTCCAAATGCAGTCAAGACCGATAGCAGACTGAGACCATTAAAAAATAGTTTTAAGACTGGTCTTAATACGGGTCTTGAGTATACAACACTACTTCTGCTTGGTGTACACCTGGCAGATATCGAATAGAGTGATTAATGCCAGAGGACACAGCAGGCACAGAGGTGACATCCTGGGCAGCTTCATTAATCTTGTATGACCAAATTATCTTTGCAGGACTTCACATTTGGCCTGACACCCGCTGTGCCAATCTACCGATGACCAAACACAATGTGAGAGGTACAAGAATTAAGGCTGTAAACACTGATATACAATCACAGTTGTCAGGGTAAAAGCTGTTTGGTGGTTGTGTTTTCTGTCTGTGCTTTGGACACTTGACTGGTTCTGCATTGCATTAAGCTCATACAGGGATTGAGAAATACCCAGCAAGGGTGTGATTGTGTAGCTGAAGTGCAAGCCAGAAATATTCTCTATCATCTCTGTTATTGAACTCGGATGTTAAATGCAACACCAGAGAAAATTTTGCTTTTATACTGTAACGATGTTTCATGATTGTTAATTAATTTTTTTTCTAGTAGTAACTTTTTGATTCAGAGATTGTAAAATAAACGCATTTTTGAAAAAAAAAATGAGTTACTGCCAAAATCAGTATTATATCAGGTTAGTATTTAAAAGTAAATTCTTAATTTTACGCAAAATCCAATATCCGCCGTGTTATTCTGTCATCTTTTCTCCCTTTTTTCCCAAAACGCGATAAACGCCACTCCACATTTTCAACAGAATGCAATAAATCCGCTCCACAAATTACAGCGCACCATTCAATGCAATGTAAACAAACAAGGTCGGCGCGTTGAGTACACAGAATCCTAGTTTTCCTCATCTACTTTGTACTACGTGATCAACAAACAAACAGAAGCAAAATAATACTTTGATAACATTGATAAACCTGTGATGTTTTCTGTGACGGGAAAGAAATGTAAGCCATCAACATCTAATAATTTACACGAGAGGCACTCGGGAGATGGGTTTCTGCTTTCAGTCGTGCTAACACATTGACCCCAGGGGATCTTATGAAAAACTTTACATTATCTTACGCAAAGTCAACGAAAATCGAGCAGGACCAAAACATTTTACAGCTGATTGCTCTGAAAAATGTAAGTGACGACATTAAGTATAACAGCAATGACAGTGTTCTTAATATGTCAAAGTAAGTGTTTTGATTAATGCCATTAAAGTTTTTTTTTTTAATCAGTGTATACCACTAGTCAACTAAATGAAAATAACATGGCAAAGATGAATGCACATTTATATATTGATTGAATAGATTTATTGCATTTTGTGGAAAAAATAATTTGTTTTTATAATAAATCTTTGAAAATCAAGTTATGGATTTGAATTTTTTTATGTTTTTATAACCTAAAGATGCTATGTGAAAGTTTGTAACAGAAAATAGTGGTTTTCATCTTGTCACTTTCTTGGTATAGAAAACACATTTTTACCGAAATTTGTCAAAATGGATTTATTGCGTTTTGGAACCAAACTCTTCATATGTTTAAACAAGCTTTGCATCGTGCGCCCTTGAAAAAGAAGTCACTGGCCGCCACTGATTGAATTTTGCTTACAAACCGTAAATGAAAATTCTGCATAGTGCACTATTAATGCCTTTCTTTTAGATTTTATTAAACAGTTTATTTGTTTGTTCTTTGCAGATGCAAATTAGTGTCACCACTGCCATCAATAGATGTTTTTTATATCAAAGCCTTCAAATGACTTCACCTCCACATTGTTCAGAGTGATCTGAATTGCATGGAGCTGTCATATTTTAGCTGGCTCAAAAGCATCACAATTATGTGATTTGGTGACATTTCCCTTTTCAGTTTCCAGGAAACTCCTACGACTTTTTATTGTATTTTTACAGACAAAATGTCAAACGCAATATAGGGATTCGAGGGAATTGTGAAGCTGCGTACCTTTATGCCTTAACTTTACACTTTATACTAAAAAAATCATTCATTTCATAAATGCAAGCTCTGTAAATGATGTAAAGTGCAGTAGGCCAATTACTGTAGGATTTTTTAAAAATACTATCTTATTTAGCGCAAAACAGTGTTCCCTTTAGTCTGACAGTCGACATGTGATTGTTGACAATTGTATGACATGTCTCCATCCTTGTGTTTTGTTGCCATAGTTTCTCAAACCAGAATCTTCCTTTTAATGAACTAAGAGTGATTAGTTCCTTCCAGCTAAGAGCGTACGCTGTTATTTTGTTCAGTAATTGCTCTGTATTGATATCACTAAAACCACAATGGCATTGGTTCCTGCATGTAGTAAATAGATGCGATTTTTGTTTTGGCAGTTGTATGGATTACTTGTACTGTACAGTAAGCAATTGTTTTGTTTACAAGATTTTGTTTAAAACGATTCCAGGAGTTAGAGGTCAGGGGTGAGTGACATCACTTGAAGAAAATGGCAATTGCTTCACTGTAATTGCTTCTTTCTCTGTGCTTTCCTGTAGTTTTCTCATTAAAATAAAGGCACACTAGCTGCTCAATGTATTTTTAAATGCAGTGCATTCCACCTAGATTTATGGTCCAATTTTTCCACACATTGGGCAATGTGTCTCATGACACTGGACAAGCCGGTATAATAAGAGATCTGGAGTAAGACGATAAGTCTTGAGGAAGAAATGAAAAGCACCTTATGCCCTAAAAGCTCGTATTACACTACATTTCAGAGTTAAGATTTCCATAAATCTTCATTTTTGCTTTCCTGAAAAACAAAGCTGCCCTTTGTTAGCAATTCATGCGTTGTTTTCATGGCCCATATTCATGTATTTGCCCTCAAAGTACCTCCAAGTGTGGAAACTATTTAAAGGGACACTCCACTTTTTTTGGAAAATAGGCTAATTTCCCAGCTCCCCTAGAGTTAAATATCAGATTTTTACCGTTTACGAATCAATTACGCCGATTTCCGGGTCTGGCGGTACCACTTTTAGCATAACTTAGCATAATCTATTGAATCTGATTAGACCATTAGCATCGCACTAAAAAATAACCAAAGCGTTTTGATATTTTTCCTATTTAAAACTTTAAAGACTATTCTGTATTTACATTGTGTACTTAGACCAACGGAAAATTAAAAGTTGCGGTTTCTAGGCAGATATGGCTAGGACTATACTCTTATTCTGGCATAATAATCAAGGACTTTGCTGTTGTAACACAGCTACAAGAGGCGCAATGATATTATTACGCAGCAGCTGAAAATAGTCCTCTTGGTGACTTTCAATGGCAGGGGACTATTTTTGTGGCACTGCGTAATATTATTGTGCCTCTTCTAGCTATGTTACGGCAGCAAAGTCTATGATTATTACGCCAGAATGACAGTATAGTTCCTTCCTAGTAGGGCTGCCTAACGATTAGTCGCGACGAATCGTTTGCAGAACAAAAGTTCCCGTTCACACCATATATGTGGCCGCACTGTGTACAACAATTATGTACAAATAAATACATACACATGGATGTATAATTTAAAGAAAAAATATATTTATATAATAATTTATACATTATATATATATATATATATATATATATATATATATATATATATATATATATATATATATATATTTATACAACAGTTCTTTCTGGTTCTCGAATCTGATTGGCTAAGAGCTATGCGATATTGTGCTGATAACGGCACTGTAACCGCTTCACCTTTCGTATCATTCCGCCACCTAGTGAATGGAGGTCCTAAGCAAGCTCATCTCTGAATGGAAAAACACAGACGCGATGTTTTAATCACTCTCCGTGTGTCTCATTAGTTTACTAGCTCATAAATCAGTCTGTGAATCCCCAATCAGAAGTTATTATTCCATCAAAGATCAGCGCTCTTGTATGTTACGTTAAAGTTAATGGGAGAAATGTCTTGTCACATCGTGTGGACGATTAACACTTGGAAAGAGGAATATAAACACTCGTTTTTTTCTGGAGCTATATTTCTTATCAGAACGCGAAAACACCGTGGAACTGCAGGTAAGCACCAAAGCTTTTAAATGTGGACATTGATCATTTACTTTATTGTGACATGACTATTAAAACATGTTATGAGATATCGCCACTGGTATATTTATAAGCAGCATGCAAAAACATCTCTCTGACACTTATAAAAAACAGTTTTATATAGTACTGACAAGAACAAAGTTTAATAATAATAATCGAGTGCTCGTATCGCGTTAAGAATAAATGAGAAAGCAATAGTAACGTTATACAGGTATAGTTTTATTAACTTTTACCTCACGCCAAAACAATAACAACACAAAAGAAACTAAATATGAATAAAAAAACAAGTAATAGTTTGATCATGACACCAAATACTGCTGATTTGATCTCATTTTGACAATCATAAACAAACAAGGCCAACATGAGAGCCAGGGAATCCCTGTCAGAGATGTAGCCCAGAGAGGGCGGTGGTCAGCGGGGCGAGTGAACACTGACGTCCGCTCATGCTTTGGTTCTCATTCGTACCGAATCTCACTAAGCAAACGTTCAAACAGGCGCTATCTTTACTAATCGACTGCAGATTTAAATATAATACAGATACATTCTCGACTGAACTAATCTTAAAACTACACTTTGTGACCAAGAAACTGTAATATAAAGTAACGGCTTTTCCGTCCATTGAGTTGTTATGAGCTTCAAAGCAGCCGAAAGTGTTACCTGTCATTCTGGACGCCCTCAAATCCGTGGCGGAAGAAGTAGTTCTCAAACAAAGAGGCTTTTAAAATAACTCCGTTGTTCTTTTCTAGTTTTTGTTTTTGAAACGTGTGCCATCGAACTGTTGTATAAAAGCAATATCGCTCTCGGAGTCGTGTGATATAGCTCTATATCATCACGGCTGTGATTGCCTACCCCATTAGTCACGACTAATCGTTAGGCAGCCCTAGTTCCTAGCCATATTTGCCTAGAAAACGCAACTTGGAATTTTCAGCTGGTCTTAGTACATGATTAGTGGCGGCTGGTGACTGCTCTTCCAAGGGGCGCAAATTCAAAATATGTGTTCGGAGCGTCATGTGTTGCTTGTGTTTTCAAAATATGTGTTTGTAGGGTCATCTGAACCATGTGCATCACGTGTTTTGTCAAAATAAGTGCCTGCTGCACACGCGTCACAACCGTTTATAATAAAAGAGACGCTCATGTTTACAAATACACACAAGACACTCCATTAACAGTAAACTCTGATTACGCATGAGATTATGCGAGTACCTGGCAAACGTGAGCATCTCTTTTATTATATACCCTTTAGACGCATCTGCCGCAGTCACTTATTTTGACAAGACACACAGAACACATATTTTGAAATGACGAACCACACACATGACAGGCTACATACATGTTGTGACGAACTTCGCAGTCAAGTTTTAAATAGGAAAAATATCAAAACTCTGGTTATTTTTGAGCGCGATGCTAATGGTCTAATCAGATTCAATGGGTTATGCTAAGCTATGCTAAAAGTGGTACCGCCAGACCCAGGGATCAGCTTAAATGGATTCCAAAATGGTAAAAATCAAATGTTTAACTGTAGCGTAGCTGGAATTGAGTATATTTTCAAAAAAGTGGAATGTCCCTTTAATAAATACTCAAATGTCCAACTAATACACAAATGTGTGGTCACATACACATTCTGTACTGTATCTTGGATCTATAAGTCTGAGATCTAGCTGTAATGTATGTAGATTTCTTCAATTTCTAGGACAGTAATCAAGTAACCAAATGTTGATTTTGACTAAATTAATTCAGACTGTACACTTATTTATCCCACAGGGCTGTTGAATGCTTTATTCTGACTGGTTGATAAACGCTTCAAGGGTATGCATTACTTTTCGATATGCGCGCACCTGACCTGTCAAATGTCTTAAAAAAAAACATCAGAGCAATGTATGTGGTAACCGTGGTATAAGCAGAATAATTGATTCAGATCCTTTGAATTGTTTGAAAATAATGCACAACCACAGTGTAACGCTTTGCGTCGTGCCACATTACTACCTTGTGTGCGCATTATTTTCAAATAATTCAGTGGCCCGTCGTCAATTATTCCTTACATATACCATTTAGGTACAGATATATTTGGTACCAATGTGTACTTTTAAAATATGCACTATTAAGATACAAAGGTGCACTTTTTGAAAGGGTATCGGCCCAGCTTTTGTATCTTTTTTAGAGTTGTATGTTCAAAATGTCTAACTGCTCTTTGAGAATCACATGTTGGGATAACATGGGTCATCAGGTTTTCTGCAAACATGGATTTCATGTTGAAGTGCATGTTCAGTCTTTAAAATAAAGGTTCTCAAAGAGTACTTTCCAGCGATGCAAAAGTCATTTTTGGTTCTCTATTAAACCTCAAGTGGTCAAAGCAGTTTCTTTCTTATATTTTTGTAGTGTGTTGAATCTTTTCCCACTACATGTTTTTTTGATATTAAAGGTTTTTTATGCAAACACAGACAAGGACCTGTTTTTGGAAACTTTGTTTTAAAGAGTATTGTCATTAAATAAAATAGTAAAAACATCAAAAATTCATGTTACCTGCAAACTCAGCACTTTCCTGCAGTTTCATAACATTTTAATTGTCAGCTTGCTGCTGCACACACTTGATCAGCATTTTATAAATTTCTGCCTGGCTATTAATGAAAGAAAGGTGCTTTAGCACCTTACCATAAATGTCCTACTGGCACACATACAGTATACAGTACACACAGAGCAAACACACACACACACATGAGGCTGATGCTTACAGTTGGTTAAGTATGCAGGGTTAACACAGTGAGGTCGAGTTGCGTGTGGGATGTTTGAAGCATCACACACACAACATCCCTGCAGGCTTATTAGTGCCATTGACAAACTCATCACACGTGTTGGGAGCTGCAGACAGACAGAGGCTCAGGAGGACATCTGTACGGATAAATAAAGGGTTATGCTGTAGTTTAGGTTTAAGGAAACTCCTTCAGTGTCTCCTCTCTGATTTCCTCTCTCCGCGTGCGCAGACATGAACGGTACCGCGAGCGTGGAGACGCACGCGCTGTGGAATGACAGCGCAGTGAGCGCGTACAAGCTGATGGAGCTGCCGGCGCGTGCCACTACGGTAAGATGACAACGTTTTTAATTGAAATACATGTCGGGTATTTTGATTTTGACACTGCTGTGAGCGTTTCCGTATCGCAAAACCAATGCTTGACATAATGTGTGTCAGAGCTAAAGACAGTACCAAAGGAAAAGTTGTAGAAAAGACTTGCGCTCTGAGAAGAGCGCGTGCGTAAATGGGTCTTGCTTAATTAATGTTAGGTAGTTTACCTCATTTCATGGACATTCAATGATTGGCTATCAAAATTATTTTTAAGGCAAACACTTCATAAGGTTTATAATCTCTGGAGAGTGCAGGGTGCATTGAGTGCATGCTTATCCAAAGATGCGCAAATGACACAATAACCTTTGCAATGTTATGATTGCATGCCAAATGTGACTGGTAATCCGTCTTTTGTGCATGTTATACTTTATGAAAACTAACCATAATTTAATTTGAGTAAAAATGTCGTAAACCATTAGCATTTGTATTACTAGTACAAACAACATGGTTAAGCGGTGGTTCTGAAATCAGACAATGGTAAATTTGTAGCTGGTTTTACTGCAAATACCGTAGTTAAACTAGTTACTGTAGTTAATTTTTCGCAAGGGATAAGGCTTAGATATAGTAAATCACATTTTTTTCATGTGCATTGTCTGTCATAAACAAAAATTGCCTCATTTTTATTGCATAACTGGATTTAAGCTTATCCTCTACTGTGCGTTTATGTTTAGGGCTAAGTCTGAAAATGTAAGTAACTTTTCTAGGGCTGCATTATTATTTGAAGTGAGACTAAACTGATAGTTTTCCTGTAGGTTCATATCAGAGATGTTTTTTAGTGGTGATTTAAGTGTTCATGATGAATTATTTTGTGTCATCTTACTATCATGTTTTTAACTGTATTGATTTGTTAATATTGCTAATTTAAATAATTTAGTAATAACTAAATAAAACACATTTTATAATTTTATGAGAGCTGTTTAATGTTCTTATTTATATATTTACACCAGTGCTGCATATAGGGCTGCTTCTTTACAGTCTTATAGCAAATAAAGGGATAGTTCACATTTTCAAAAATGAAAATTGTGTCATAATTTAGGCAAGGCAAGTTTATTTGTATAGCACATTTCATACACAGAGGAAATTTAAGGTGCTTTACAGAAAACAATCTAAGAGAAAAAAAATTACTCACCCTTATGTTGTTAAATAATGTTTGAGAACTGATGGTAGGTAACCACACAGTTCACTGTAGCCATTGACTTCCATAGTAGGAAAAACAAATACAGTGTAAGTCAGTAGGTACCATCGATTGTATGCTCACCATCATTTATTAAAATATCTTTTATCTTTAACAACATGAGTGGGATTAAATGATGACAGAACTTTAATTTTTGAGTGAACTATCCCTTAATGACGAACTTATCGGACATAATAGAGAGCAGACAATATAAGTTCACACAAATGTCAGTTTTAAAAGCATGCAATTATGAGTAATAATATGGGCCCATAGTATGTGCTTTTCATTTACTTTGAGCAGTTCCCTGTAAAACCATTTAGACAGAAAATGATATAGGGGACCAACATATACAATATGAAGAATAAAACATGCATAATGCATATTTTCATTATGTGATTTCATCTGACGTTGTAGAATAACATCATATCCAAAATCTTATCCCATTTTTGGGTTAAAGCTATAAACTCAAGCCAAACTGATGCTTTGCTTTTAGCGGCTCAGCATCCGTCAGTATAACACATCAGATGAATTCTGTTAAATAATCAGGCTTTAGCATAGACTGAGAGTAATCCACACAAACACTTGTCATTGGGATTATATATAGGATGAATAAGTGCTATAGCGGTTTACAAACAGAAGGGGGCTCTATTCATCTGAAAGTAAATAGACATCATTTGTTAAAGTGCTTATATAAGTCCAAGGTTGCATTTATTTACTGATATAATCAAAAGAGTTTATTCAGAATAGTTTTGTATGAAGGTATAGCAGTTTCTGAAACTAGATAAATATAAAATATAAAATAGATACAGATAATGTGAGAAATAAGCAGAACTGTATCAGTGTATGATGTATATGAAGTGTTTCATTTATGTACATAGATTTTCAGCCGTTATATTTGTTGCTTTGTTTTTTACTCACAATTTTCACATACAGTAAGTGGATCTAGATATTTATTTCTGCTCATCTATATGCAGAAGTGTATTTCATTGTCCACAATTGATTTCCCATCTCAATTGTTGTTGATTGAATGTTGTTAAACCAGAACTACTCAGTTGTGTGTGATCACCTTTCAGCTTTAACCTTGTTTTGATTCGATACAGATGACTGACCCTGAAAGGGAAGGTGAAAGGTCATTTCTTTTAAGAGACTTTACAAATAGGATTTCTGGATACAAGTCATACAGATCTGTAATTGTCACTTAGGCTCTCATTGTTTGCCCACAGCTGTATTTCACTGCCTACGGTATGTCGATAAATACATTTTGTGATAGTACTGCATGTCAATCAGACAATAGGAATGATGTAACTGTTTGTTGAGGGGTAACAACAATAGGCATACAAATGTCATCAATATAATTGATAATTTAGAAGGCCTTGAATTTAAAATCTGTTTGGTTTACCTCAACGATTTATAGCTTATATTAACTATTGAATAAATTTCCCAGTACAACAAGGTTAGATAAAATGTCAGCTAATACCCTTCTGGTTTCTTTGATATCATTCATAGGGTCAGCGGACATGACATTAACTTCAGTTTGTCTGAAATCACCCTACATTAAAATCCAGTCAAGATGACAATGCAGTGCATGTTATCAGATATAAATATTAAAGGTGCAGTGTGTAAATTTTAGCAGCATCTAGTGGTGAGGTTGCAAATTGCAACCAACGGCTTAGTCCACGGCTCACCCCTCGTTTTTAAAACACATAGAGATGCTATGGTAGCCGCCACCGGACAAACATGTCATCATCGGAGACAACTTAGTAAAAAAATTGTCCTTTAAGGGCTTCTGTAGAAAAAAGGACTTCCATGTAAGGGGACCCTCTGTGTATGTAGATTAAAAGGTCTCGTTCTAAAGAGATAAACACATAATGGTTCATTATGAAAGGTCTTTATACACCCCTGATAATATAGTTTTTATATTATTTTGCATTTCTGTCAAAAGATCCTTCTAAAAATTACACACTGCACCGTTAAGTTGTCTTCGTGACTGAATAGCCACTTACGTTGGATTTTTGTACACTGCAATTTATGTGCTTAAACTAGGTCAGGGTTTGCAAAAAATAGCATAATGGAGATTTGAGAGTGTCTGGTTAATTCAGGCAGGCATGACCTCGTGCTTTAATGAAAATCTTTTATTCTGGATTTACCTATAAGCTTTATTTGTTGGAGATTACTACCACAAATTAATTTCAGTCGTATTGATAGAAAATCACTCATTTTTCATTTTATTTCTTTATTTATGAGTCACTAATGACTACAAAAAAAGGGATTTCATTTTAGAAGGTTTTTTTATTTAGTTATCATTTATGTATCAGACCATGCGCTCAGATTGTTAAAATAGGGCCCTTAGTGTCTATACATTTTGAAAGTACTCTCTCAGAAGAAAAGGTACATGAAGGGACAAAAGTTGTCACTGCGGCGGTACCTTTTCAAAAGTACACTTTTGTACCTAAAAGGTGCATATTGGTACCTTTTATGTGCACATTGGTACCATACCGGTGCATACTGGTACCCGAAAAGTACATATCTGTTCCAAAATGGTACAAATTAGGACTTTTTTATAGTCCCAGTGACAGAATTTGTACCTTTATTTCCAGACGGATCTCATGGAAAGTCGTGTTATAGTCACGAAAAATGTGATTCATTTATTTGTGTCCATGGCATGAAATTCACCTTTTTCATGCTTGGAGCACTAATGTCTTTTTGTGTCACTCGAACAAATATATATATAAATAGTTTTTCATGACCATGGCACGACTTTGTTTCGTGTCATTTTATGTATTGTTTTCTCCTACATATTGGATTTTTAAATGTCTTACCATTGTCGCTTGGGGTTTGGTTTAGAATCACTTTCTGTTACATTTTTAGACATCCTAACCCAAACCCCAACTTCAGGCGAGAATAGTTTTAAAAGCTTAAAAAAATGTAGAAACCAATAAATAAAAGTACACCCTCCTAACCCAAACCCCAAATCTAACCCCAACCCCAAGCGCCAATGATTTAAAAATAGCAACAACAACAAAAAAAGAAAAAACAACACATAAAATGACATGAAAAGAAAGTTGTGCCACGGACACGAAAAACTGTTTATAGAGATTGTGCAAGTGTCACGAAAAAGACATTTGTGCTCAAGGCACGAAAAAAGCTAAATTTCGTGCCTTAGACACAAATAAATAAATAAAAAATTTCATTACTATAACACGACTTTCCATGAGATCATGTTGTTATTTCTGGGAGTGTAGAAAGTCTACTGGGTTGTTTCAATGTTTGAGTAAAATACTGTCAAACTCAACTGTTGCTTTACATGAACATTGATATGTACGTAATACCGAGCCCCTAAGGTGACATTGGAGTAAAAAAAACCTCAAGTTTAGTTTCATGTGCTCATGCGAAACCTTCATGTGCAGAATTTTTTTAAGTTTACTTTCACTTTCGCACGTGAAAGTTTCATCGGAGCATGCAATAGTTTCACGTGAGTACGCGAAACGTCTCGGTTAGGTATGTAACCCTCGTTCCCTGAAGGAAGGGAACGGAGACGTCACGTCGTGACCGACGAATTGGGAACCGCTTCGCGGGTGACCTATCTACTTCGAGAACTATCAGAAACGCCAATGAACTTGGCATGCAGGTATTTGCATAATGCCGGCGCCGCCCCGCCAGGTGCGTATATAAGGCGCAGGTGCATAATACCAAATCAGCTATATTATTGCTGAGAAGCCGAGCAACAGTGCCCGGCCTGAAACAGCAATGGAACAGCAAACTGTGGCGACGGGACGTGACGTCTCCGTTCCCTTCCTTCAGGGAACGAGGGTTACATACGTAACCAAGACGTTCCCTTTCAGTCGGTCACTACGACGTCACGTCGTGACCGACGAATTGGGAATCCCTACCAAAACGCCACTGCAGCTGAACCCTTCCAGTGCCTGCAAAAGCCCTCCGCCCTCCACATAAAGGGGCGGAACCTAAGGCAAAATGCAGAAGGCCGGTCACTACCTGTTCCTTAACCCACGATAGTGAAGCAGCGAACTGGGGGAAGCGTCTAAACTGAGCGGAGCTAGAACACTGCGGAAGCCATCCCCTAAGAAGGTTAAATGGATGACATAAAAATATATGAAACAACCGACAGGTTGCTCAAAATAAAGTCTCTGAACAATACATGGTATGTTGAGATGTGCAGAGCAGGCTCTGCTAAGGAAAACGTGGAGGATTAGAACCCCACGGACTTTACACACAAATGAACCCCACGTAGGGGACAAATGTGGACGCCTAGCCTACACAGGTTTACGGAGAATACATCAGTGATAGGTTGACAGCAGATGCTCCGCAACACCAGCTATCAGGGCGGTGGAGGAGAGGCAAAAACAGTTTTTTAGACGTTTTTGCCCCGATGGCCTTCCATAATGGTGCAACTGTGCAGCACCAAAATAGAGGCTCCAAGCCGACACACGAGCCGACCCTCGGCATTCTTAACTAGTTAGTAGAAAGAACCCGAGTGGAAACCGGTTCGACACGAACACTATAGAATCTTGTGAACGTATTAGGTGTCGCCCAGCCTGCAGCTCTACAAATGTCTGTTAGCGAGGAACCGCGAGCCAGTGCCCAAGATGATGCCACACTGCGTGTAGAGTGGGCACGTAAATTAAATGGACAAGGCACATTCTGTTTTTGATATGCAAGGGCTATAGTATCCACAATCCAATGGGACATCCTCTGCTTGGTGCCAGCTTTTCCTTTCTGCTGACCACCGTAACAAACAAAGAGCTGATCTGAGGTCCTAAAACTTTGCGTCCTGTCTATATACACACGTAGTGCACGAACAGGGCATAACAAAGCCATGGCTGGTTCTGCCTCCTCCAAAGGCAGTGCTTGGAGATTCACCACTTGATCTCTAAAAGGAGTGGTGGGAACTTTGGGCACAAAGCCGGGCCGGGGTCTCAGTGTTACGCTGGATGCAGCCGGCCCGAACTGAAGGCACGATTCATCGACCGAAAATGCATGAATATCCCCTATCCTCTTAACAGAAGCCAAAGCAAGGAGAGTTAATGTTTACATTGTAAGAAATTTAACACTCACACTATGCAGAGGCTCAAATGGGGCTTCCCGGAGTGATTTCAGCACCAAGGACAGGTCCCAAGGAGGAATAGAGGGGGGACGCGAAGGATTCAGTCTTCGAGCGCCTCTGAGAAATCTGATGACTAGGTCGTGCTGACCCACTGTTCTACCGTTTACGGGTAAATGGTGAGCTGATATCGCAGCGATATCGACCTTAATAGTGGATGGTGACAGCCTATTCTCCAAACGACGCTGGAGATATAAAAGCACAACACTAATCGGGCATTCTCGGGGGTTTTCACTTCGGGAAGAACACCAGTCGACAAACAGGTTCCATTTAAGCGCGTAAGCCTGTCTCGTAGACGGCGCTCGCGCAGCAGCAATAGTGTTAGATACCTCTTGCGGTAAATCACTCATATCCTCCGTGCCCCGTCCAGAGACCACACATGGAGGTTCCACAGGTCGGGGCGCGGGTGCCATAATGTGCCCTCTTGTTGAGAAAGAAGGTCCTTCCTCAGGGGAATCTTCCACGGAGGGGCTGTCGCGAGGAGAGAGAGTTCTGGAAACCAACTCCTGGTTGTCCAATACGGTGCCACCAACAGCACGCTCTCCTCGTCCTCCCGGATTTTGCATAAGGTTTGCGCAATGAGGCTCACCGGAGGGAACGCGTATTTGCGCATGTTTCGCGGCCAGCTGTGTGCCAATGCATCCACGCC
This sequence comes from Misgurnus anguillicaudatus, assembly GCF_027580225.2. NCBI lineage: Eukaryota > Metazoa > Chordata > Actinopteri > Cypriniformes > Cobitidae > Misgurnus > Misgurnus anguillicaudatus. The sequence continues at coordinate 21,845,432 of NC_073340.2, read as the reverse complement.
GAGCGAGTCGTCGGCTAGTGAATAGAACAGGCGACAATGGGTCGTCTCTGGGGAAGCAAACAGATCTATCTGCGCTTTGCCGAAACGTCTCCAAATTTGCTGAACCGCAATGGGGTGGAGTCGCCATTCGCCGGGACGCGCAGCCCGAGAGAGCGCATCCGCCTATACATTGAGCGTGCCCGGGATGTAAATGGCACGAAGAGACCTCAAATTCTTCTGACTCCAAGTGAGGAGGGGTCGGGCGAGATGCGACAGGTGACGCGAGCGTAAACCGCCTTGACGATTGATGTACGCCACGGTCGCAGTGTTGTCTGTTCGAACTAATACATCTTTGCCCCGTAACTCGTTGCTGAAACGGACGAGCGCAAGATATACAGCCCACATTTCCCGGCAGTTTATGTGCCAATGCAGCTGGGGTGTCGTCCAGACCCCCGAAGCCGCAAGCCCATCGTACGTGGCCCCCCACCCCGTGTCTGAAGCATCTGTGCATACTATCGCATGCCTGGAGACCTGTCTCAGAGGCACACCGGCCCGGAGAAACGCACGGTCTAACCACGGAGTGAAAGTGCGACGACACGCAGGTGTAATGATAACACGGTGAATGCCGCGCAGCCACGCTCTCCTCGGGACTCGATCGTGAAGCCAATGCTGAAGCGGTCGCATATGAAGCAGTCCGAGCGGAGTTACAGCTGCGGCTGCTGCCATATGCCCCAAAAGCTTCTGAAATTGTTTCAGCGGGACCGCGCTCTTGCTCTTGAATGTATTCAGGCAAGTCAGAATCGACTGTACACGCGCCTCTGTTAGACGAGCTGTCAAATCGATCGAGTCCAGTTCCATACCGAGAAAAGAGGTTCTCTGCACGGGGCAAAGCTTGCTCTTTTCCCAGTTGACCCGAAGACCCAAACGAGCGAGGTGTTTTAAAGTTAAATCTCTGTGATCGCACAGCGTCTGACGTGTTTGAGCTATTATTAGCCAATCGTCCAGATACGCGAGAATGCGCACACCTCTCTCTCTCAGGTGAATACACGGGGCGACAGAGAGAGCCCGAATGGGAGGACTTTGTACTGGTATGCTCGCCCCTCGAACGCAAAGCGGAGAAACGGCCTGTGTCGGGGGAGAATCGATACGTGAAAGTACGCGTCCTTCAGGTCGATAGATGCGAACCAATCGTTTGGACGAATGCATGGAAATATGCGTTTGGGCGTCAGCATTTTGAACGGCATTCTGTGAAGTGCACGGTTCAGCGAACGCAGGTCCAGGATCGGTCGCAAGCCGCCGCTTTTCTTGGGTACAATAAAGTAAGGGCTGTAAAACCCAAACCTCATCTCGGCTGGAGGGACCGGCTGGATCGCGTCTTTCGCCAATAAGACAGCGATCTCCGCACGGAGGACGTGCGCATCGGCAGCTCTCACCGTAGTGAAACGAACGCCGGAGAATTTGGGGGGACGCCGGGCAAATTGGATCGCATAGCCGAGACGAATCGTGCGTAAAAGCCAACGCGACGGGCTGGGAAGCTGTTCCCACGCCCCCAGATACCGTGCGAGGGGGACTAAAGGCACGATCGGTGTACCCGCGGCGGGCGCAACGGAGGTGATCGCCGGTGTGTGCGTAACGGCCGCACCGACAGCAGTGTTGTGTGTGATAACACTCACCTGAGTCCGTTGCTGGGTGGTTGAGTAAGGGAGGCTCTGCTGAAGACACCTCACACCACTCGATGCACCCTCTGGCGAAGGAGGAGGGAGACGAGGGGTTATGAGCCCGTAGCTGTCTCCTACCGCCTGAGAAGTCGGAGAGCGCGGTGGGGTTATGAGCCCGTGCGTCGCTCTCGTTCTCCTCTGATGAGTCGGAGAACGAGGGGGGGTTATGAGCCCGCTCGTGTCTCCGGCGCTCATCTGAAGACCTAGAGATGGAAGTGGAATTCGCTCTTTTTGTGAATTTGTGGGTTCCGACTGAAAAGTCGGCGGAACAGAAAAATGAAACAAAAGATTCCCCAACCGGCCCTCCTCCGGTGGGGGGAGTGGTGCCTTCACCATCTCCCGAAGAGCAATCCCCTCCATCTCTAGGTCGCCCGTCTCAGGGCCGCTTAGATCTTCTTTTACCACCCTTTGAAGCGGGATGAGCGGGCGGGGCGGGCTGCTGACGACCGGTTCCTCGCTTCTTAGAAGAGCCCCGGGGAGGAACGGAGGCGGCCGCCGCAGGACGCCCTCGGCGAGGAGCAGGCTGAGGCGCCGACGTGGATGGGGCAGGCGCAGGACGCTTCCGACGTGGCATGATCTGAGCGATGGCCTCAGTCTGCTTCTTGGCCACGGAGAATTGCTGCGCATACTCCTCGACCGTCTCGCCGAACAGGCCGGTCTGGGAAACCGGAGCATTCAGGAGCCGGGTTTTATCGGCGTCCTTCATGTCCGCCAGACACAGCCAGAGATGGCGTTCCTGGACTACCAGGGTAGACATCGCACGCCCGACGGCGCGTGCGGTGACCTTGGTCGCACGAAGCGCCAGATCCGTAGCCGCACGTAGTTCAGAGAACTCCGCCGAGTCGTGACCTCCCGCGTGCAGATCCCTCAGAGCCTTAGCCTGGTGAACCTGCAGCAATGCCATGGCATGCAGGGCAGAGGCTGCCTCCCCACAAGCCTTGTAAGCAGCACCGGACAGCGCCGAAGACTGCTTACAGGCCCGCGAGGGGAGAGTAGGCTGGTCCCGCCAGGAGGAAGTGACACCGGCCGGACACAACTGCATCGCGACCGGGCGCTCCACTGACGGGATACCAGTGTACCCCTTGGCATCCCCACCCTCGAGAGAGGTGAGAGGTGAAGGCTGATACGGCCGGTTCCGGGCGGAAAACGGGGTTTTCCACGACCGCGTCAGCTCTTCATGCACCTCAGGGAAGAAAGGCACCGGGGGCGAGGACTGAGAAGCCCTGGCACCCCCGAAGAACCAATCATCGAGGCGGGACGGTTCAGGTGGGGGAGGTTTAGTCCACTCCAAGCCGACCGCCTCCGCCGCCCGAGCGAGCATGGCTGCCATCTCAGGGTCGAACGCAGAACCCGCAACCTGGCCCGAAGGCGGGAGCGGATCCGGATCGACGTCCGAGGCTGACAACCCCCCCTCCAACGTTACGGTGGACATCGCGTCAGGTGGAGGCTCGACAGAGCGCGAGGACACCGTAAAACACGGGCCGCTCGTCTCCATCGGGACCTCCGCTGGCAACGGATCAGGGCGCTGGGAGCTACTGGACGAACCAGCAGACCGACCCAGCACCGTTATACGGAGGTCATCCTTCGCAAGTTTGGTGGCTGCACCCTTAGCAGCACCAGACTGGGAAGGCGGGAGCCGTTGCCGGAGGAACGACACCCGTCTCCGCAAATCCGCCATAGTCATGCCCTCGCAGATGGGGCATGAGCTATCACGCAACGCTGCCTCTGCGTGCTGGAACCCCAGACACGAAAGACAACGCTTGTGGCCATCCTGGGGGGCGATGAACACACCGCATCCAGAAACGGAGCACGGACGGAAATCCATCTTTAAAAAGACGACCCCGACCGTGACACGAATGAGTGGCTGTCTTTAAAAAGACACAAAGCTCAAACGTGCTGCTCTTTTAGGGAAATCACTCTTTGTGCAAGCTGGTGAAACACACAGGGAGAGGCAACGCACTCACTCGAACTCAAGTCCTAAATTAAATAGACAGAGAGAGAGAGAGAAAGGGTGGAGAAAAACACTGCGAGCCTCCGCTGAGGTGTCTTTGCCCAACCAACTTCAGCAATCTGAGATTTTTTCTTTTTCCTCCAAAAGAACAGGGATCTACAAAGATCAGTTTAAACAGCTTCTCGAGAGCAGATGTCTGCCGGCTTCGAAGCAATAAAGCTGATTTGGTATTATGCACCTGCGCCTTATATACGCACCTGGCGGGGCGGCGCCGGCATTATGCAAATACCTGCATGCCAAGTTCATTGGCGTTTCTGATAGTTCTCGAAGTAGATAGGTCACCCGCGAAGCGGTTCCCAATTCGTCGGTCACGACGTGACGTCGTAGTGACCGACTGAAAGGGAACTAAACTTTATTTAATTTTTGCTCCATGTCCCCTTAGGGTCTCCGTATATGTATATAAATATTGCCTAATTCGATTGAATATGAATGAAAAACGTACGATTATCATAGATAAAACAATAACGAAACCCTGCCCCTAACCCCAACGTCACAGCGGCAGTACACATTAATGAAAAAGTATAATGAGAATTATAGGAAGGGAGAGAGAAAGATATAAAACATATTGGTCTTTAAACTCCTCTGACTTTTCTGTCTTCTTTATTTGAAGTGATAATTTGCATTATGAGTGGTCTATATGGGTTGTGATGTTTCCCATCTGACCATGGTAAAAGCTGTAGTGACATGCCTTGAAGGAACGCGAGGATCAGATCTGCTCTCCCCGAGCACCATTCATTCCCATAAATAGAACGAGAGGGAGAGAGAGAGAGAGAGAGAGAGAGAGAGAGAGAGAAAATAATTTAATCTGAAGATCTATTAAAGACAGCAATAAATTCACAATATTTCAGCTTCCCCTGATTTTCTGCTGAGTGTGTAACACTTATGAGTGAAAAATAAAAATAACTGTCCTTAAATGGTGGACATCCCTGACCGATTAACACAAATAATTATAATAATATTCTTTACATTCATAGTGCTTTTCTGCAATACTCAAAGCGCTTTACATATGAAAGGGGGATTTTTCTCAACCACACCAATGTGCAACATCCACCAGATGATGTGATGGCAGCCATATTGCACAACACATCAGCTTATAATTGGAGAGGAGACAGAGTGATATAGCCGTGATGATTAGGAGGCCAATGGCCAAGTTTGGCCAGAATGGCGGAGCACACCTATACTCTTTTTCAAAAAACATCCTGGGAATTTTAATGACCACAGAGAGTCAGGACCTCAGTTTAACGTCTCATCCAAATGACAACCATTAATGAGCTTCTCAATGGTCATTAGCTCTCACTTTAGTGTAAACAGGGCCAACTTTGCCTCTTTTTATCCAATTCACATTTCTTCACCCATCAACAGATAAGTCATTAGGAGTCTGAAAAGTTTGACAACCTCGGCTTGATTTTAATGTCACCTTCCTTCACGAAAGTTCCTGCTGGAAATGGCAAAGGGTTTTAGCTTTTGTTGGAGAGGAAAGTAGATAATCTCTTCAGAAAGTCAGACTTCTTTAAAGCAGTATATCAGCTGTCCTTTATCATGGTGCCTATTTGAAAAGTTTGAGGCCGTGATCTCCTCAGAGATGTTCTTTACAGAGCAGGAAGCTGTCTGATGATTCACTTGAAATTGATTGTTTGTGTCTTGCTCTTTTCTAAACTGTTACTGTGTCTTTTAATGTGCTAAGTTGAAGAGGGGGCACATATAAACATGATTTTTTTAAAGATACACCTAGTGATCAATTAATATTAAGGCAGATGCTTATATGAGTGACCAATGAGGCTCACACCTCAGCTTACGACCCTCTTTGTAAGCCTTATGTAGTGCAGCCCACTTCAATCTGCTGCGATAAATTAATGGTACAAATAAGCTTCTTGTGCTCTTGTGAAGACTCATTTCCTCTTCATTATTCGTCTCTGTCTACCTTTTTATCCTTGCGTGAATATCTAAGTGATAGTGACATTTTAAGGACACGTCTGGTCTTTTTGTGCCACGCAATCATTCATCCAAGTGGCAGTACATTCTTCTGTATTGTCATTCAAAGCCATCATCAATAGACCTAACAGACAAGCACTGCACTGATATATGAGGATTAAACCAAATATCAATGTTGTTTCTCTAGATAATGGGAAATGGTGCTGTGAATCGCAGTTTGCATTGGACACAGTGCGGTCTAATGACTGCTTACAGGACTTATACAAATGTATTTAAATATCACTGCCATACTGATTAGAGGTTTCAATGAATCTGTAGTTGTTAGTCAGGTTCCCCATTTTATACAATCTATTATACAGTGAGTCCTGTCACTGTAAGTGTGACATTTAAATTATGGGCGTCGGAAGTCCAAAAAATGTGTGTGGGTCCAAAACATTTACTGCAAACATTTATAGCCCAAAAACTTAGTTTACCTTGTTGTGGTCCAGAGTGCACGGTACATAACAGAATCTTTTTAAAGGGTACTGCCCAGTGACAGCTGAAGTACATATTTTGACAATTTTTTCTAAATATCTATGATGTTTCTCTTTTGGTGAAAGGTGCGAAAGAATGCACTGATACAAAATGTTACATTGTTCTCTGATATCTACATAGAAGGTACAACACAGTCTAACAGCAAGTTGTGCAATAGTAACAAAATTTTGATTAATTTATTCGTGTTTGCTGACATGAATTTCCGCAGTTAAAAAACAGCGAACAAGAAAAATCCAATAAACCGAAATAAATCTAAATGCTTTACCTCAAAGATCAAAATATTGGGACCGGCACCCTCACACTTTGTTAACACCAAAAACTTGATCGCTTCATGAGCCAAAATCCATAAACGGTTAAGCGCCAAAACGGTATTTACGTACAAAAAAGACGAGGGCATGGCAACACTGCAAGATCGCGCGCTCTGCGCTGTGAAGCAGCTTCACAAAAGCGTAAAATACACAACGCCAAGACGGAGGTTTATTGCGAAACACAATGCTGTTAAATTATTTTGGTCAAAGCTGTGAGTGATAAGCACGCGAGACGGCAGAACGTTGCTATGGTTATTTCTGTGTCAATCATCACATTTTCGGGAGTGAGTCTTGTTCCGTCCAGACATGAAACGAACATTTAGGGGATTCACTCCCGCATTTTAATGCGGTTGTCACTCCTGAAAGTGTGCAGTGTGTACGAGACCTATATGTTGAGCATTGCTCTGATTTTGGCTGCTTCAGTAGCTTTATGTGTGTGTAAACAGACCTTATGTTTGAGCCTGTATCAGATTTTGAGGAATAATCAATTATTCGAAGATTGGAGATGGACGTTTCTGAGTGGTAAGTTTGTGTTTTTCAGTGTGGGCCTGCAAAACGTAGCTGTAACTTCAATAGTAGAACTTCAATCTAAACCAGTAATTCTCAAAGTGTGGTCCGCGGACCACTAGTGGTCCGCCAAACCCCCCCAGTGGTCTGCCAAAAGATGACCTAAACTAGGCAAGTGTTTATACAATCGTCACTTAATAAAGTAGATTTTTAATGCACTTGCAAAACTGTGATATCAGTTCTTGCCTTTCTGTTTTAATAATGTAAAAATGGATTGGTTGGCTAAACCAAAGAGGAGTCAAAAGAAAAGATCAACCGTCAACTGAAAGCAGCTAAAATTCACAGATCTCTTAGTGTTGTTATGTACTAGTTTTGGTTTCATGTGTAAAATCCCTGTAATTTCAGTGATTTTGGACATTAAGGGGAACTTTTTTTCAGTAGTTTATTGTTACCATAGTTACAACCATAGACTTCATATATCCATCACCTCAGTTTTAAACTAATGGCTCTTTGGAATGACATTAAGTTGGACCCAGGCTGTTATGTTTAATTGCATTTTTTTTTCACATGTGCAGTTTGTTGTTCATATTAAGCTGCAACTCATTTCACATTTACTTTTTCAAATGCAAAAATTCATATAATAATTTCTGAACATAGCATTGCATTTGTTTTAAAAAAATGTTTTTGACTTGAAACAGTTGCATATTAAACTTAAACTTAGCTTATCCTTCCTTTTTTTTGGGGGGGGGGGAGTGTTAGAGTGGGATTCTGTTAGGTGGTCCTCAGAAAAAAATTGGAAGATAAAGTGGTCCTTGGGCTGAAAAAGTTTGAGAAACACTGATCTAAACGCTAGCATATAGCATTAACTAGCATATAGTGCTAACTCAGCAGTCAAAATACGTTGTATTTAATTTAATGTGCAATTTAACATCGCGACTGTACTTTTATGTGAGATTGGCCAGTTTTCCAGCTGCCTTTTGCATGCACAAGGTTTACATAAGAAGGGCAATAGTGTTTGAAGCTCACAATATGTCATTACCATAGGTGTCATTATATGTAGGTGGGACCAATAATATTGGACCTACTCCCTTTTTCTCTAATTTAGTGCATGTCTATTCACTTGTCAGAGTGCCATCAGTCAAATTTATTCCACTAGAGGAATCCCCTAATAAATTAAACTCTGTGCTCCGCATTTTAGATACGACCTTGCATTTCACATTGCTTGCTCAATTTATTCCACATGCCTCTTTCAGTCAGACCCCGATACTATTTATATATTCACGATACAGCACAGCCTCTCGTACCTTATTGCTTACATATATATAAAAAGTTTTTCTCCTAGGGGTTTTTTCATCCCCTGGAGAGTCTGCCACCATTGGCTTAACTTAATACTTTACTGTATCTGTTACATTAAAGCAACACCAAAGAGTTTTTTTTACCTTAAAATAACGTTTCCAAAAAAGTTTCAGTGGTTCATCAACACAAAACAGGGTGAATGGCACTTTCACATTCGCTTTGCAGCCCTCTATCGGCCAAAACCGCACTAAAGAAGTATCCAACCGTCGGGTAGCGGTCCTGTAGTTCGAGTGAAAACTACAAAAACTTGCTTTACGGCAGACCTACAATCCAATCAGAGCCAGCTATGCTGCAGTATTTACGACAGTGGTAATGAACAATTACGCTTCTAACCTGTAGGGGGAGCAAAGAGCCAGAGTTCTTTAGTGTTGCTTTAATACTACGCTCACTTTTCTATGATTTTCCTACATCTATTAATGTAAAGTTGCTTTGAAACAATTAACAATTGTGAAAAGCGGTATATAAATAAAATTGAATTGAATTGAAACTCCATGTTGTCAAGCTCACATAACACACGCTGTTTCTGCATTTCTGATGTTAATCGGGAGTACCTATAGAGTAGTATTACATCCTTCATATCTCCGAAGAGTCTTTAGTTTAATCAGATTTATGAAAGAAAGATTAGCTTTACCGAATCTTTCCGATAACGTACGAAAAAATGAAGAAGGAGGATTTTCTACCGCGGGAGGAGCGAGTACGAGTCATGCAACACTATACAACACTGTTTAAAGGAGCATTTCACCCATAGAAACATTAATCTTTATTGAAAGTGTGTCATATTTGTAGTCGAAATGTGACATACATTTTGAATTTGGTGTCTATTTGACTGTGAAAAGGGGTGTTTGTAGTCACACTCCCTCCACAAAGATATTGGACTTCCTTCTTTCAATGATGAAAAATGATGATTTTTACATCATTGAAAGAAGGAAGTGCAACATTGAAATCTGTATTTCTCCTGTCTCAGCGGCACATGAGAAAATTATGCATGACCATTCAAAAACATGACTGGGGTTCTAACTATACAAAAGCTTTATGCAAATGGGTGAAGTGTCCCTTTAACTTATGATTCACTACATGTTCGTGTCATAATATGCACGCGCCTATTTCCAACATAAGACTAGTCTTACTTACCGCATGCAACTCATGACCCGGTTGGGACTTTTCAATGAAATCCAGCGCATCAAACACACACGCAAAACTCCGCTGCTACCCCGGATAATAAACTATATCCATTGTTTCCATAATGCTGGCTTTCTTCTCCTTACACCTAAAAACACACTTCTTCTTATGTGCCATTGTTGAGTTTTGAAATTAAACAAAGCTGTTGCGTGATGTGTGCAAGTTCTGTCTCCCACTGATTGACGGGTGGGCAGGGTTTTCCGGGGGAAATGCCCATGTAAAGAAGTGATACGTATAGAAACCCCTGAAACGTCAGCTGGACCCGTAATCGAAAAAAAACTTTCCCAAACTTGTACGAACCCTGGTGAAGTGCATTTGGCACAGAAATACTCTGTAACACGCCCAACTGCTTTTTTGACACTTTGCCCATGTTTAGCATGAGGAAACAACTCTATAACTGTGTTAATAAGTCAGAATGCCTGAAATACAATTGAACCACCCCTTTAAAGGTTCGCTTTATTACATGCAACCCATAAAAGTTTGTAAAAAAGGGGGATTATGCAAATTAGCTCATATTACAGTGTTTGATGACACAAGTAAGACATAATGGCCCTGTTTCCTGAAAATCACTAATCACCCTCATTATTAACTGAATGAGCTCCCTTTAAATGATTGAGAAGACAGGAAATAAAGATAAACACTTTTCATACTTAGAGGCTGTTAAGTATAACAGCCAGTTTTCATGTTTCATTTTACGGAAATTCACGGAAGAATTCATCGCTTTAAGGCTGAGCTGAAAAAATTAATAGCCAATTTGCGCCTGGTTTTCATAAAGCTGCAGAGAGCAAATGTCAACTTAACACGATATAGAGATATTAAAAAGGCTCTCAGCTTTTAAATCAATTTTCAGAGCCCATACTAAAAAGACCTGCAAGTGCACGAAAGACCTTTAGACTAATGAGAAATAGGACTGAGTGATATTGACCAAAATTAAAGGCGATATTAACGAATTAAAGGTACGAAAGCTGTCATTTTCAAAAAGTACGCATTTGTTCCTAAAAAGGCCAAATACCTCACAGATAGCTACTGTACTAGTACCTTACAGGTACATACTGTATCTATACCTAAATAGACCTTTTTAAAGGGTATCGTCCCAGTGACAGCTTGTGCACCTTTTATGAGTGTATCTTGGTATTTTTCTATAAAGTGGAATGAATGTTTACATGCAAGTATGTGTAAAATGTCACAATCATCTTTGTAAAAACAGTTTAAGAAGAAAATTAAATTCACAGGGTTTTCATCCCTGTTTGAAAATTTACATCTGCAAAGCAATCGAACTGGTTGGAAAGCTTACGTCTGACCTCATTTTACATTTTGAGTTTCTGCAAAGAGGGAGAGTCATATCAGACCATATGCCGACCATAATGACATCAATGTGCTATTCATTTACCTAATGCTGTTTGATCAGATGTCCACAATCATACACTGACTGCCATATTACACCATCATGAGGCAGATTATAATCTCATGAATTATATAATTCTGCCCTCTCTCTATAAAGTAAATGTATATTGCAACAGTTTGTCTTAATAATCTAATTCAAAACACTATTCATACTTTGCTGCCCTCCTTATATAAAATTTTAAGAATATGACAACTTACAAACTTTTTAACAGTCACAGATCAGAAACGGAATACTTTTTTAATAGAATTTATTCGTTACTATTCTGATCAGGCAACTCTCTTTTCCATTTGTATCTTCTAAATGTCAGCGTCTTCATATTTTGTCTTTGTCTGGAGTGCATTGAGTCAATTCAGAGCCAGCTGAGTGGTTCTTGGATAGACTGAAGTTTAAATAAATAAATTGATTCTAAAGTGACCGATGCTGACAACTGGTGAATTGAGGTGCAGTTTATTGAACTAATTGTTGCCTCTTAAGAACTGAGACAAGTCTGACACAAAGGCTAAAAATCAAAAGCTGACCATTTTTGTTATTTTAAAAGCTTTTTCTGTCCCACACTCAATGTAGTTGAAGGCAGTGGCAGAGTCCATTGTGCCTTGTAGTCTTTAAAAGCCAGGCTTCACTTATTTCCAAGATAAATGCATTAACCCTGACGGTATACTCTCAGAAATAAAGGTACAAAGCTGTCACTGGGACATTACCTTTTCAAAAAGGTAAACATTTGTACCCAAAGAGTGCATATTAGTACTTCAAAGGTACATATTGGTATTTCAAAGATACATATTGGTACCTAAAAGGCACATTTTGTAAATTAATAGTACATATTAGGACCTTTTTAAAGAGTAATGCCTCTGTGACAGCTTTTGTACCTTTATTTTTGACAGTGTATAGGTATAAAAGTAAATAGACATTGTAAAGATTATAGAATTCAGAGATTTAGAAGTGAAATGTATAATAAATTGTCTTATTGAGGGTTCCCACGGGTCCTTGAAATCCTTGAAAGTTTGTGAATCTGGGGAAAAAAATCAAGGCCCTGGAAAGTTTTTGAAAATAAACATATTACAGGTCATTGAAGGTGCTTGAATCTATTTTATGCAAAAAGTTTTCTGAAAAAACTCCATATTATTCCCTGTGTAGTGTAGGATAATATCATAAAAAATTTAGACTTTTTAAGCACACTTGCTAAACTGTTCGCTTTAAATGCTTATATCTTCTGTATGTGAATGTGGATTCATACCAAAATGCTTTTTTGCATAGTTGTGTTTGACACATAGAAATGTCTCGGGTTAAGTATGTAACTGTTGTTCCCTGAGAAGGGAATGAGACGCTGCGTCTCCCTTGCCATACTTCCTGCGTCCCTGTAACGCCGTCTTTGGCAATATTTCAGATAGCGATATACTTCCTGGCTCCCGCGTCACCCTGTCTTTACTGTTAAGCCTCACCATTGGTTGAATTTGATGTACACATTCAGACGCACTTACAGGCGTCTCCAAAGTGTCACAGCAGTGACGCAGCGCGAGTTCCATAAAAAGGGAACTGTAACAATGTATCTTAAAAGGTAACACGATGTAACCTTGCTCTCACTTGAAATGTCTCCTCACATTTAGCCCTTGAATTTGAGGGTATTGGACCTGGAAAGGTCCTTGATTTTGCAGTTAACTAAGGTGTGGGAACCCTGTATGATATTCAGAACTTAAGGATTCATAGACCCCCAAGAATTTAGTTTCACATTTCCCTCTGATCTCCAGCTTTATTCACCGCTTATCTATTACCTACAGGTGGCAATGGTCCGGGATACTCGACACCCGTTTCCAACCGTGGATGTTCCAGACCACGCTCATTACACCATTGGCTCTGTCATTCTTGCAGTAGGAATCACAGGCATGGTGGGCAACTTCTTGGTCATGTATGCCTTCTGCAAGTAAGTCTAAATGCTTCAAATATTGTTTGATAATTTGATCTATTGCACACAATTATGATATTATTCCTGGAAATTCTTGCAAACATTTATTTTGTAAACAGATAAGATGATCAATTTTCTCCTCGGATTAACAAGTCAGACATAAGTACTCTGTCAGAAAAAAATAGTAAAAAATGGTCCCATGCTGTCACTGGGACACTACCCTTTAAAGAAGTCCTAATATGTTTCATTTAGGTACACAGGTAAGTCAAATAAATACTTTGTCCCATAATCTATTAAAGGGACACTCCACTTTTTTAAAAAATATGCTCATTTTTAGCTCCCCTATAGAGCTAAACATTTGATTTTTACTGTTTTGGAATCCATTTAGCTGATCTCCGGGTCTGGTGGTACCACTTTTAGCATAGCTTAGCATAATCCATTGAATCTGATTAGACCATTAGCATCGCGCAAAAAATAACCAAAGAGTTTCAATATTTTTCCTATTTAAAACTTGACTCTTCTGTAGTTACATTTTGTACTTTTACCAACAGATTTATTATGCCGGATTATTATGCAAGAATGAAAAAAGTGGAGTGTCCATTTAAAGAAATTCCTATATTGTCTTGCATCTCTTCCTGCTTTCTAACTCATGCCTACTTATTGTCTAACACTTGACATTTACTTGTGCGTTTATCCAGGAGTAGGAGCTTGAGGACACCTGCCAACATGTTTATCATTAACCTGGCTGTTACTGACTTTCTGATGTGTGCCACTCAGACACCAACCTTCTTCACCACCAGTATGCATAAGCGATGGATCTTTGGGGAGAAAGGTAATCCAGTTGTCAGCTAATCAGCCATGACTGCTTGATCAAACTTCTTCCCCTTTTATCTTTTTTAATAGTTCAGATCCAAGCCTTTATAGTTGCTCACTCATATGGTAAGAAAGAGTGTAATTTTACCTATAACCTAAATGATGTAAACTTATACCTTACTGTACACCACCGCCGACTTGAGCTTCCAAAGTTTCCCGCAAGTCATTCATTTACAATGAAAGCTGGCTCCTTTCAGCTGCAAGGAGCGTCAAATCCATCTGCGTCGTGTTTTGAGAGACCAGAGCATCAATCTAGGATGGCCATTCGTGCCAGTTCTGCCAGACACGTCGCGAACATGTTTTCGGGTGCGTTCTCCGGAAGTCGTGTTGCTCGACTGCATACTTCATCGAGGTTTTCACATTTCACTTAAAATACATTAGAAAATTAAGATTTATTTCTTTTAAGACATACAATCATTGTAGTTTCATTCTTACCTTGAAATGTAACGGTTGCTTTTCTGAAATTAAACCCGAAATATTAAACTTTTTCGGGTGTTTGTTCTATCACCTCCCACCTCTACAATGGCTGTATAGGTGCACTGAAACAATCCTTCCTAAAATGCATTAAACTTTCGTTTACAAAGACGTGAAACTCACCAAGTGGTCAGGGGTGTTCAATGATATGCTCACACAAAAATCGCTGCAAAAGATGCTTTCCAACAGGTGTTTTAGCATTCGTTGTAAACTTGTGGACCTATTTTTCCAAACGCCTCACACCGTACATTCTTCCGTTGAGAGTTTGAATAATAGACACTCCAGCCCAGTTGGTGGCGATAATCCACCTTTGCCGATTGCAAGAATACAAACAAAGTTCCCGGCGCGGAGTAATACCGTACCTCACAGCACATCTAATACAAGTCAATGGAGTTGGCAAAACTACGATAAAACCTTTTGGAAAGCATCTTTTGCAGCGATTTTTGTGTGATCATATCAGTAAACACACCTGACCACTCGGTGAGTTTCACGTCTTTGTAAACGAAAGGTTAATGCCTTTTAGGAAGGATTGTTCCAGTGCACCTTACACACATTGTAGAGGTGGGAGGTGATAAATCAAACACCCGAAAGTTCTCGGGCCAGCATCATATGTCCAAATTTCAGTCAAAACCGTTCTATTTCATTATAAACAATCTGAAAACAGGGCTTTAAGTGTAAAATACCGAACTTGTCCTTTAACATTTCATGGTGACACAGACTTCAGAGCGGTCAATGCATCAACAAGCTTCCCTGTACTTTTTGACAAGCTTCCTTGCTCAAGTCGGTGGCGATGAATTGGAAATGAAGAGCTTAGTTCTTCTCAATCAGAAACCAAAAACCTTTCCTTTATACATAATCAGAAGGAAATAAATGCCTGCTCCAAGCTATACTTATGGTTCACTAGTGTAATAATTCTTATGTTTTATGTATACCTTTTCATTTATTATAGAAAGTGTGTAATACAAATACTTTAATTTTAATATTTTAAAGATGTAATGTCTTATATAAAGATAAAGATGAGGCATAAGGCTTTGAATGATCGAATAAGGACTTGACCACAAGATATGTCAGCTAACTTAAGGGTACTTTGATCACAGATGGACTTTTGTTTAGAGCCTTTTAAGCACTTAAAGTCTGTCCTTTGATGTGAAGTAGTTGCTGCTTGATTGATGGAGTGGAAGGAGCTCTCACAAGATCTCCCTCAAGGTTTTTTCGACGGCTTGTGAGCGATCAATTCCTCTTACGCTGACTTCGGTGTTGTCTCAACCCCTTATAAAAATAAAGATGCTACAAAAGGTTCTTCACAGAAGAACCATTCCCCTAAAAAACATTTAGTCAAAAGTTCTCAAAAGAATAATTTCTTTCTTATCTTTTTATAGTCTAAAGAACCCTTTTCCACTACAATGAACTTGTTGTGAAACAGTAAGGTTCTTTGATTGATAAAGATTTGTTATGGAAAATTATTCTTCTATTTTAGAGGTCTCCAACCCTGCTCCTGGAAATCTAAAATCCTGCAGATTTTAGCTCTAACCCCAATCAAACACAGCTGAACCAGCTAATCAAGGTGTTTGGGGTTGCTTGATAATTACAGATTGGTGTGTTGGAGCACAGTTGGAACTGAAGTCTGCGGGACAGTAGCTCACTAGGATCAGAGTTGGAGACCAATCAGGATACGCTCGCTGTTACTTTCTCTCTTCGTGTTGTCGCTTGCTCTGAGACCTTGTAAAAATTTTTTGAACATGACCTCTTTACTTTGCACATTTTCAAATAATTGATTTCCGGGATATTTAACATCATTCGTGGGCATCAGGGAGCATTATATGGGAGACTTCCGCAAGGTACGGAAGAGGTGGTCTGACAAAGTAATAACAAAACCTAAAAGTAGATTTTGAGGACCAGCCAATGATCCATACGACGTAAACCCACAATACCTGGCATAATATTAAAATATTTATGTAATGGAAAATGTTTTCTGTTGGGTTTATGGTAAGCATTAGAGAACAAAAAATATGAAACAACAGTCATAAAGGGATGGACATGGTCAGAAACAATGCTCAGGTAGGCTGTGGCATTTAAACGATGCCCAATTGGCACTAAGAGGCCTAAAGTGTACCAAGAAAACATTCCCCACACCATTACACCACCACCACCAGCCTGCACAGTGGTAACAAGGCATGATGGATCCAAGTTCTTGGTCTGTTTACACCAAATTCTGACTCTACCATCTGAATCTCTCAACAAAAATCGAGACTCATCAGACCAGGCAACATTTTTCCAGTCTTCAACTGTCCAATTTCGGAGAGCTCGTGCAAATTGTAGCCTCTTTTTCCTATTTGTAGTGGAGATGAGTAGTACCCCGGTGGGGTCTTCTGCTGTTGTAGCCCATTCGCCTCAAGGTTGTGCATGTTGTGGCTTCACAAATGCTTTGCTGCATACCTCGGTTGTAACGAGTGGTTATTTCAGTCAAAGTTGCTCTTCTATCAGCTTGAATCAGTCCGCCCATTCTTCTCTGACCTCTAGCATCAACAAGGCATTTTCGCCCACATGACTGCCGCATAATGGATGTTTTTCCCTTTTCACACCATTCTTTGTAAACCCTAGAAATGGTTGTGCGTGAAAATCCCAGTAACTGAGCAGATTGTGAAATACACAAATCGGCCCGTCTAGCACCAACAACCATGCCATGCTAAAAAATGCTTAAATCACCTTTCTTTCCCATTCTGACATTCAGTTTGGAGTTCAGGATATTTTCTTGACCAGGCCAGACCCCTAAATGCATTGAAGCAACTGCCATGTGATTGGTTGATTAGATAATTGCATTAATGAGAAATTGAACAGGTGTTCCTAATAATCCTTTAGGTGAGTGTGAGAGTACTTATGGCAGCAATGGACTTATTTGACCATGCTCTATGCAATTAAAACTCCTGTTTTAGTTGTGATATGTCTTTCAAAGCAAGAAAGCTTCAATGTGAATGAAGCATAATAGAGAATATACACTGAGACAATGGCTGTAGCAACACGAAGCAAGTCCGCTATATGGTGTCTCGGAGACTGAAATAACTGGAACAAAGTTACCCTCCAAGAAGCAAGTTTTATTTCGGAAATATTCCAAGGCTTTGAGCAACCTCTAGATGAACAATTCAAAATTTTGCAGTGTGTTTTTACTGATATCCTAACACATTTAGGGGGTGAGAGTTTAAAAAAAAAAGGTCCATTATAAGGACCACCCTAGTAGTCATGAGTTGTTTATATCCTGTCTATGGTGTTTTAGTTGAATTAGTAGAAAACACTGCCAGTGCCAGTTGCTTGGCTGGTGCACAACCCAGTTTCTTTAACTTATTAGCTCCAAATTCAGTTTGAAGACACAATGCAGCAAAAGCCATATTGAAATATGCCAGCTCTGACCTGTCTTTGTTCGTATCTGATCTGGCTATGTTTCTGTGTAAATCTGTGCAAAGGTTGAAGCATTGTATTTTATTATTTTCTTTTCTCACAATTTCATATTATTCTGAAATAAAAAATTCATTCAGCAAAGTATATTTCTGTGTAAATGCATGTGGGCTGTGCAACATTCTGTATAAATGCAGCCTTTTGTGTTATCCTGTGTATAGCTCTGCATATATATATATATATATATATATATTTGCAGTATAAAGAAAGACGTCAGTGTTTGAACACAAGATGAAGCTTTCTTTTCATTTTTTTTCTTTCTTTGCAGCCTGTGAATTATATGCATTCTGCGGTGCTCTGTTTGGTATCTGCTCAATGATCACACTCATGATTATTGCGGTTGATCGATACATTGTGATTACACGACCGCTGGCGTCCATCGGCGTCATGTCACGCAAACGCGCCCTGGTCATACTCGCTGCCGCGTGGCTGTACTCAATGGGCTGGAGCTTGCCCCCGTTCTTCGGATGGAGTAAGCGATTACAAGCACCCACATGATCACATACACGCAAACAGCAGCAGACCGTGACTGAATTTTATCTTCTCATTCACAGGCGCGTATGTTCCCGAAGGTCTGCTGACTTCCTGTTCGTGGGACTACATGACCTTCAGTCCTTCTGTTCGCGCCTACACAATGCTGCTCTTCATCTTTGTGTTCTTCATTCCCCTTTTTGTCATCATGTACTGCTACATCTTCATCTTCCGGGCCATTCGTAATACCAACAGGTGACAACGAATGAACAGCAGTAACATCATTTTTATTTACCTCTACAAGGATAGTTTAAGATTTATAAAAAAAAAACAATATTGTGATTTTTCAGTTAATGCTTCCTCTAAGCTCAGAAGACACCCTTACAAGACCTTACAATAACTATTAAGAATGCACTGAAACCCATATTTGTTTATTTAGAATAGTATCCGCCAATACAATGATAAATCGGTTTACACTTTGTTTCAAATTATTGTCGTGAAATCCTAGCAGTGCAGTGGGTAGAGTACAAACTTACACATCATGAGTTCTGACACGTTTTTCCAGTCAGGATATAATCATTAGCTGTTTTAAAGCAAATGCCTGATGTCCGATAATGGATTCCTTTTATCTTTAGCTGATATGGATTATAGGCCAATAATCGGTGCATCCTAACTCTTACTATTAAGGCTTTTCTAGCCCAGAAGAAAAAGAAGAAACAGGATATTGTAAATGGAGGCGTGTTAGTGCTCAAAAAGAGATTGATTTCAGATGCTGTGTTTACAGTGTCCTTTACAGAAACAGAATAATGAACTCTGTTTGTTCACTTTGTTAACTGATGCATGTGTTTTCTCTGCCTGTGTGTGTGTGTGTGTGTGTGTGTGTGTGTGTGTGCTTGTGATGGGGATAACAGAGCTGTAGGAAAAATCAATGGAGAAGGAGGGCACAAAGACTCCATCAAGAAGTTCAATCGGATGAAAAATGAATGGAAAATGGCAAAAATAGCGTTGATAGTGATCCTACTGTATGTCATCTCCTGGTCTCCTTACTCCTGTGTGGCTCTTACAGCTTTTGCTGGGTGAGAATAAACACATCCTTCCCATGATGCATAGCTGTTTTGATAGTTTGTCTTACTGTTGTGATACAGTAATAGGTTTATCCAACATTTTCTATTGATATTCTGATCTAACTTAAAATATCTTGTTGATCTCTAGTTATAACTATATTCTTAATTATGAAGAGTTTGGTTCCAAAACGCAATAAATCCATTTTGACTAAGTTTTCTATACCAAGAAAGTGACAAGATAAAAACCATTATTTTCTGTTACAAACTTTCACATAGCATCTTTAGGTTATAATAACATAAACAATTTAAATCCATTATTTGATTTTCAAAGATTTATTATAAAAATTGATTTTTTTCTTTTCAAAATGCTATTGAATCAATATATAAATGTGCATTCATCTTTGCCACGTTATATTCATTTAGTCGACTAGTGGTATACACTTATTAAAAAAAGAAACATTAATGGCATTTATTAAAACACTTACTTTGTCGTATTAAGAACACGGTTATTGCTGCTGTCATTCTTGGGACGTTGTCGCTAAACTTTTTTGACAGCGATCAGCTGTAAAATGTTTTTGTCCTGCTCGATTTTCGTTGACTTTGAGTAAAATAATGGAACGTTTTTTTAAGATTCCCTGGATTCAATGTGATAGCATGACAGAAGCTTGATGCTGTCGTGTGAGGACAAGCCAACATTTTTCCGTCGCCCGAGTGGCTTACGTTTCTTTCCCGCCAAAGAAAACCCCCACAGGTTTATCAATGCCATCAAAGTATTATTTTGTTTTTGTTTGTTTGTTGATCTCGAAGTACAAAGTAGATGAGGAAAGCTAGGATTCTGTGTATTCAACGTGCCGCCATTATTGTTTACAATGTGTGAAATGGTGCGCTGTGATTTGTTGAACGGATTTATTGCATTCTGCAGAAAAGAAAGACTGCCGTTTATTGCATTTTGATGAAAAGGTAGAAAAGATGACAGAATAACACGGCAGATATCGGATTTTGTGTAAAATTAAGAATTTACTTTTTAATATTGACCTGATACAATATTGTTTTTGGTGGTAACTTAAAAAAAAAGGCGTTTATCGCGTTTTGAAACCAAACTCTTCATATTCTTTTTGTTTGTTGTATTTATTGCTGTTCTGTAATTACAATAGGAAAAGCTGGAGGCAACTTTACCATGCTAAATGTGTGTTTAAAGTATTTATAATTCTCTTTCACTGCCTAGATGAAACAATAACACACCATCTACCAATTTAAGTCAGTTTAAAAAAAATTGTAATAAAAAGGTCCCAAACTTTCATTGGGACAATACCCTTTAAAAACATAATATGTTTAATTTAGGTATGCAGCTATACATTTGGAATCAATGTATACCTTTGATGTGCTAATACACTGTAAAAAGTAAAAGTTGGATCAACTTAAAAACTTTTTTTTACTTTTTTAAAGTGAAAATTTAAGGTGAAAATATTCGTTCAATTGGTAATACCCAAAATATTTAAACATTTTCAAATTAAATTTTTCACTTAAAGTGAAATTTAACATTTTAGGCGTTACAAATTGAAGTTTTTTTTTTTTTTAAGTTAATCCAACTTTTACTTTTTAGTCTTTTTTTCAGTGTATGTGGCCCTGGACCGTAAGTCGCATGGGTATATTATATAGAAAAAGTAAAAAAATACATTGCATGACTCAAAATTATAGATTTTTGGATGCTGCAAGATCGCAAACAAAATTGGTCAGAAACTCGCCACAAACTTGCTCTCATTGCTACCCGCTGTTTGGGGATTTCCCATTTAAAGTCAAAATGAAATTTAAATGAAAAGCTGTTAATTGTTTTGGAACAATGTGGTATTTTTATTTTTACAAATGACTTATCTGTGAGCTTCATTATTTTTAATTCATGTGGCCTCATAATCTTTAATCAAAAACGCAAATCTCCTTCCCTCCTCGAAATGATCTCTTTACTTTTTGAAAGTATATGACCCTCAGTTTTTTTCTGACAGTATGAAACAAAGATATTATATCATATTTCCTTTCCAAAGTATATCACATTCACACACTTAACTGAAATATTCACCTCTTTTAAACTTTAATAAAATCTGTTAAACAGACCTGATGTCTGTCATGTTAAGCATAAGAGCGTTATAGCAGTGTCTAATGTGCAGTGTCTTCTCGCTTTTTCCAAAGCTACGCTGACATGCTCACGCCGTACATGAACTCTGTACCTGCCGTGATCGCCAAGGCATCTGCCATCCACAACCCTATAATCTACGCCATCACTCACCCAAAATACAGGTCTGCAAGGGCTGGTTCTGACTTCACTGAATGAGGTTGGCAAACTTGCGTCACAATTGAATTCTCAATCGCTCTTATTGAGCGCTGGGCGTATGTCGTCTCTGCTGGATAAAAATTGACAAGACAGTGTAAGAGCACTGAAGCACAACAGCACACCTGACTCAGACAGCTCAAGTGAAATGAAGCAGAGTTCCACAAGTAATACGGTACAAGCTGCGTGCTCAATGGCCAGGCAGACTCACACTGTTAGCAAAGCACACCGAACACAAACACAAATACCTTGAGATGACAGAGGTTGATTCTGAGCTTCAGATTCATTTGAGATTAATTGATGTGCTCCTGTAAAGCTCAGTTGTGTTAGCAACGAAAAACGACATTAAAGAAAAAAGTCTTTCAGGTATTCTGTATTTCATTTACTTGAATACTTTTGAATACTTTTAATAAGATTTTCTATAAATAATATTTTACATTCATTGACAGATCAGTAATTACAGATATTAGTAGATATCTTGTACGTTTTTATCTGATTCAGATGTCTTTTCAAGTTTGTAATGCGAAAAATCGTGGAATACATTGGTTTGGTTCAAGGTTTAGAAGTACAGCTTTTTCTCTCTTTCTTTTGGAAATAAATAGAAAAAAATACTTTAGCACCAAGCTGTTAAAATAGTAGGTGGTCACATATATAATAAAATCTTGAATATGCACTCATTAAGGTTTTGCAAATTAAAATAGTTTTACACATAAAGCAATAAATAGCATTTGAAGAATTATGAATTATGAATGAAATGTTGTATATTCCGTCCACCAGACAGACAGTACAGAGTAAGTACAAAGAGAAAAATGTCCAAATAAGAGTCTCTTTTGGAGTAATAGAAAACACACTGTTCCCAATTATCAAGTGGAATTTTGACACAATGTAATAACTATATTTTCAGTGGTGTCCTTACATAATTAACCATTATGTTTTATCACCTTAGAATAAGCCGTTTTTATCTACATACAATGTTGGTCCCCTTACATGGAAGTCACCATATTGCGCCGCCACGTTTCTACATTAGCCCAAAATGGACTCTACAGAGCACGTTTTGTCACAGTGGCTATGTTTACATGCACAAAATTTTGTCAATCCGACTGAATTTAATACGATTGAAGGTTTACATGCACCCTAAACATTGCAATTTGATTTAAATGTTTGTGAACATGTACATTATATAGAATCCGAACCGAACGTCTACGCAAGCGCACAGCCAGGGTTGCCAGATTCACGTATCAAAACCATCCGAATGGACATTCAAAACTAGCCCAAAGCATCCCAATGACTGTCCAAAGCCCAAATATCAATAACTAATCAACGAAATCATTTAATCTTTAAAATGCAGAAAAAAACAACTGGTGGAAACAAACTGTAGCCCAAATCTAAATTTGGAAAAAGGAGAGGACTTGGCAACGCTACGCTGTGGACAGCATCTCTCGTCGAGTTCACGCTTTATCTCTGAATAAAAGTCAAAACTGAGTTGGAGAAAGTTGTTCTTAAAAAGTTTTCAGATATAGGTAATGAAAATACACTTTTCAAAAGGCACAACGCTATTTTATTGTTTTAACTCAATAACGTTACCTTAATAATGCGTTGCCATTGTCTTGCTATTGCGTGTTTCTGTAACGAGAATCATGTGAAATAATGGATCATTTTAAGACGTGAACTTGAGCACAAATTTCTGCGCATGAGCACAATTCACCACCCCCTTTAATACGTATCCGATCTTCCTCAATCGTATTGATTTACATGAAAATTTTTCAATACGATTGAGCCACCAATACGATTACAAACAGATTATTTGGTTGCATGTAAACATACTTAGTGGTGTCTCAGATGACGACATGTTTGTCCTGTTATGGACAAAAAAGGCAAGTGTGAGTGGTGGTCGTTGATTGCAATTTGTGATCTCACCACTAGATACCGCTAAAATCTACACACAGCACCTTTAATGTTTTCCAAAAGCGTTTACAACATTTTGGCGTTTTATAGTACGTGTAAACAAAGCTTGCTACATGCTTTTGTTTGTATTTATCGCTTTGTAGAAGATTGCTCAGGTGCGAAGGCTTGTGGTGTTTCTTTACAAGGTATGATCGCCATCTACTGGCCTGGCATGCACAATACAGCGTATTTATTTATCTTTGCTTTTTGACAGTGTTGTCGTGTGTATGTGAAATTTTTCATAAGTGCGGATGACTACATCGTTGTCATGTAAACACAGCCTTACTGCAGGGATATCAATCAAAGCATATTAATTACCACAAATCCTAACATATACCTGCCCTAATTCCTACTACTTAATACATGTATCATCGGTCCTATGCTTTGCTACATTTATCAAAGGATTTTACACATCGTTTGTAAGGGAATATGTAATGAAAAACTATTGCAGTATTTCTGCAGCCTGGTGGAATGGCAAGGTCGTCTGTTTTATTTCCTAAGAAATACACACGAAGAAAAACGTACACTTATTCAAGTAAAACACATCTATACGTGTTCTCAGTATACACTGTGCCCTTTAGGTTATTAGTGTAACACATGACTATGAGTCATATGTATAAGTGGAGAGTCCATTGAAAAGGTCTTTTGTATTGGTAGAGTGTACTGATTATGTGTTTGCACTGATTTTCCCCCATTTGAGAGATATCCACTAAATGCTTACACACAGAATCATTCATAACAAAGTGTATGGTTACTATCCACCAGTCCTTTGATTTCCTCCCCTTTAAATGCTTCCATTCTTCTCTGTGCATCTTCCCCCTCACCATTTTTTATTTCTTTTGTGTATCTCTCTAAGGTCTGCAATCGCAAAATACATACCATGTCTGGGAGTACTGCTGTGCGTGCCACGTAAAGACCAGTTCAGCAGCAGTAGCTTTATGTCAACACGACAATCCACCGTGACCAGCCATTCATCCGAGACCAGCAGCAACCTACACCGTGCTGGAAAAACACGCTTGTCCTCAGTGTCCGACAGTGAGTCGGTAAGACAACACTTGTGGGCTTGAAACAGACAATATTTACTGCGAGTTTTTGCCTGTGCAAGATTTATGTCATGCATTTTTGTGAGAAGAGTCGCTAAGAGAAGAGGCGCTATAGCTAGCATTACTGGTTGTGCTACAAATATGCATAGTGTGTGATGTGTATGGGAATTACAGGGCTGGACAGATACGGAGGTGGACCTCTCCAGCGCAAGTTCCCGTCCTGCTAGTCGTCAGGTGTCATGCGAGATACGTAAAGACTTGTCGGACATTAAGCACACCAGCTCTCTGAGGCTAAAGATCAAGAGCAGAGACTCGGGTATCTTCGACAGAACCTCAGCCCAGAGCCTAATTGAGCCGGGCCTAAACCGGACATGTGCCTACATCAGCGTAAGTGAGAGTCCTCAATAAGTGTCTTCATTAATCACATGCTGCCCAGAATGCTCAGTGCACTTTGATTTATGAGGTTAGGAAGACCACATTCATCTTAAGAGAGGAAATGCATCTATCAGATTTAAAAATGCATGGTCATTTTATGCCATCTTTCCTCTCTTGAAGATAATACTTTTGGTTTTGAACAGTACAGTTCTAGATTTCAATAGAGTTCTAGTTAAATTCTTTTAACTGCACTTTAACCGTGGGTTTACACCAGCTGCGTTTGAGGCAGCGTCTACCACGCCTAGTTTGCGGCTTGAACAGTTTGAGTGTACTCACTTCATTCACGGGTGAAAGCCGCGCATGAAATTCTAGTTATCGAGACATTCACGCGGGAAATTGGTGTCATGGGAGGGGCTTCTGCGACTCCGCTCACTTTCTGTAATCACGTCGCTACTAAAGCAAGCTCCTGATTGGTTAATGCTGCGCATTTTTCCTGCAAAGTTCACATTTTTCAACTCGCACATTTGCCGTGGCAATGCTCAATTTGCACCATTCGCGCGAACTAGCCACGCGAATGAGGCGGAATTGCGTCTACCCCTTCGCTCTAATCGTGTCATGATGCATTTACATCAGCTGCGGTAGCAGTGAAGACGTGTTGATGCGCGTCTGGAGGTCTCTAGTCTAGTTCGCGCGAATACCGAGTTGAAAAATTGGAACCTTTGGCGGATTTTTGCACTGCATTAACCAATCAAGAGCCTGCTTGCTGCTGTGGCGGCAGCCTCGCCCGGAGTCACTCATTCAACCTGAAGGATCGCTTGATATTGTCTGTAAGCAGTCACCCGAAGCTATGCGACACAAGTTCTTATTTCTATAGAGACAGGAATGAAAAGGACATCGTTTGGAAGAGTGTCAATGAGCACATTCTGGTAAGTTGTAAATACACATTTCACTTTTGAGTCACGTGATGTTTATAGACCCGGGGCATTTCCGCCATTTTTTAAACTATTTCCCCTTATAGTAAGGTGACCAAATACAAACCAGTAACTCAATCCACAATCAATAAATCAACCATCTTGCAAACAGACAACCGCATAGCACTTGCCCCTCCCACAAGAAGCGGATTTCGTCTCTGCTTCGCTCTAGATGCGCAAATGCATTTAAACTGTTCAAGCGGCAAACTAGGCGCGGTAGACGCCTCAAACGTGCCTGGTGTAAACGCAGCATCATTCACACCACGAGACTTCCAGACGCGCGCCAAAGCGTCTTCACATTGACTTAACATTGAAATCACTTGCACTCGCAGCTGCTGTAAACGCAGCATAAGAACGTAATGCAATTTAAAAAAAAAATTCCCTTGATTCGTTGACATGCATTATAAAAACTAATTTTAAAGGCCACACCCTTTGGAGGTTGCATTTGTCGGTTGCATACATCATTGAGGTTCTCTAGTTTTGGAAAATACATTGACCTTATTCCTCATAAAAATATAATCGCTATAGTTTCATTTTTATTTTAAAATGTAACGGTTGCTTTAATAAAATAAGACCTGAAATAATTACAACATATGCAGCCGACAAATGGGATCTCTAGAGCAGTGGTTCTCAAACTGGGGGCCTGAGATGGTTCTAGGGGGGCCCCAGTTAAATTATATTTTATAAAATACATTAATTTATCATAAATTCTGTGTAATTAAACCTCATTAAAGTAAGGCTACTAAACAACAGCACAACATTGTATAATGTAATATGTTTTGTTTAATTTAAATTTTAAGTTTTGGAATATTTTATGTAGTACATTTTCTTTGGAGGGCCATGAAGGGATGCGCCATACACAAGGGGGGGGGGGGGGCACGCCGAAAAAGTTTGAGAACCACTGCTTTAGAGGACACAGTATTTATGGGGCGCTGGTCCAAAAAAGGTTGAAAACCATTGATTTAACCCAAATGGTTGGGTTTGTCCCTTTTTAACCCAATAGTTGATTAAAAACAACCCAACATGTTTTTGAGCAACAGGTACTCGCTCAAGGTGTTATCTACTGCTGCTATATTTGTAGACAGCATTAGGGTTACCAGCCAGGTTGCTGTAGTCTTTAAGGGGCGTCTTTGACATTTAAATAGTTTGAGCTGCCTTAAATTAAAACACTGTGTACTGACATATCTTAACATTGATCAGTGCCATTGTTTTGTCTTAAGATGCACACCAATATTGTTTTTTGTAAGGTTTGTATTAATCAAAACCCTGTCTGGAAACTGGAACTGCCCCTATAAGCTTTGATCCCTGCTACCTTTACTGCACTTGTAATTGTATTGTACAACATGACAGATAGTACACAGACACACTAACTCCCTTATGTTAATTGATTTAGACAAATCCTGCATTTCTGTACTTCATTTTCCTGTTGAAACTATAGTCTGCTTTATTTTTTTCTTAGTGCTAAGCTGATGTACAGATAATTCAGATCAATGGTTTCAGGTATACTATCTGTGTTCCTATAGCTTTAGCTGAGATCATTACACTGGCAATACCAAGGTCAATGGTTTTAATCTCAGAGAATGCACAGGCATCAGATCATATATATATATATATAGCTTGAATGCACTGAAAATTGCTTTAGATGAAAGTGTTTGACAAATGCATGAAACTGATGAAACAGAGCAAGCAGAAGATGTATGAAATGGTGCGGTTCAGCGAGTTGGGCGTGACTTTAAAGAATAACCCCGAATAAGGGCATGTCACATTGAGATTAAGACTGCTTGAATTCTTCTGCCATAATCTACTGGTTTTAAAGAGATAATCCTAGAAAACAGTTTATCCCTGGTCATCACACTCAAGATGAATAACATTAGTGTGTCCACTGGGTGGCACCTTCTGGTCCCCATCAGCCCTTCTTTTAATTGTTTTAATTTAACAATAGAACTAAGAAGCTGACATAAACTATGTGACAACTGACAGCCTATAGGTTTAAACTTTATTAATAAGAAAAGAAGTTTGCATTAAAAAACATCACGTTGTTCAATATAAATCTTATTCTCATTTACATTTTCTCTTTCTCAGACCCTGAATGACAGAGATGAGATCTCAGAGTCTGAAGTCAGCCTATCCAGCTGTCTGTTGTCCTCTGTAAGTGCACAAATATTGATTTTACACAGATTCAGTTCCTTGGTCTTAAACTTGTTGATTAGTTTATCACCGTCATGTTGTTCTTAATCTTGTATGAGTTTCTTTCTTCTGTTTGAACACAAATGAAGATATTTTGACAAATTATGGTAACCGCACAGTTGATGGACTCCCATAGTAGGATAAACAAATACTATGAAAGCCAAAGGGTACCGTCAACTATGTGCTTACCATCATTTATCCAAATATTTTTGGTGATTAGTAAAATAAAGAAACCCATACGGGTTGAGTACATGTATGGAGGGTAAAAATTGACTTAAGTGTAAATAAATAAATAAATGTAGAAATAAATAAATAAATAAATGTGGAAATAAATGTAGAATAACACAAATGGTACAAAAATAATAAAATTAAAAGTTGATACTTTTAAATATATATAACAATATATTTATTTGTGTTTTTATTTATTTATATCTGCATGTATTTATTTCTGTATTTCTACATTTATTTATGCATTTAATGGTGCATTTATGTATTTATTTATTTGCAGTTAATATATTTAATATATATTTATGTATGCATTTAAATAATTACTTATTTATTTCTGCTTTTAATTAATTACTTATTTATTTATTTCTGCATTTATTTATTTATACATTTATTTATTCATTATTTATTTCTAAATGTATTTATTCATGCATTTGTTTATTTATTTATTTCTATATTTCTACATTTATTTATTTATTTATGCATGTATTAATTTATTTATTTATTAATGTATTTATTTATGCATTTGTGTATTTATTTTTTTACTTGCACTTAAGTCATTTTCTCCTCCATACAGGGAACTGTAATGAAATTAAGAAAACGTCCTGGCCTCTCTAATGCAATAAAGAAAATAATGATTTGGTTCAACGTTAAAAAGTCAGGGATATCCAATTCTTTTTTTTTTTGGTCTGCAAGCCATTTTTATGTTCCAAAATCCATGTGACAATAATTTTTTTAGCCTTTAATAATTCTCACTTTTTTCTGTCTCACATACAGCCAAGTTTGGTCTCAGAGAAAGCCGAGCAGAACAGACTTTCGTCCCTAATACCTTCGATCGTCGTCACATCAGAATCCAGTCCCGCTCTTTTCTCGGCAGGGCGTATCGGCTGTTCCTCCAGTCAACAGACAGGTGTTTTGGTGGAGTCAGAAACTGTCACTGTGCATCCTCCTGGGATTGACTGAACATGGGCTATATTACTACTGACTTTACTGCCGTATACTTCAGGACACTTTCTCAACAGATTTTTGGTTATCTGACTTTACAATCCTTTTTCCCTATTATTCTTTATACAGGGCTTTAAAATAGCACCCGCTATGTTGTTTTATTGTTCAAGATTTGGCTGGGCTGAGGTGAAAATATAGGCCATGGGGTGAATAGGGTCTATAGTTTTACAAGAAAGCTGGGTGAGGACCCCACCTTTCAGTGGTAGGTAAACCCCCCCTCTCAGGGATGAAATGACCCTAAAGTTGGGAGTATAGTCTGTTGTTTTACTTGTACGCGAATATTTGACTCGTACGTGTACACAGACAGCACCAGCCTGTTCTCTTGTAGGCGCATGTGCAACCTACGTGTAAAAAGTATATGGCTTTTTAAATATCCAGTGGTGTGCATACAGTACGATAACTGCGTCACGCGCACTGTACACAGACCATCGCGTACGCGTAAAAGATGGACCATACTTTGGCCTTGCCACCTAGAAGAATCTGTACATGTGAGCCTTTGACAGTGTCTCCGTTGTGGAGTTTGTCTTGCTCTTAAGATTTATTAACATTAATTTATATGTATGAGCAGTTTCATGCACAAGATCAAAAACAACTATATGACCTGAAGATGCACTCAGCTCAGTAGAGATCTGATCTAAGTACAGTATGAAATGTTAGAGCCCTGTGTACAGGTATAATCTTAACTGTTAAATGCTCACTAAGTAGATCTTTAAAGGTGTGTAATTTTAAGCAGTTTTCAAAATATTCGACCTTCTCTGCCTGAGGTCGGGCAAACAGATACCTCCATCCCAAACTAATGACGCTGGTTAAGCCATTGTTCAGTCCTTCCAGAAAAGTTTGAGTTTTTTTGTGAATGTTGCGGGCAAAAATTCTTGATCTTGGTTTTCTTAAAAAATGGCTGTGCATGTGTGAAGTAAATGCAAAATTTTTTTAACTTTCTGCTAATATATACGTGATTTTTGCTACGAAAATGCGTGGATTATGTAATCATGCAAGCCCCGCATATTTTGCGAGCAGAAATTAGCAATTTATGCGGCAATATTTTGCGAGCAGAAATTTGCAATTTATGCGGCGAAAGTGCTGCGTATTTAAAAAATGTGGCCCCTGCATAAATATGCGGACTTTGGCTGATTATGCATTGAATCATGCGATCGCATAATGGCGTTTTTCTGGAGGGACTGATTGGGATGCCAAACAATGTTAAGATATGCCGCAAATCCACTGTTTACATTTTATCAGGGGAGTCAACTTGCATTTAGTTTTCTCTGCAATTTCAGCTAAAATAGGAAAAAGTAAGAAGAAAGTATATACCTCACCTTTAAATTATAGAAGTGTTGCCACCAACGTCAAGCATGTTAAAGGCGGGGTGCATGATTTTTAAAAAAACACTTTGGAGAGTCGGGCCGAGTACCAAAACACACTTGTAGCCAATCAGCCTTCGTTGCCTGGGTTGCATATCTGTGTGGGTCTATCAAAAGAAGGTCCAGATTCTATTGGGGTAGGGGTGTGTTTGTTTAGGTGATTTCAAATATCAACATTGGCAAAGATCATGCACCCCACCTTTAACATTCAAGACTTTTCCTGATGTTACGAAATCTGTCTCATTTGGTTTATTCTATTTTTTAGCACTAGATGGTTAACACGCATATAAAAATATATAAAATTGAATGTTGGAAGTATTATTGGAAGTATGTTCAATAGGTGATATTTACTATATAATTCATTTCATTTTATGACGCTCCCCTACACTCTTTTTACCCAAAAGTTGTCAACGGGGCGGTACCTATTAAAAAGGTCCTAATTTTGGTACAGATATGTTTCTTTGGGTTATCATCAGTGTTGGGGAAAGTTACTTTTAAAAGTTATGCATTACTTTTCATGGAAAGTAATGCTTACGTTACTTTTAAGCTATATTTGCGTTACTTTTTCTTACTTGGCTGAGACTTGATCTCTTTAAGGCCTTGCAGGTGTTTTTATGACTGAAAAGTTCTGCTTTCGGAAATTGCATATTTTCATCTCAAAAATGTCCTGCTGTGGCCTGCCATCTTCGTTTCTGACTCAAACTGTTCCTGCTCAGGCGCGCACACTTCTACGTTACTATGTTCAGTGTAATACAGTACATTGTTTTTTTAAATCAAATTTATTAAACTAAAAAAGTAACTTGCATAATTTTTTTTTAAAGTAACTTAAATATTAATTTGTACATTTAGAAAGTAATGCGTTGCTTTACTCGTTACTTTAGAAAAGTAATATTATTACGTAATCAAGTTACTTGTAATGCGTTACTCCCAACACTGGTTATCAATATGTACATCTACATCAGTGCTTCTCAAATAGTGGGGCGGGACCCCCAGAAGCGACACCAAGGGGGGGCGCACGAGACCCCGGGGAAAATACTTTTTCAGGAAGTGATTTTTTTTGCACCGTCACTTAAAGACATTACACCCCAAACACGCTGATAAGCCGCTTGAGTTTTTTATTATTATTTATTGATTATATTTAATTTAATTTTTCAATATCAAATGGTCAAAAAATATACTGTAAATAAGGATAGATTTTTTTATTTCAGGCAAATTGATGCATTTTAAGTCTTTACTGTTACAGACTAAAAAACAATGTTAATAAAGTTATTCTTTGTTGTAAGTTGATTGATATTTCTTTTTTTGTGTTTTCTTTAATGTTAATAAGGATACAATGTTTTGCAGATGTGTACTTTTATAGACAAATTATACTATTTACAGTCGCGGCAGAGAGTTGGGGGGGGGGGCGCGAAATGTTTACTTCTTCCTGGGGGGGGGGGGCGTTAAAGAAAAGAATTGATAAGCCCTTATATACATAATGGTACCAATATTCCCCTGTTAGGTATAAAAGTGTACATTTTGAAAATATACCGCCCTGATGACAACCTTTTTCTGAGAGTGTACATCTGTTAATTTTCTCATTGTAAGTGATTGCATGCATTCTTTATAAAAAAGCTTAAAAATATTTGGTTTTAAGGTTCTCAACTGTCTGTACAGTCTACAATTAGATTAAAATGTGATAATTGTCCTACTAAATGTGAAATGATTGATCTCAGAGGCCATGTCTATACCTTTCAAATGCAGATTTGCCTTTCTAGTGGATTTTGGAGATGCTTAAGTGGGATTAATACACCAGCATCTCTTTAGGGATTAGAGGAGAATGCTTTTAACAAGATTAGTTTTTGAGGTTGTGCTCAGTCATATCTTCCAAATGACTGGTGTGCACTTAACTTTACATAAACACTTTTTTAAAACAGTCTTCAAAGCAGTATAAATCACAGCACTTATCTTTGTTCAGTGAAACTTGTTTATTCTGTAAATATAGTTTGGTTTATTGATGTTGATCTTCTAAATGCTGTTTCCAGTTCTACTAGTTGCTCAGCTGATAAAGCAGTAATAATAATAATAATAATAATTCCTTACATTTATATAGCGATTTTCTCAGTATGCTTTACGTATGAACAGGGGAATCTCCTCAACCACCACCAATGTGCAGCATCCACCTGGATGATGTGACGGCAGCCATATTGCGCCAGAACGCCCACCACACACCAGCTTATTAGTGGAGAGGAGACAGAGTGATATAGCCAATTAGTATGAGGGATGATTTGTAGGCCAATAGGCAAGTTTGGCCAGGATGCCGGGGCACGCCCCTACTCTTTTCGAAGAACATCCTGGGATTTTTAATGACCACAGAGAGTCAGGACCTCGGTTTAACGTCTTATTCAAAGGACGGTGCTTTTTTTGACAGTATAGTGTCCCCATCACTATACTGGGGTGTTAAGACCCACACAGACCACAGGGTGAGCACCCCCTGCTGGTCTCACTAACACCACTACCAGCAGCAACCTAGTTTTCCCAGGTGGTCTCCCATCCAAGTACTGACCAGGCTCAACCCTGCTTAGCTTCAGTGGGCAACAGGGTGATATGGCTGCTGGAGATACGAGTAAACACTAGGGTCCTGGGATTGATTCGTAGGAAGCATGAGCTGATTAAAGGGATAGTTCACTTTGGAATGAAAGTTCTGTCATCATTTACTCATCTTCATGTCGTTTTAGACCTGTATAAAAAAAAATTCTGATGAACGCAGAGGCGGATATTTTGGGAAGTGATGGTGAGCACACAGCAGATGATGACCATAGACTTCCATAGTAGGAATAAAAAAATATGATGGAATTTAATGGGTACTGTCAACTGTGTGCTTACCATCATTTTTTACAAAATATTTTCTTCATCATTTATCACAATACTTCCAAAATATGTTTTTCCTACTATGGAAGTCAATGGTCACTGTCTGCTGTGTGTTTGCCATCATTTTTTGGGGTATCTTCTTTTGTGTTCATCAGAAAAAAGAAATTCGTACAGGTGTGGAGCAGCATGAGGGTGGGAGAGTGGTGACAGAATTTTCATTTTGAAGTGACTATCCCTTTAATACAATGTATGTATTATGCGTTTTGTCCTACAGTGCATTTGGGAAAAACATTTTATTTGTCCATGCATTCCCTTGGAAAGAAACCCATGACTCTGGTGTTGTTATGTTCGTGCTCCACAAGCTTCAGGAATTTGCACTTTGCTACTTCGGAAAATAAGTATGTGATGAATGCCTATAGACAGTAAATGTATGTGTAAATGCTCGACTGGCATACTTTCTAAAGTTACCAGGGTGCTCTATTAATTTATAGTTAGTCTGTTGATTTAAGTATCCTAAGCAAGTTTGATTTACAGTAAATTGCACATCAGCAACGGTTAGATTGTACATTTTAAATGATCTATAATTTTGTAGCTTATATATGTCAGCACAATGTGATAAGGGCTGCAGGTTGTGAAGTGAAGACAAGCTTAAGCTTGAGAGCTTATGAGCCAAAGACATAGCTAATATTGAAATCTGTCATACAGTCTGCATCACCCCTACCCACACTGAAAGTGAAAGAGCGACTTCTGCAGCGCAATGATTTGTTATGGCACAAGTCTGTCCCTGAGACCAAAACCATTACATGTGTTCCCTGTCAAGTGCTGCAGATTAGATGGTGATAAAGTGCTGGTGGCTGATGTTGTGAACCTCAGGACATGTGCCTGAATTCACCAGCCCACATTAATTAATGTCCCACAGCTTACAAACTCACGCACTCTCTTCCCTCTGCATTAATGCATTTGTTTTTTCTATTATCACTAGACAAAAATGTGTTTCGCTTTTGTCATTTTTCCTGCATGCATGTTTTCAATAAGTATTATATGTTAATAATGCCCTATAGAACCTACTGTACATTTAATTTATAGATTCCAAAACCTTGCATGGATTATGTCAGTGTAAGCAGTAGGGGAAGTGTGCCTGTGCATTTATGTAACAGATTCAGAAGTGTCTGTCTCACTCTTACACTGAGCTCTTAACAAGGTCACAAGCCTCTGGAGATAAGATTAAAGAGTAAACAGCTCTATGGCATTGACTTGTTCCCTCGCAGAAGCTTATAATGGAGTACAAACTGTAGCATGCATGGGCTCACTGACCCAAAGTAGGGGTCATCCGAGTATCTCGGCTGAACTTACAATTAGGGCCACCATGTTTAATGCCTCTAGACTGAAATCTGTTTTTATTTATTTCAGTGTATTGTTTCTCTTATTCTGTAATTCTTGTTTGATGCTACTGTCTTTGCTTTTTCCCCCTGTTTTGATTGTCAAAAGCATAAAAAAGCCTTCATAGTTTATCTTGCAAACACTTTAAAACATTTGAAAGATTTTAAATTGATTTGTTAAATGATGTATCTGATTGATAGGTAATAAATATAAAATTCTAATGAGTATGCATTATGACAGATTTTACGTATTAATTAGTATTTATATTATTAAGTGGTATTTATGATTTTGACACTTTACAATAAAGTTGTTAATGTTAGTAAAGGTATTAGCTTAAAATGTATAATATAACAATAAGCAAACTAGTTTTTCAGTATTTATTAATCTCCGTTAAATTTAGTTAATGCCGATACAATTGTTCGTGTTAGTTTATGCATTAACTAATGTTAACAGTTACAACTTTGATTTTAAAAATTTATTAAATGCTGAAAATAACATAAACAAAGATTAAAAATGCTGAAGAAGTAGGCTATTGTTCATTGTTCACGTTACCTAATGCATTACCCAATTTTAACAAAAACAACCTTTTTGTAAAGTGTGACCAAAATTATTTAAATTGAGCAATGTAGTTCTGTTCTTTTAATGTTTTGTGGTCTCATTTATTTTTTTAAATAAACCATTTACACAGTTTGTGAATCAAAATATTGCATTCTGTCCATTAAATACAGTTCAGTTGACAAAAGAATTATAAACTTTGTTTTTTAATTCACAGAAAACCTTAAGAAGTTGACTGAACTCATAGTTGACTTTTTCCCTCAATTCATTTAAGTAATGGGTCTCCCAAAAAACTTATATATTTAAGTTCACTTAACTTGGTGGCCACATAGACTGAAATTAAATTGTTAAGTTCACCAAACTTGAAGTTTGTACAGTGCACTTAAACAATTAAGTTCACTTGGTGTTCATAAGGACTGAACTTAAATTGTCATTTAACTTTATATAACAAGGTGTAATGAAAAGTATTCAGGACTGACTCACAACAAACTGAAGAAATGTTATTAACAACTGTTTACATGTTGTTATTCTTTAACCGAAATGAAATCATTCCAAATTTTTTTGGGCGCAAGGGCTTATGGGTATTCCTTACAGCATTTTTAAACTGATAATTTATAAAATAATTGATAAAGTTAATTGCACTTGAATTTTTAAATTTTAGTTTTTTGTAAGTTAATAATTAAATTAACAGATAGTTAAGTCAGTGGTTCTCAAACTGGGGGCCGGGGCCCCCAGGGGGGCCGCGAGATGGTGCCAGGGGGGCCCCAGTTTTATGACATTTCATAAAATACATTAATTTATCATGAATTCTGTGTAATTAAACCTAAAAAAAATAAGACTACTAACCAACAGCACTACTTTGTATACTTTAATATATTTTGTCTTATTAAAATGTTACGTTTTAGAACAAATTTGTTATAAAAAAAATTTGGGGGGCCGCGAAGGAATGCACCATATACAAGGGGGGCCGCACGCTGAAAAAGTTTGAGAACCACTGAGTTAAGTTATGGATCCAAAATGCAAAATTTAAGTCATGATTGCTTGACTTTTTGAGTATGGACAGCATTAGGGCTTTGAGTGTTCTTTTAACTTGGTAGGGACTGTTTGGGGGCAATTGTAATGCTGAGGAAAGGTCATATAACCCACTCTATCTTAAAATAAATCCTACACTGTCAACAATTTCTTGTTGCACCTAAATGCAATATTTTAACCCAAAGTTTTAAGTCTTTAAACAAACTTTAATTAAATGGTACAAGATAGACATATTAACACAATTAACTCAATGAGATCATGTGAAGATTATATTCTCTATATTTTTAAAAGCAGCTCTTTTAAATGTGGTTTTACATTTAAATTTAGTGAAATATGCTTATTTTCTAGCAGAAAAGTATGTCAACAGACAAACAAGGTGGCTTGGGGGCAATCTAACACAATGTTACAATTGCCCCTGATGTTGCAGCCATGATAAAAACTTCCACAGCTACATTAGCATAGGTTAGCAGTTTTTTATCAATAGAGGGTATGCACGTGACGTCATATTCGACAAAAGTGACTGCGGTTATGCCCACTGAGTGGCAAAAGACAGAGCGGCAGAATTTGTGTACAGTGTAAAATCAGCGAAAACACGGGAAAGCGCATCTAAATGGGAAAAAGCTGTTGTGCGATAGACTGTACAGATTAACAAGAATTCTGAGCAATCGTTTTACAGACTGCCAAAAAAACACAGAAAGGAGAAGTAAATTGATCGTTCATGCCAACGTCCACTGACCACAGGTGGGTTGACAAGTTGCTAGGTGGACAATACTTGAGTATTTTACTTTCTTTTTTCAAGTATTTGTATTTTATCAGTGTTTTTCTTTGGAAAACATACATTTCAAAGCAAATTATCATAATTTTTACTTTATAACATTTCATAAATACACGTGTTTGTTGTACAATTAAGATTTAAGTACATTTACGTACCTTTACACAAGTAAAATTACACAATTTTAATGTAATTACTAATTAGGAATTAAAAACATTTTAATGTGCAATATTAAAGAATACACAGTATGATTCTATGCTTTAGAATGTAGTGAAGTAAATTTTCCAATACAAACACCCTAATAAAGCACAGATGCTTGGAAAATGTAACTATTGTTACTACGTATTGTCCACCTCTGCTATTAAGTCCAACTAAATTCAATTTAAGCTGATAATAGTCAGTTTTACTGGCGTTTTCGCAGCAGCCACTATGAAAACCAGCCATTTTGTTGCATCATTTGCCACTCAACATGGTCATGTGGAAAACTGATGTCAATGCATAACCTCTATAACCCAGATAAAATATCTAAACTAAATTAGGCAGCAGAAAAATACTGTACATCCAAATATTTTCATATCTTAAATTCTGTGTGTTTTTTTAATTATCGTTTTTCACATGCAGAGAGAGAATCCTACTCAGCATCTGCAGATTCAGTGTCATCGCTCTAGCTTGTTTCTGTTTGGGGGAGTTGAGTATGTTACAATCGCCCTCTGTTACAATTGCCCTCAGTCTCCCCCATCTGCACAGTGACCCAGCGTATATGCTCTATGACTGGAAAGAAACCATCTGTACATTATGCATACTTGTGTGTTTTGATGTGATTTAATTTGCTCTACTATAAATGAATATCACATCAACTCAGTAAAACTTTCCCTTAGGTTGTTAGCATGAATTTGCCAGCAGTGTCATAATATAAGTAAAATGTTAAAAAAATATAAAGATAAAAATTAATTATTAGCCTAAAGTTGAAGTACATACTGCAGGCAAGTTATTCTGCTATCGCCTCATATCTAAACATTATCCTGCACTATTAAGCAGAAGCAAAGACCTATGGTTTAAAATCAAAAACCATGTCACAGTAAATAAAAGGTGAACAAATGTGAGTTAGTTTATGACTCAAAGCTTACGTTTTCATATACCAGCATTGTTTTGGTAATAACAGTTGTAAGGATGGAACCAGAATGCTTTTTGTGCTGTTACAATAAAAGGCTTCACTGACAGGCTTCACTCAGAATGACCTCAACAAATGATAACTTGGATCCTTCATGAAAGCACTGTGGATGGCACCGGATGACCGATGGAGGTTTTGCTTGAAAGTGCTGGCAATGTCAGTCATCATTTCTGACAATGGACTACTTTCAGCTCAACTGTTGACGACAACAAGTTCGAGAGATTAACAGACATGTTCGCCAGTCTCGCAAGTGACCGTCTCTTCTCACAGGTAAAGGTCTTGTTGAAATGTATTGAACAATTTCTCAATTTATTGCCTGGTAGAATGAATCCAACCTGATCTCACAAAAATCCGTGTTATAGTTACGGAATATTTAATTACTTTATCCGTGACCATGTCACAGAATTCAGCTTTTTCCGCGAGGGGACCGCGGATGTCTTTTCCGTGTCACTCCCACAGATTGCTTAGCCGTTTCTCAATATGCGTTCTTGTCTGTACTTGCGTTCTTGTGGACTTGTGAAACGTCATCAGTCGCGGCCCAAGTACTGTTCCAATTCAAAGTTCGCATCAAGCCCAAGTTCACATAAAATCCCCGGATGTGTTCTTGATCCGCCCATTTTATCGAGGACGCATCAGAGGAGACTTGTGCTGCATCCGAAAACTCAAGGCAGTGACTCGTTGCCTCGCTGCCTCATGAGGAAATGACTTCGGAGGCATGAAGGTAGCTCAGAGAAAGATTTTCGGACACACTTCTAAGGCAGCGTGTTTGAAATTTAAACAGAGAGCGCCTTTGTGATAACTAATCACATATTTGAAAACTACAATACTAATTTATCGCTAGAAATGCAATTAAAAGGTGTAAAAAGTGAAAATATACCTTTATTTACACTACATTGGTGGTCCAGTCGCGTCCTTGGCCGCCATTTTATTTTTCGAACTCGACCGGACTCGACCAATCACATTCTTAATGTACGTCCACGCATAGGTATCTCAGGAGACAGGAAGTAAACCAAACATTGAATTCGGGCATGCCTTGATGCCTTGCTGCCTTGGAAAGCTGCCTCAGAAGGCAGCAATTTAGAGTTTTCGGACGCAGCCTTGTGTGGACTTGACAGCGAAGTTTCCCAGAATGCATTTCGCGTCAGAAGTTCGTTCTTCCGAGTCTGAACTTGCAAGTCCGAACTAGGAAGGACACAAGTCCGAACTTGGCGTACTTGATATTGAGAAACGGCTCTTGTGTCATTTTATGTATTGTTTTCTAATTTTTTTCTATTTTCTTACCATTGTCGCTTGGGGTGAGGGTTAGAATCACTTTTTGTTACATTTTTAGACATCCTAACCCAAACCCCAACTCTAACCTCAACTCCATGTGAGAATTGTTTTAAAGGAACATGCCCAGATTTTGGGAGTTTAGCTTATTCACTGTATCCCCCAGAGTTAGATAAGTCCATATACCTTTCTCATCTCCGTGTGTGCTGTAACTCTGTCTGACTCAGCCCCCGCTAGCTTAGCTTAGCACAAAGACTGGAAGTAAATGGCTTTAGCTAAGCATACTGCTCCCAATAAGTGACAAAATAAGCGAACATTTTCCTATTTATGTGTTGTGATTTGTATAGTCACACCGTGTACAAATAACAAGGTCATATAAGACACAGCTATCTTTTAAAGGAATAGTCTACTCATTTTCAATATTAAAATATGTTATTACCTTAACTAAGAATTGTTGATACATCCCTCTATCATCTGTGTGCGTGCACGTAAGCGCTGGAGCGCGCTGCGACGCTTCAATAGCATTTAGCTTAGCCCCATTCATTCAATGTTACCATTTAGAGATAAAGTTAGAAGTGACCAAACACATCAACGTTTTTCCTATTTAAGACGAGTAGTTATACGAGCAAGTTTGGTGGTACAAAATAAAACGTAGCGCTTTTCTAAGCGGATTTAAAAGAGAAACTATAATTTAAGGCGTAATAACACTTTTGGGAGTACTTCGACTTGCCTGAAAAGTCTGCTCCCCTTCTCACTCTCATAATGGGAGAGGGAGGGTGTTACTGCGCCGAGTCGAAGTACTCCCAAAAGTGCTATTACGCCATAAAATATAGTTCCTCTTTTAAATCCGCTTAGAAAAGCGCTACGTTTTATTTTGTACCACCAAACTTGCTCGTATAACTACTCGTCTTAAATAGAAAAAACGTTGATGTGTTTGGTCACTTCTAACTTTATCTCTAAATGGTACCATTGAATGAATGGGGCTAAGCTAAATGCTATCGAAGCATCGCAGCGCGCTCCAGTGCTTACGTGCACGCACACAGATGATAGAGGGATGTATCAACAATTCTTAGTTAAAGGCGGAGTCCACGATGTTTGAAAAACGCGTTGGAAAAGGAGACGGGCCGACTACCAAAACACACTTATAGCCAATCAAATCAAATCAAATGCCGGGTTGCGTATGTGTGGGGCGGGTCTATCAACAGAAGGTCCAGATTCTATTGGGGTAGGGGTGTGTTTGTTTAGGCGATTTCAAATATCAACATTGGCTTTCAAACATCATGGACTCCGCCTTTAAGGTAATAACATATTTTAATATTGAAAATGAGTAGACTATTCCTTTAACAGTATACATACTGGGAACTATATTCTCTGAAGACGAAGCACTGCTACTTGGGCGGAGTGATTTGCACAACTCTGACCGAACTCTCTGCTCCTCACCAGGGGCTTCTCGGGTGCTGCGAGCAAATTTACTCCTTCTGAGAAAATAGTTACACAATAGTTATACAAATCACAACACATAAATAGGAAAATGTTCGCGTTATTTTGGGAGCAGTATGCTAGCTGAAGCCATTCACTTCCAGTCTTTGTGCTAAGCTAAGCTAGCGGGGGCTGTGTCAGACAGAGTTACAATACGTACGGAGATGAGAAAGGTATGTATGGACTTATCAAACTCTGGGGGATACTGTGAATAAGCTAAATTCCCAAAATCTAGGCGTGTTCCTTTAAAAGCGGAAGAAAGACATGTAGAAACCAATACATAAAAGTACATTTTAACCCAACCCCAAATCTAACCCTAACCCCTAGCAACAATGAATTGAAAATAGGAAAATACAATGAGAAAACAATACATAAAAAGACACGAGAAATCCGTGGGAGTGACACAGAAAAAACATCCGTGGTCATGGAAAAAAGCTGAATTCGTGACATGGTCACGGATAAAGTGATCAAATTTTCTGTGACAATAACACGGATTTCCATGAGATCATGTTGCTAAATCACTCACTTTTTTGAGACATGCTTAAGCACATCTATGAGGTCGCTTTAGATACTGAGCATGCGCACAGGTTGACAAACACCTCATCACACTGTATAAAGCCCATCCCATCAGGGATTGGTTATTTTAACTGGTAGGTGGGGCATTCGTCAACAGAGCGGCCATATTGAGTGTTGCATATGCCTCATTCAGTGCTCAATCTTATTATTTTGATCTATTAGAGTAGAGGACCAATAGTGTGTTTGCTAAAAATAAAAACTATTATGTGTACATGCAGCTTTTGATATGCTTGGATGAATTAACTTTACAGAAGAGACGGCTGTCAACACATTCACACAGGATTTGTAAACTTGATGTCTCAATCTCTTGAAATTTAAAGAGACCTGGAACAAAGTCCTCAGAGGATTCACACGAGAACGAGCTGTCAATGTGTTGCGTCACTGTTATGAGGATAAAAGTGTTCCTGTAACTGCTAACACCAGAGCTTTGAATCCAAGGACTTACTGCAATAAATACCTCAAATGTTGCTTTTTTGCCAAATAGAAATGAAGAAAGGGCTGTAGATATGGTATAGCTGTAATTGGGTTCACAACCTTAGTCAAGTTTGCCACTAGAGTTCATATAATGGCTTCTTTTTGGTTATTAGTTGCTTAATATCTACACTGCCCTGTGAGTGAGCGACTATAGGAGTACAGTGGAAAAATGTGTTACCCTAAGAAAAGGCTATATTCGCCATGTGAATCATGGGGGGCAGGCATCCGGGGGTGTCCCCTTACACACCATATAAGGGCCCCCCCGTGCTTGGGTGTTATCACTTTCTGCAGAGAGATCTATTCTTAGGCTGTCTGTCCAGGCCATCCGAGCAGGCAAGAACTCTTCTCCTTATGCTTTTTAATTTACTGAAAAATCTGTGTAAACAGCAGTGGGCTTGAATTCTTTGTTGCGTTAAAGTCTGATCAATTGTGTGGT
Source organism: Misgurnus anguillicaudatus (assembly GCF_027580225.2). Taxonomy (NCBI): domain Eukaryota; kingdom Metazoa; phylum Chordata; class Actinopteri; order Cypriniformes; family Cobitidae; genus Misgurnus; species Misgurnus anguillicaudatus. Next base: position 21,802,843 of record NC_073340.2, on the reverse strand, counting down.
ATGTTTTGATTTTGTGCGCATAGGGCAGAGTGTAGTTTATGTGTGGCGTATATGGTTTTGCGGAGACTAAAGAAAATAAGGTGTCACTTTGTTTTTCACTCTGTTGGTTTCTCTTTGTTTTTGTTTTAGAAGCTTCTCGGTGCCTGCGCGTACCCGGGGGTTTGGTAATCCCGACTGCAGGGAAAAGTAAGGAAGTAATTGATCCAAAAAGAAGATTGTCTTCAAAATGAACAATTACACAGTAACTCTGAGTGGACCTGCACCATGGGGATTCAGGCTGCAGGGAGGCAAAGATTTCAACATGCCCCTGACCATCTCTCGGGTGAGACAACAACACTGTCTTGTCAATAAAACATCTTCGTGTATTGATATTGAAAACATATCAAACATTTGTTCGATCTTTTCTAGCACATTTTAAAATTTTGACCTTAACAACAATAATAAGGCAAACAGTGAGTCACATTAGCGGCAGGTTTACATCATACGTTATTATTATGTAACAATACGTTGCAGCTGTTGTATTGGTTATTGCCCAAAGAGTTTTGGCCCCTTATGCTTGAGAAAGATGAGAAGTGCTGTGGTGTATTTACAGTGGAAAAGTCTATAAATAGCAAATGTGATGCAAGCCATTAGAAAACAAATCTGTACATGGCTCAATGACAAAACAAGCTTCTAAAAACTAAAATCTTTTAATTATTATGTAATGTGTGTTTGGATTCAAGCACAATGTGTTTAATTTTTTTGTTTGTTGACCAACATTTCAGTACATTTTAATGATTTTTTCCCACAATATTTTTATATTCCCATTGCCAACATGCCAGGTGGTACAATCAATCATCTATTTGCCAGATAAGGTTTAATGCGCTCCCCGTGTCATGCTGATTGCTTGTTTATTGATAGTGGCATTTACAATTATTTTCCAGAAAATAGTTTACCAATTTTACCATAAAACAACCATAAATTTAAGAACAATAAAAAGTATAATAATAATTATAGACAACGTTATATTGTATTTATTAAACCTTAACTTAGCTTGCATTTATTTAAAAAAATTATTAAGTAAATAATATAGTTATTAAATAAATTATTTAGCTTAATGTTTTATTATTTTTTTAAGGGCATAGCAGTTGCACCCTTTTGACTTCTACTTGGATGCTGGTATATAGACAAATCATAAATATACTTTTAAAATACAATTAAAATGTGTTTAATAAAATAGCATTTTTTTTCTAGTTTTCTGGTTGTACCACCTGATACATAAAGCGTTTCAGACTACTTATTATATTGAAGTAGCAATTTTTTTCGAATTTGAGAGAAAAACTTTATTTAGTCATAAAGACCACCTGGGGTTTACTGGATGATGTGATATCATGTTTACGACCTTGGCATTTGAGATCATCCAAATTGGTGGACAAAAGTTTTTCAATTATCCTAACATCCCAAAAATTACACTGTAAAAAAATTTGGTAATTATGCAGCTGGTTGCCAGTAACTTACTGTAGAAGATAAAGACTGAAAATTTTTCATGTTCATTTAACTGTTGCCAGTAAATAACATAAATGTAAAATCTACAGTAAGTTACTGGCAACCAGCTGCCAGTAATACTGTAATTTCTATAGAAATGTTTTACAGTGTACTGATATTTTGTATGTAGGAAAGGTTTCAAACATAAAATAATTTTATTTAAAAAGTCATATTTTGAATTTTTAATCATTTAAACTCATAATTTCAACATGATCTCACAAATTACAGTGAAATAGTTACGCATTATTTTGCTCAGTTTTGCGTGGCATTGTCACGTATTTCCACCATTTACGTGCCCGTGCAATGCATTTCTTTTCCGTGTCAGTTTCACGTATTGGTTACTCAACAGTTTTTCCAATTTTTAAACAAATGTCGCTTCGGTTTGGGGTTAGATTTGCTTTTTGCGTTAGGATGTCACCATAAGTATTGGTTTAAACTATTTTATCGTGGCATTGTCACATATTTCCACCATTTTGCGTGTCCGTGCCACGCATTTCTTTTCCGTGTCAGTTTCACGTATTGGTTACTCAACAGTTTTTCCAATTTATAAACAAATGTCGCTTCGGTTTGGGGTTAGATTTGCTTTTTGCGTTAGGATGTCACTATAAGTATTGGTTTATACTATTTTATCGTATGCTTTTTAAACCATTGTCGCCTGACGTTAAGGTTAGAGTTGGGTTTGGGTAAGGATGTCATTTTATGTAACAGACAGTTGTTCTAACCCCAAACGGAAGCGGCAATTAGTAAAAAAAAAGTTGAGTAACCAATACGTGAAACTGACACGGAAAAGAAATGCGTGGTACAGGCACGTAAAACTGAGCAAAATAATGTGTGACTATTTCACGTATTTTGTGAGATCAGGTTGCATAATTTGTATGGCCATTGCCCCGCCTGCCTCTTTAGGTGCAAAAGATGAAAGGGTACCACCCCAGTGACAGCAAGAGACAATTTTTGACTATTTTCTGACAGTGTAGGATCTCATGGGAGTTCATTAAATGCATGTTCGGTTTGTCTCACTATACTGTTGGTTGTTTAGGCTAGACAGATTATATAAATGTACCCAAGTTTTGTGGAAAATGCACAGAACAAAAATGGATCCCCATTCAGCTGAAGGCTGCTTTCCAAGAAACTCTGGGTGGGTCTAAATGGCTTCACAAAGGTGTTGTCTTACCTGCCAAGCAAAACAATAAGCTGTGCTATTGACAGAGCAGCATGTATGCCTTATATAACAGTATTGCTAATACAAATCATGACATACTTTACTACAGTCTTGCGCTCATATAGAAATTCTCATTTCATGGCCGAATCCCTCAGAAGTCTCATTATGGATTTATTGAAGATTGTATTGCGGTGTTTTTTCATAGGGTGCAGTGGTTTTCTGTCTGCTATGACTGCAAATCACTGACCTTCTGTAATGAATCACAGGCCGTACGTGCGTTTCACACCAGATACCTTTCTCGACGTTGATCGGCTTTAACTTCAATTCAAGGTAGAGAATCAGTCTTTGTTTGTCAAGGTCGTGGTATCGATACAGCTTTATGGGATTCTGCAATGTCAATAATACATACATCAGGCTCGGATGTCGTTTATTATTTGTTGGTACATTAGTTGAGGTATCTGTCTGGATTTTAGATCTAGTTTCTCCCAACTCATGTGTCGCTGAATATAGATGTGGAAGGAGTCTGTGTGTTAAGCATTATACAATCAAATCTTTAAAAAATGTAATAAGAGATTTGCCGACTTCCGCAAAGCACTGCACAGACAATCTACTTTAAATCTTAATCCTGGTCCCAAGGCAGATCAGTCTGCTGGCTTCCACAACGACAGCTGGTAATTGCATACTCTGCTTAATTCATTTTTTAAACACTTTAATTTGACCCTGTTTAGCTATATGATAAAGAAATATAATACAAATATGCAGTGTGACATTTATTTGGCTGAAGACATATAGTATGAAATTGATCTAATTTAATACTTTAATTCAGTAAATTATGACAATACTGAATGATATTTTGTCTCTATGTGATAAATACCCCTGGATATGTGATATTAATGTCAACAGAGGTGATAAACAGCTTATGATTAGATTTTGTACTGTGGCTATTGACAAATGGATTTAGACCTGCGATGCAACCTTTTGAAATACATCTCAAACTTTTTCAATTTCAAGTTTTGACCATGCATGCAAACTGTGATCCAACTTTAATTTAAAAGATCTAACCTTAGTGTTGTGTTAGACAAAGACATTGTTGAGTGAGTGTTGTGTGTGTGTTTTGTGAAGGGAGGTGCATATTTTAAAGATGCCATACCACACTCATAAAATAAAGGTGCTACAAAAGGTTTCTGAAAGGGATGTCATAAAAGAACGTATAAATCTTACCATTTTATAGTGTAAGGAACCGTTTGTGAAGGTTTTTTATAGAGCCAAAACTTGTGCTTTGATTGCATTGCGTAGCACCTTTATTTTTAAGAGTACATAATCGAAACATTTTAACCTGCTATAAACTAGTAATTCAAAAACTAGTGACAAGAAAATCTTCTGAATTGGTAGCTGTTTAGTCTCATTTGCTACCAGATATAACCGTACAGTCACATTGCCTGCAGACACTTTTGGCACCTGGCTGCACGCCTGACTTATGGTCAGATTTTAGCCAGCACTGAAGGTCAGGCAAGCAGAAATACATTTGAGGGCCATATTGGCAAACAGTACAGAGACAATGGTTTAGCAGTGGTTCTCAAACTGGGGTCCGGGGCCCCAGGGGGGCCGCCAAATGGTGCCAGGGGGGCCCCAGTTTTATGACATGTTATAAAATACATTTATTTATCATGAATTCTGTGAAATTAAACCTAAAAAAATAAGGCAAGACTACTTTGTATAATTTAATGTTTTGTTTAATTAAAATGTGAAGGAATGCACCATACACAAAGGGGGCCGCACGCTGAAAAAGTTTGAGAACCACTGGTAGGAAACAATAGATGTATGATATAAGCTTGAGGTCATTGTGAATTTAAAAAACTGCATTGAAAGCGTTGCAGAAAAATAAAAAATTAAAAAAGTTTATTCTCTTTAAAGGAGAAGTCGGTGGAAAGCTACTTAGACATTCAGAAACACAGAAATAATTTTTAATTAGAAACATTTTTATTTTAATCAAACTTGTTGTGTCTTTGTGTGAACCAAAATATTGCATAAGCCAAATGCAGTCTAGAACCCAAATAGATCTCATTTACGGCAGCTTCCACATAGTGGCAATAAATTTTGATAAGAGAGCTTGCTAATGATGCATTTAAATTGTCTGGTTTTCTTTGAGAATCTGCCAACGCCAAACAGCTTTGTGAAGACATACACAGATAGCAGAAAGTGTTTTGACTATGTGCTCTCAGATATTTCCCAGTATTACATGCTGTAAAAATACTGTTATTTTGTTACAAATGCATGCTTAAGTAGATTTCCTTTAGCTTTCTCTATATTTTGTGCTCCTGTATAGCTCAGTGGTAGACCATTGCGTTAGCAGCGCAGAAGTAACCCAAGGAGCACACATACTGAGTAAAAGAAATGTATACCTGGTAGAGTACTGTAAGTCGCTTTAAGTGTCTGCCAAATGCATAAATGTAAATTTATTTGCATTTGTCAATTGTCACATGAAGCCTGTGTATTGCAATATTTTGTGAAATGTTAAAAGCTTTTTTAAGCTGCCTGCTGTATGACATCGGGTAACATTAGGCCTTGACTAGAGGCATAAAGGTTGACAGGGTCGGGCCGTGTTACACATGCAAGTGTGCTTGTGCTTATTAACAGAAAATCTAAATTAATACACTGCCATCAGCCTTCAGAAATATGCACATAACTATTAGTTCAGATCATCTGTCCAACTTATGCTTCTAGTCAGACCCAGTCAAAAGCAGACAAAAAACAATTAAAGCTGACATTTAAAGAGCTCTACATCATTAAAGAGTACCAAGAGCTTTGGGTAACCAATTTCTCTCTAACCAACTGACAGTGCAATTCCCCTTTCCACTTCTGTATTACTATACAGTCCCAGTTTAAACAAATGGTCTATGGTCTGAAAAGCATATTGGAACAGCATACAATCTAAAAAATGCTGGGTTATTTTCGGATTTATGGAATCCGAGCACATTGCTGAGCCACTAAATTAAGTTGCCACCCTTAAAGGATTAGTACATTTTCTTAAAAAATCCAGATAATTTACTCAACCCCATGTTATCCAAAATGTTGATGTCTTTCTTTATTCAGTCGAGAAGAAATTAAGTTTTTTGAGGAAAATATTCCAGGATTTTTCTAATTTTAATGAATTTTTAAAATTGCAGTTTCAACGCAGCTTCAAACAATCCCAAACGAGGCATAAGGGTCTTATCTAGCGAAACGATTGTCATTTTTAGCAAGAAAAATAAAAAAATATGCACTTTTGATCCACAACTTTTATTCCTCCTCCGGCTGTGTGACGAGCCAGCGTGACCTCACGTAATTGTGTAATGACGTCGAAAGGTCACGTGTTACATCTATGAAACGCACATTTGCGGACCATTTTAAACAATAAACTGACACAAAGACATTAATTAGTATCAGTCCACATACAACAATGTCAGAACGGTCCTATTTCTCCACACTTGTAAACACTGGGGCGTAGTTTCGATACACCACCCATGACCTCTTGACGTGATGACGTATAGCGTGAGGTCGTGCTGGTGCATCACAAGACCGGAAGTTGTGGTTTCAAAAGTGCATATTTTTTATTTTTCTTGCCAAAAATGACAATCGTTTCGCTAGATAAGACCCTTATGTCTCTTTTGGGATCGTTTAGAGTCCTTTGAAGCTGCATTGAAACTGCAATTTTAAACTGCATTAAAACGGTTAAGTATTGGGGTCCATTATTAAAGTTCATTAAAATGAGAAAAATCCTGGAATGTTTTCTTCAAAAAACATAATTTCTTCTTAATTGAACAAAGAAAGACATCAACATTTTGGATGACATGGTCTTGAGTAAATTATCTGGATTTTTTTTTTAAGAAAATTGACTAATCCTTTAAGGGTGGCATCTTAATTTAGTGGCTCAGCAATGTGCTCAGATTCCATTAATCCATTCTTAAATGCATTTTAAGTTGCTTTGGACAAAATCTGGCAAATGCATAACCATATTAATTTTGAAATATAAATCATAAAATCCTTGCTAATATACACATTATAAGTGTGTTTTATGATGTTATACTTCGGTAAAATACATATGCAGTTATGCTAGAAGTGATTTATTCTATAGCCACAACTTTGGCGTAATGCAAACCTCTTCATTATACACTCTTAAAAAAAGATAAAAAAAGATGCAAAAGTTGTCACTGGGGCGGTACCTTTTCAAAAAGTACAGTTTTGTACCTAAAAGGTGCATATTGGTACCTCAAAGGTACACATTGGTACCTTAAATGTACATACTGGTACTTAAAAGGTACATATCTGTACCAAAACGGTACATATTAGCACCTTTTTAAAAGGTACCATTCACAACTTTTGTACCTATCTTTCGAGGGTACAATTAACCCTGGCTTTTTTAGTGTATATTCACTTGTTTACCCAAATGCTATAGCAGGAATATTAATGAAAAGCCATTAAATGTTTGAAACTAAATATGAAACCAGGAAAGAGACTACAATAAAAGTTGTGTAAGTAAGCAATAAGGTACGAGAGGCTGTGCTGTATCGTGAATAAGTAACGGCTGAAGGGCGTTGTTAGGCACGACGTGAAGCGGAGTGCCTGCAACCCCTTCAGCCGTTACTTATTCACGATACAGCACTTGCCTCGAGTACCTTACCGCTTTTATAAAACGGTTACTACACAATATTAAAGTAAAAAAAAAATTAGTGCAACTTTCATGAAGTTAAATCAATAAAAGCATTCCTTCCGCTAGAAAAAATAGTCCCTGACTGCGAACAACAACATGAAAGCTCAAATAAAAACAACAAACTGTTCTCAGACTTTGTCTCATTATATGTTTATGTGTTGCTAAGGGTGTTGCTAAGGGCGCAGTGATATTAAATAGAACCGTTGGGTGAATCGGTCATAGCAGTGTTTTATCGTGAATAAAGCACACCTATTGACCAATCAGAATCAAGGATTGGAACTAACCGTTTTATAATTGGAATTTTGATTCCAAACCTTATAGTTAATGAACTATATATGATCTATTGTGAATGGCTCTTTTGACACATAGATTTAAGCAGAATTACACCACAAACATTTATCCTGCTTTTTGTATTTACTTGATGTGATCCTGAAATTCATGCTGTGAAGTCTTGATTTTGAGTTGCTGTTGAAGAGTCCTCTAAGTGCGTTTTTGTGTAAATTAACATTTTTATCAGACTCTTTATGGATTCTTCCAACAAACCTGTATTTCTGAATGGCCTGAGGACGGGATTAAGTTGATTTGAAATGAAAGTATTTGATAAAAGTATAATACGTTATCTCATTTTTGACAGAGTTGGCGTTTAGCGGCTTTTACAACTGAGCTTCCATGATAAATAAGTCAGTGCTTTCTTAATAATAAAACCAATTATGTGTAGTTTGGCTTTAGGATATTAACTAGTAAAACATTACATAGAAGAGAAAAAGGAGTCTATCTGCGTCTGGGTTGAGTAATGGCAGCAGGTGCGACAGAAGGCCTGGTGGCAGGATCCCAGAATACAGGGTTAAATGCAGTGGGCGTCAACAACAACTTTTATTTTTAACTTTTTAATGAGCTGCCTGAAAATACAGCCAACTACGTGCTACAAAGATGGGATTTCAATCTCTGTTCCGCTTTGAGATTCTTCAGTTCTTCATGAATATGTTTAGCATGTGTGGCATGACGAGGGGGTGCTAGTTTAGCTTCATGACGAAAGCAGCGATTTTACATAAAATTCCGACTACGCCACCCCGGGACTTACACCCAGGGAAATATTCCTTACACCCAAAAGGGTGGAAAGGCACACAAGTTCGTTCCTCTTTAAATAGAGTGAGCAAGAGACATGGGTATAGTACAAAAATACATTTTATTTAGACAAAATCCTTTAAAATGAGCACTCCCAACATACGTCAGTCACTCCACTTCAAAATGCACAATCACCACAATCAAATCTCAAAATGAGAAATTAATAGAAACAAAACAAAACAAAACAAAACATACAAACCAGCAGGGCTGAGGTTCCCAACAGGAGAAACTACTTTATCACGACTCAGTGTTTACAAAAGGCACACACACACACCCCACTGTGCACTCAGACTACACAATCACACACGTCAAGTGTTACACAGCACGCCCTGAGGAGGAAGCACCACCACCGGAAAAGCTCCATCACCCGTGGGACCCCAGCTCCTGCAACAAACCAAAATGATATAAATAATTTATTCACACAAAATAAAATGGTGACGATCAGCCTTATTTCACAAGGCCGACGGCCACCACAGACAGTAAAAGAAAATAAACTAATAATTTGATAATTAGTTAAATTAATTATACCAGTCCAAACCACCTGTATGTAATAGGAAGCCAGTATATAATGTAAACATGTACCATTAACAAGGAGTCAATTATAGGCAGAACACAGTTCTCAGGACCCAACTATAATGAACAATCCTATATACTAGCATCATTAGGTCATCTGAGCGAATTCTCACAGACACAGGGGTTGTTCGTCACCAATAAGGGAAAATAAACAAAAAGAAACACAATGATGATGATGCATTAAAAACAGCCACTGGAGAGGTACTCGTTCTCATACAGAGCAAACCACGGCTCTGTGATGGTCACATTAAAAGTGGAGCATTATTTCTAGCCGCTCAGCAGAACCAGACAAGGTACAGTCCCACGTGTAGCAGTGCAGCTAATGACGTTGTTAGCAACGGTGCAACACCGTAATGCGAGAAGCAAAGACACAGCGCAACGGGAGACACGGCATAGAACGAAAGGGAGACTCCTACAGCGAAACAAATATAACGTTAAAACTACACACAACTCGAACATTAAGACTTCGTGCTGGACACTTACCGAAAAGTGGCATCACCCCAGACAATTTACTGTTTTGAGGCACAGGTTAACCAACAGCAGGAAAACCCTAAGCCAACTGAGGGTACACCATCACGTACACCACGGACAGGACAAGGGCACCAGCACGACAGACAACACACTAAAACCAACACAACATTACTTTTAAATGACAAACAGATTAAAACTGCTAACCATAGCGTGTTAGCAAGAACTCACCTGCCGCTAACGTTGCAAACCCCCAGGGGGGGGGAAGTCGGACATGACGCATCCAGAGCAGCAGCCAATCACCGCTTAAAAGGGGACTGCCACTCTCTGATAGGCGATACCAGCTGTCAATCACAGCTCACCTAATCCTGCTACACATGCATAATAAGTGAGAAATAGAGACTGAGCTGTGTTCATAATTAAAATTAATTCACTATGTCTGTTACCAGATCTTACCAGGCAGCAAGGCGGCAAATGGAAGCCTCAATCAGGGTGACATCATTACAGCAATTGATGGAGTCAGCACTGAGGGCTTGACCCATCTGGAGGCCCAGAACAAGATCAAGTCTGCCATCTCTAAACTCAGCCTCAGCATGCAGAGGTAAACATCAACAATGTGCTCTCAAGCCGACCTTTAACTATTGATGCTTAAAGTTTAACAGCTTAAAATGTGCCAACACATAACTTACAAAGATAACTTAGAATCCACCTGACATTTTGTATCACGGGGTCTTATATCTATGTTTCACATAGACTGTGATTTTAAGAAGATTAGCCAGGCTGGTTCTTAAATACACAGTTAGAAAATGGTCAAAATATGTACCCCAGCTGTCTCTGGGGCAGTACCCTTTTAAAAGGGTCTAATAAGTATCGTTAGGTACAGATATATATGGGTGATTCTCACGAAAACTTGGTTTTAAAAATGTCAAGCATGAAAATGTAAAAATTGCTTAAATTTACTTTTTTTCCCACCAGACATTGAAAAACAAAGTCTGGAGTAAATGGGAACATTAATTTAAAAACTTTTACTTATCATTTAACACTTTTTGTAACATAATTTTAAAAATTAGTCTTAAAAATCTCATTACCGCACCGGTCAGAAAACATCAACACTGACATATTTTCAAAATGACATGAAAAACCTGAAAGAACATAATTTGGAGATTCTGCACATGCATTTAAAATCAAAGTATTATGCTTCTATTAATTAAATTAACATTTAATAAGCATCTGTTGCGGTAATGATAATCAAAATGTCGTGTAAGCATTCTGGCAAGACAATATTTCAAATTAACTGTAAAAAAATGATCTGGTAGCCATCTTGAAGTAACTGGTCCATGTGCTTAGTCACTCAAAATCAAACTTTATTAAAATTCTGTATGTGTGCTTAAACTGTTCTCAAAAAGTGTTGCGGAGGATGAGAATATGAGAGATGGACACATAATTTTCCTAATTTTTCTTCATTATTATTATACATGAATATTCAGTAAATATTTTTTCTGTCATCTAAAGTAGTCTAGCAAAACATCCATTTATTTTTTTCTTAATATTTTTGTTTTAATTTGATTAAATTACAACATAACGCATGTTCAAACACAGCCGGACACATTGCGGTAATGAGAATTTCAGCAGAAAATGAGATAAAATTTCCAATTATAAATTCTTATGTTGAAATCACACATTGTGCAAGGTAGAACACAGTATTGTGTTAATTCTGATGCTTTTTAATGTTACTATATTACACATTTTAAAGCTAAAATCATTAGTGCCGTGGTGTTTCAATGGTTTCGTGAGAATCACCCATATATATACATTTGCCACAAATACATTTGAGATATTATATGCATCTTTGGTACCAATAAGCTTTTTTAGTACCAATATGTACCTCTAGGTACTAATATAAACTCTTTAGGAGCAAATCTGTACTTTTTGAAAGGCCTCCTAAATGTGCTGATATCAGAATTGTTGCATATATAAAAAAATGATAATTATTTACCAAAATATTTACAAAACATTCTGCATTGAATATCTCAATTGCAAGAAGATTTGCTCTTCCAAACAAAGCCATTCATATATTGATGAAATCTGTCACAATCTTTTTATGTCAGTCTCCAGTCAGGGTTCATCTGACTGTATATGCAGTGTTAGCTGATGGATTCCAGGAAAATGTCTATGCCCACTGACTTGTGAAAAGCCCCCCAGTGTTACAGCCTTAATTTGCCCTTACAACAATAATGAGGATTTTTTTTTAATGGGATACTACTGGGAGTTCACTCCAGAATCTTTCCTTATAGTATTTTCAAGGCCAAAAAAAACTGTACATTGTCAATTGTTTAGGCATTCATCGTACTGAATGTATTGATTTGTAAGCTACTCAACAAAATTGAAATGTGACATGTTTTTCGTTAGCACTCTAAACATAGGACAAATTGACACAATGATTCATTTTAGCCTTTACTGTGTGTCTGGAATTCTGTGACTATATGTCTGGTACAGTTTAGGACAGCTAAGAGATAATATTTTTGTTCAATATTAAAGTACCAAATAAGCTGTGTTCCACAGTTGGTAGAGCAATGCATGTGTTTGCAATGCAAAAGTCATGGGTTCAATCCTAGGGAACACACATACTGAATAATATTAGTATATGCTTTGGATAAAACATCTTCAAAATGCATAAATAAAAATGTAGGTAAATGCAAAATCAATCTGTACAGTTTAAATACCACTAATTTTCAAATTAAACCATGTCTGTTCTATATATACTGTATATATATATTTGCTGGTAAAATATATGTGCTCTGTACAAGAATAAAAATAGATAATGTCAATGATGTCATGCCTTTCAACAAATGATGGGATTGGGATACATTAAAAAAATCTCAAATATGTCTTTCCCTCAGTTTAATCATTGGTTATGGGCATGACATCAATTCAGTTGCATCATTTGACATCAAACCTTGCAACTAAATCACTATGAATAAACACTCAACCTGGTTTTGCCAAGTGAAAGATGTCCTCAGGGCAACATATAGTGTTGACCCAAGGACAACATTTTTGTAAATAAAACCCAAACCCCAACCCTAACCATAACTGAACTGAACCCTAAAATGGGAAATGATGAGTAAAAAAACAATGTCTAGAAGCAGCTAATCCTGGTTGTAAGCTTGAACTTGAAACAAACTGTAAACTTATTCTTAAAATTTGATCGATGAAATGGTGTCCCAGGGTCAACATAATGTTACCCTGAGGACATCAGCCACTTGGCAAAATCAGGATAGCCATCATGGAGCTCAAACAGTCACTAAATCACTAAACAGTGCAATTAAATCACTATGATTGATTGATGACTTGAATGAATACATTCATTAATTTAAAGCAGTGGTTCTCAAACTTTTTCAGCATGCAGCCCCCTTTGTGTACGGTGCATTCCTTTGCGGTCCCCCCAAAGAAAATGTATGACAAAAAAACAGTTCTAACACTTCACATTTTAATTAAACAAAACATTAAATTATACAAAGTAGTGCTGCCTTATTTTTTTTAGGCTTAATTTCACAGAATTCATGATACAATGTCATAAAACTGGGGCCCCCCTGGCACCATCTCGTGGCCCCCCTGGGGGCCCCGGACCCCAGTTTGAGAACCACTGATTTAAAGTAACTGACACTTATGACACATATAAAGTCTAATGTTTTACTATTTCTGACCTCTGCTTTGAATTCCACAATGGTCCCAGGTCGAGACGTCCCGCTCCTGTACCCACAGCCACTCCGAGAATGGACTCACCCATGCCAATTATCCCTCACCAGAAGGTAAAGTCACATTCTCTCCCATTAAAATATTCCCTGTGTCAAGTGTACATGTTAAACTAAACAGATTATTTCCTCCCTTGATTTCTTATGAGTGAGATGCAAAATATGACCTGCATTTCATAATATAGATGGGTCTATATATTAAATATGTACCCCAGCTGTCATTGGGGCTGTACCCTTTTAAAAAGTACCGCTTTGGACCTAAAGAGTTCATATTGGGTATATTTTGGTACCAAAGAGAGCTTATTAGTACCTCAAAGGTACACATTTGTACCAAATCTGCCCCTAATGGTACATATAGGACCTTTAGGGGTACTGCCCCAGTGACAGCTGGGACATATCATTTGACAATTTTTTAACAGAGTAAAGGCGATACATTTCTGGTATGGGAGATCCAAGTGAGAGAGTAAAATGAGAAGAGATTGTAAAAACAACCATTTTCTCTGAAGCTTAACACTCAACTCCCTCTACAGGCTTCTGCAGGGACTTCCTACAAGCTGTTTCTCTCAAGTTCCCCACTGGTCCAGATCTCATTTGCATTGTTGTTGCCTAATGAATTCTGTTTGATGTTCTTGTGCTTCTCCATACCTCATTTGCAACTCTTTGCGTGGTTTTCCACAGTCCAAGAAACTCTCTTAAAATCTCTTATTGCAAACATGAGGTGGATCCTCGAACCTGAAGGAAAATGCAGAAATTGCCAGTATTCATCATGAATTTTATTAATGATCAGGCTAAACCCCATGTGTCTTCATATTTCTCATTTTGGATAAGGATCGAAATCCACCCCAAACCAGAAGGGGCAGTATAACTCTCTATATGCTTGTATTCACCAGATACTAGTCAGCAGGGCAGGGCAATCTAAATGCAAACATGCCTTTCATAGGCTAGGTAACCTGATAAGACCTATCCTACATATCTGCATATTCATGAGTAATGCGGCAAAGTCAGTTACATATCCACATGCTAGTTGCTTGTGTTAACTTTCCAATAACAAGAATTGTGGAGACATTGACTAGCCTCACCTGTATCCCCCCAAAGAATACCCAGAATATCCATCATTCCCTCATGACATTCCGCTTCACATGCAATGTATCAGCTAGGAATGTACTTGGCAGCGGGGGACCAGCGATCCGTTGAGCTTACCTGACTCCCCTGCCTGCAATCCAAGCGGGGCCTGGCCAAGTCATATCTGTATCTATAAATGTAAGCTGTTTCCAAATGACAACATACTACGGTTATTTTGGTCTTGTGAGGTCTACATCTCTTGCCATTATATAAGGTTTGCCATGCTTGGAATATGCTCAGAATTGGCATATATATTTCGTCAACATATAAAGGTCTTATTAAACATATTTTAAAGGTTATTTCAACAGGCCCAGAATGTCACAGCTCTTGTAACAGATTATCTAAAATAAAGCCTTATCACAATGATGCCGTCAGATCTTCCAGCTTCTATTTGCAGCTCACAGGAACAAGAATTCATTGAGTATTTGCATCCATTGACTTTCTTAACCTACTGTATAGTACTGTGCAAAAGCCATGGGCCACCACCAGATTTGTTGTTTAACCAAAACTATTTTTTAGTCTCTTTATTAGTGTAAATCTTTGAGCTGTGTTTGGTTGTTTGGTTCAATAAGAGTTTAAACGTTGTTTCGCTTTCCCTGATCGTGGTCCACTCCTGGGGTCCCGCTGACGCCCAGCACCTGTTCCAGTCAATCAGTCTGTTCTGGGAACAAATCAAAATGTCACTTATGAGAAATGTGACCAGTATAACCATCTGTATTATGTCATCTATATTATTTACAGATTACAAGAAATCGGAATAGCTGCTAAGGTGTTTCTCGTTATGTCTAACTGCAAAGAGAAGCATATCATGAATTTGTTGTGCATCCATTAGCAATCATTTGCTCGAGATATAGCAATTCAAGACTAACGTTGGCTTTTTTTGTCTCTTGTTCTCTGTTTGTACCCTCTGTGTTGTCGCAGGTCATTGCCAACACACCTGCCAAGTCAGTAACAGTTTTCTGATATAAAATAGTTGAGTGTGAATGCGTAAGCTCTGAAGCATGGCCTCATGTAGAATTGTATTCATAGCTGGCATGCATATCATTTTATCTCTTGAATGTTCAGATTTGGACGTGATGAAATCCTGAATGCTTGTTAGTGAAATATTTGAAATATGGACCATTATTCAATTGCCAGAAACTGTTTAACTGGCAAATAGTTACATTAACCTACATACCTAGTGTGTGATGAGTTTTTAGCATTGTGGCTGTTTGTTGTGTTGATGTTGTATGGTAACCCACTACTACTTAATGTAAGTTCTGCATCCCACTATAGGCTTTGTGCCCAGCTGCACTGCTTCCTGGGCTTCGGCCGGCTCCTTGTTTCCTGTCTGCCATTGTTGGACAGGCTGATTAATCCAGGTGTGCCTGACCTCAGTAGTCACAAACAAACTGATTAATCCAGGTGTGCCTGACCTCAGTAGTCACAACAACAATAATCAGACACACTTGGATTGGTCGGTTTGTCCGGTGGTGGCGGACAGGGGGCGGGGAGCTGGCTGGGGTTCGGGAGGTGGTGCAGCTGGGCATAAAGCCTCTTTGCACTAAACCATGTCATTTTCAGGATGAAATGGTCCCATATAATTTAATAGGAGTTTAATAGGAGATTAGTGGCTTAAACTAAATGTTACTTCGCGGTTAGTTATTACACTTTAAGCGGCTACATATAAAGTAGCTCCAATTGAAATCTAATCGCATGATACCCTGTTACTGCAATTTAGTGCTATTTAATTACACAAACGCATGTAGTAAGTCAATGCTTAACCTTCTCTCTCTCTCTCTCTCTCTCTCTCTCTCTCTCTCTCTCTCTCTCTCTCTCTCTCTTTCACACATATATATCTGATTTTCCATCTAACCCTCACATGGTTTCTACCCATGGCCCTCCTTCAAACTCATCTCACCTGAACACTACAGCCAAGAGTACGTTCCCAATTTCAACCCCATCGCACTGAAGGACTCAGCATTGTCCACTCACAAGCCTATCGAGGTTAAGGGCCCCGGGGGAAAGGCTACTATCATTCATGCCCAGTACAACACTCCTATTAGCATGTACTCTCAGGATGCCATTATGGATGCCATTGCTGGTCAGGCCCAAGCCAGAGGAAATGAAGAAACCGCTGGATCTCCCCTGTCGTAAGTAGTTGTATCACAAATGTATTACCTAAACAGTGAAATGAGCTTCTTTTTGGGTACATTCATCTCCCACTTATATTTCATGGTATTTTTTGTCTGCAATTGGAAATATAAAAATGAAAGCTAAAAGCATGACATAATGTCCGAATATAAGTGACATAACATCTTTACTTTCTCCTAGTATGAGCACTCTGTATTCAGTTTTATGAACGTCATTGCTGCGTGTCTACACCAATTTAAAGAACACAGATGAACGACTTTTCATGCTTTTGTCTTTTCTGGGGATTAGTTCACTTCCCGTGAAGGACCCTCTTGTGGACAGTGCTTCTCCTGTTTACCAGGCTGTGATCAAACCTGATAAGGATCTTGAGATGTCCGAGTGGGCCCGGCGTGCTGCAAACCTGCAGTCCAAGTCCTTCCGCATCCTTGCTCACATCACAGGAACGGAATATAGTAAGTCAATATTTCTGTAACCACAACTTGGTTTTGCAAATCAATTCAACCTACTATTTTAAGTTTTTACCTGTGATAAGTTGACATAACTTCATTTGTTAAGTTACAGTAACATAAAAAATATATGCATTTTTTTACATTAAATTTATTTTGAAATTTATTTTTGGAGTATCAGTTCCAGGTAAATAGATCATCATTTCATTCATCATTATTTATCTTTCTTTCTGTAACAGTGCAAGATCCAGATGAGGAGGCTCTTAGAAAATCAAGGTAATCTTTGACACTGTTGAGACACAGATAGTCTTGCTAATTAATTTGAATCATTATCATGTGGTTTTATTTTAATTTCCCCTCTTTGCACTTCTATCTTACAGGGAGAAATTTGAATCAGAGGTAAAAGGCCCACGGTTCGCCAAACTGAAAAACTGGCACAATGGTCTGTCTGCACAGATCCTTAACATCCAAGGGTAAATCCCGGCTGATGTTACTGGATAGAGGTTACTGAGGAGATAACAGTCAAGAAGAAAAGGGGAATGCAAAGTCAGGGTGTGATAGGCCGAGAGGAGGATTCTAGTGACTGGAATGCGAGTTAGAGTTATAAACTAGCCTGTAAGTTAATAAACTGAAAGCTTTGTGTTTGATGTTCATACGTCTGTTTATTTAATGTAACTTTCTGCCACTGAAACGTAGTGCGTAGTTCTCAGTTGTCTTTTTTCTTTTCATTCTTCATTCTTCTTTTTTCATTCTTTTTTCTCTTTTGGCTGCTCTGTTTATCCTAAATTATTGCTGAGTAACGAATTGCCTAAATTAATTGCTTATGTACAAAACTGAACCTGAGAAAAATGATAAGATATATGTACCACATCCACCGCCATACACCACAGCATACACTGAAAGAAAACCAAATGTACTGTTGTTCATGTGAATAAAATATTATTCATTTTAACCAAATAAATGTGTACTTTTTTGGTGTGCATGCTAAAAGCATGTTAAAGGTCACGTTCTTCCTGATCCTATTCTTTAACCATATTTAGTGTGTAATGTTGCTATGATAGTATAAATAATACCTGTAAAATGATGAAGCTCAAAGTTCACTGCCAGGTGATATATTTTCTTTATAACACAATTCGCCTTTCAAAGCCTACATCGAACGGCCGGTTTGGATTCTACTTCCTGCTTTAATGACATCAGTAGAACAGTTTTTGACTAAACTCCGCCTACAGAAATACGTCAGTCGCCAGCTAAGCTAACGGCAAGCTAAGCTGCTATCGAACACATGTTATTTTGTGCACTGTATACAAAATCAAAGCTTCAAAAACACAGAAAGAACGGGACCTTTAAAACATTTTTGGATAAACTCTTTATTGCTTTATTGGGTAACTCACACATGCACAACACAAAGACTGCTTATTTGCACTGTCAGATATTACCTACTTCCATAATATAGTAGGTGAAAATCAGTAGTAGGCTATGTTTGAATTCATAGTATTTAAAAAACAGAAGCCAAAAAGCATCCGGATGCCTGCTACTTTCGGCTTGATTTTTAAATGTGCATATAATGGACACTTTACTATCCCATGAGGCCATGTGAACTGAGGAGCCGCCATAATCAAAGAGATGAATATAAAATATCAGAAATCTATGAAGTGGTTTGTTCTTTAAGTTAATTATTTGTGTGATTTAATTGTCTTTATTAAACAAAGCATGTGTAACATGACAATGAAAAATGGCAGATTAGGTATGCCCGAACTCAATACGCAATATGTAAAGACTGTGCCAAGAACCTAAGTGTAATATTTCATTTTTTTATTTATTTGTATAGCGCTTTTCACAATTGTTAATTGTTTCAAAGCAGCTTTACATGAATAGATATAGGGGAAAACACAGAAATATCGATAGATAATATAAGAAGCAGAATACAGCGGCTAAGAATTAACCGTACAAGCGAGCGTAGTAATAATGTAACGTATACAGGAAAGTGCTAAGTTAAGCCAATGTTGGCTGACTCTCCATGGGATGAAAAACCCCCTAGGACAAAAACCCTGTGGGAAAACTCCTAGGAGGAGAAAAACCCTTGAGGAAGATACATATATATATTTACAGTGCCCTCCACAATTATTGGCACCCCTGTTTAATATGTGGTCATGGACTTCTAAAAATTCTCCTTTTTATTTAAACAACATAGAACCCAAATGCAAAAAAAGGCAAAAATCCAACCTTTGATTTAAGTACATTACTTTGGTGGTAAAGAAGTTACACGTTTAGAAAAAGAAAACTTGAAATCATGCGTTCAGTATTGAAGGTCTGGCTACGCGAGACTAGGATGGGGCATATTGTGTGGCTCCTCCTCATTTTTTTCAATAGCAATAGCGTTTACCGTGCACTCACAACCTGAAATTTAATGAGAATAATGATGTCATAAAATCTTTCAACCACATTGTTGTAAGTGAGAGACTGTAAAATGTAAATGCTTATATCTTATAAATGCGGATTATGTCAATGTTTTAAGCGTTTATACTAAAAGCCAAAACTATTTCAATTTTGATGTCATTGGACTTTTAAACATTTAAACGTCAAAATAATCTCCCCCCTCCATTTGTACACCAGATGGCGTCCGCGGCTCTTTTTTATGTCTGAATCCTTCCCATTCATCCATACTCTCCCTCTCCAGAAAGTCCGTCTAGCTTGTTTTCACCGCACTAGTCGGCGAGAGAAACGCTTGCGTTCCGTCGCGCTTTCGTGATTGGAGGACTGAAGAAGCGGGCTTCTGTAATTGGAGAACGGAATCAGCGCGCTGCTGTGATTGGAGGACTGTATCAGGGCTGATCGCGTTACGCTCAAGAGTGGAATGTGCCCTCACAGAGGCACTACTAGAAAGAAAAGATCGAAAGAGATCGTAAAATCAGAGATAAACATCCACTAAACCTGGGGAATGTAATACAAAACTTAGCCTGGAAAGATATACGCGATTCACGCTTTAAGAAGACCTTCGAGAGAAGTCAAATCGATGCTCATTTTTAAGGATTTTAAGTTGTTTTCGTGGCTTCATCAATAGGTAAGTGGGAATTCCGGATATTTGCGTGGTGATTCGCTATCTTTCCGGTAGTGGAGAGGGGGAAAGTTTGCTTCTGTTGCCGTGCTTTCTTATTTTGGTAAATTGACGAAACACTAACATGAATGCAATGCGTACAATAACTGAAAAAACGAATTTCGCACCTACAATGCTTTATAAATGTGTCTGTTCACTTTATTCGTGCAGTGCTGCCTCATAAATGGCAAGCTTCTGTAAAATGGGCCCAAGAGCTCTTTAGCCTTCTTGATTTATATTTTCTTGATTTATTCTTTGTTTAAAGCCATCTGGTTGTAATATTACCATATATTGCAACATACTAACTAGACAAACCCACGCAACTGTATTGCTCCTTGTAGTTTGTGTTTTTGTATAGTGTTGCTTTGATATCATCTGTGTTTGTGTTTTGTTGTCGCAAGTTCCAACGTGCAACATATAAAATCTACGTTGACTTCCAGCTGGTTATGTTGTCTATCTTACACTGGACTACGTGTTAGTAGTTGAATAAAACGTTTTTCTTTGTTTTTAACTATACAACCATGTGTGTTGTATTATTTGCCAGATTTTCACTGTAAACCAGATGTGGTAGTATACTTTATTATTGACTACAGTGAGCTGTGGAAAGTTGTGGTATACTAAAGTATGGGTAGGATTAACGATAGTGAACTGATGACCTGTTGTAAATGCCATAGTAATTTAATATTGACAAAACACCGTAGTATCTAGGAGTAAACGCAAGTATACTACTGTATTTATTCATGTTGGTAATTTTCTGATTAGTTATTTCTTTGTCTTACATCAAGGCTGGCAATATCTATACTATCCATGTGCATGCAAAATATGACATGCTTTTTACATAGGCTATCACAGGATTTTGATTTCTCTGTTATAGGTTGTTTTAACTGTTTTACACACTTTGTTTTACTTTATTTGTTTGCAATTGTGTCGGCATTATGGCCCATTTTATGAAGAAGAATAAGGTAACCAATTTCCTATACCTACATTGTTAATAGTAAAGAATTTCAATAAGATAATAATAGTGTTTGGATAAACGATGTTTGTTTTAGCTGTATGATACAGTTTGGTCTGCTCTGTTAAACTCGTGTTTGTCATAAGTTGTTTGAAAAGAGGTTTTAAAGTGTGTTAGTCTTTCAGTAAATCTTTTTTGGTCATGACCCTCACTATAACCCCAGAGAAAATGAACAGACTCGTGATTAGTCCCAGGAGCAATTAAACATGGAGACAAAGATAAATCTCTTACAATGAGAGCGGCGGCTATATTCATATGTCTTAATTTACCGTGGTATTGGCCTTTCAGATTTATGGAGGGAAAAGGGGGGAGAAAGATCCAAATGAAAAACAGAGAGGGCTGTGCTTGTCTTCTTGCTCTTTTAAGGAGTCCATGTTCATAGTTTGTGTTCAAAAACACAAATTTAGAGTTTTATTTTCCTCGATTTTACATATAGTCTTTCAAGTAAGTAAGCACAGTACACTTTAGCTACTTTACATAATTTGTGATCCTACAGTTGCCACAGAAGTAGAAGCAACAAAAATAAAAACCACGGATATTAAGCCATAACCCACCAACACAGACCTTGCCGTGTGGCGGTTTAGTTTATCTGTGTTTTGGTACTGATGTGTGAATAATATCTTACTAGTGAAAAGACGTAATGTTGTTGCATGTGTGAAAAATCAAATTTTTTGTATTTATGGTAAGTTACTGAAATGACTATGTGAAAGATGCTATAATCTAACCGTTGTATGACATCTTCAAGCCAGTCATTGTGCAGATCACATTATGTTTCGATAGGAATTAAACTAACTCTGCATTAAAGAGCACCTATTGTCCGATTCATGTTTTTCAATTTTTCTTTGGTTTGTAAGTGTGTATTAGTTAGTACATGTTAACGATATGCAAAAGGTATATACCCCAAAGTAAATGATGAAGCGAGTTATCGTCTCCAACGTAAATCTCTTTTCTTGGACTTCAACAAACACAGGGATTGAAGGCAACAGTTTACTTCCTGGGATTGGTTATGTAGACAAGACCGACATTATCATAATTCCTCCCGCTTCACACTTGCCGCTTGTAAGTTAACTCCTGTTAGCAACCGAATCTTTTAAACATGGTAAGGAGCGTCACGTTTCCTGCTGACGTCAAAGGTATTCAGGCCAATCACAACATACAGATAGCTGGGCAATCAGGGAGCTTTTCAAATCTGTGTGTTTCAGGAAGAAAGTGAAATCTGGGGCTACAAAAATATATGGTATATGGGGCTACAAAAATATATGGTATATAGAAAATAATGTTTTTTAACCATAAACCTTGCGAACACACTGTATTATACGATTAGACTCTTGATTATTCGATTCAATTCGGTATTGATTTACTTGCTTTGGTATCGATTCAATAATAAGTAAATACACAAGCAATTAAGTACCCGAGTATATTTTTAAATAATGTGTGTAGTATTACTAATGTTTGATCACGTTGATGGTGCAGGCTTGAAAGAAGTGCTGCTGTTTGCCATATTTGATCTTTCTGTTTTGAAGAAGCGCGTCTTGTACAACGCTGAACGCTCTCACTAGAGTGTTGCCAACAGCGCCGCCACTGGCCGGGGGGGCTGAATCGATTCATAGGATATGATGAATCGATATTGAATTGAGAAACAAATAATTGCATTGCATTGATGAATCGATATTTTTACCCAGCCCCAGTTGCAAGAATGTAAACAAAGGACAACTTTGTTTAGCTCTGTTAGCCAGTTAGCTAAAGGCTAATTCATAACGGTGCTATACGATAATTAGCGATCACTATAGACCCCTTCAAGGTTTGTAAACATTAAATGACTCTCGGGTGCGCGCGCAGCATGGAGTCAAACTGTTCATACCATTTAGGCTTTCTAGTTTAATCTAACAGGATTGAAAAATGATGACTTGCCTGAAATGAAGTGAGCACTACAAACACAAGCCACTTTGATATTTGCCTTATCCCGGTCTGCGCGTTTAATTGCTTGCAGCCACAGATGTTGTATTTTTTGTTTTTGAGATTCTGCAGGAATCCCGAAAAACTTAACGGCAGACCTGGTGCGATTTTGAAAGCCCATGACGCAAGTAGGCATTTTTGATGATACAGATCCACAGTCTGTAATCAAATAATACCTACACATGAAAGCATATCTAAAAATAGACAAATACAAACAAAAAACATATAATAAATGTCTTGTAAGACCTGTGCTAGCAACTACCCGTGATGGTAAGGTGTGTGACGTTTCCACAATGTGTGCGGGATGTTTTTGCGGATTGCAACACACTGAGCCGACATACCAATATGAGCATATTGCATATTTCTGAGGGAGGGGCTTTATATAACCAGGAACCAAACTGCCTGTTTTTTTGGAGAATGAAAACTGGGTGGGTTTAGAAAAGGTAAAATATGTGAAAAGTAATGTTTTTTATGAAACGGGAACAAGTTAAAGTGCACACCATAAACACAATCAAATCTTCAAAAACAGCCGGTTTACCACCCCTTTAATTCATTACATGCATGTGATTTTTTTTAAAGCATGCATTGTTTAAACAGACATATAATCAGGACTCTTTGCCCGAAGCATGTTTATAAGGTCAGCCTTGCTGCCGAAAGAGGAATTCACGTACACGCTCTGTATCAGATAGCTTTGTCCTGTGAAAGTGCCTGTTCGTTCTCACCGCTGTTTTGCACTGATTTCTTGACATTATCATCATGATTGTGAATCTACTTGCATGTTTGTATGGGCAAGATGTGGGCTCAACAACAAAGCCAGTCCCGTCCTCCATGCATGGGCCTGAAAAGGGCCTGTGCTCTGCTTGCAACTAAATTAGAAAACAAGGAGTGGGAGGGGAAGAGAGAACCAAATCTAATTTTCTCGCTAAGAGCCAGGCTTTCTTTATTTATATATCGTTATGACCGTATTTAAAGGAGAAATGGTGGCCCGGTACCTCCATGCATAACTCGTTCTTTATTTTTCAGCCTGTGGGTCTTCGTCTGGCCTTGAAAGTGCCTCTTTTCGAAAAGGGAGGAGGAGGAGGGAGAGAGGAATATGGGAGAGAGAAAGAGAGTCAGGTTTCGGCCCCTATTTGCTCTAAGCCGAATCCGAGAAGAAAGCAATATCACTCAGACTCAGATCTTATGTGCTTTGATTTGCTTATGGCTCAGTGTAGTCTGTGGTGCTTTGTAATGTACTAAGGCCGCTTACCATTGTGTTTGCACTATGCAGTAGCCACTTAAGATGGTGTTGAATTGTTTTCTGTTGTGCAATTCACCCTGGCTGTAATAAGATGTGGTAGTGAAAGCTTAGTTTCGCAGCCTTGAATGGCAGCTGAAATTGAGTCGGGGGCGATTGTATCACTTTTTGCAGTAACAAAGTGCCTGTTAATTTTTTTCTTTTACTTGAAGGAAAGGTGGAGCACACGTTGCTTGGTGTATCTTTTCTCACTCAATGATATCTTCGAATCTTAATGAATGCCAAGTGTACAAATGGCCTCTGTTCTGTTGGCAAGTGAAGAACGATTCGGTTGAAAAGTTTTGAGAACAAGTTGCTTCAGGTAGAAATAACACAAGAAATCTTGTTGTTTCAATCTGAATCTCCTTTTTATGCAGTTGGATGAATTCTTCAGTTTAACATAATAACTGTTTTACTATAGTGAGATAGCCAGAAAGATATGGCAAACCGCAAGCAAATTACCCCTTGTTAAGCCCTTACAATGCAGAATACCCCTCATGTTGATACAAAGCTCTGTGTAATACCTTACATGTCACTCTTTATCTTTCTTTGTATAGAAAACGCCATGTCTTTCAGGAGCTTTTTGTTAGGGGTGCGGTTGTGAACGCACAGCACAATAGAGTCGAGTTGGATGCAGTTAGCTGAGCGTGCAAAGTACACACACTACCATTATTGGCAGAGCAGTGTTTAGTTCTGCCATATGCCAGTGCTGTGCCTTTATACTAACATTAATCAGGTGGTAACTTGCTACTATGCTCGCCTGTGTGGCATACTGATTTTATTTTACAGGTTTTTTTTAGTTTTCTCTTTATGCACTGTTTTGGTTACTTTTGATACAGTTATGTTTGACATTTTATATAGAGATTTTTCCATATCAGAGAGAGCTTCAAACACACGGTATTGACTAGGGCTGCAACGATTAATCGCGTGTCCCATTAAAAATGCCTCTGTAATCATTTCAGAACCGATTTTGAATCGATTCAGAACCGATTTTGAATCGATTTTGATTCGATTCTGTGTTTCAAGCACAGCTTGTGCATGTACTACGGCATTTGGTCAGTAGGAAGTCTCTATATCAATCTAAAATCATTGAGCCGGAGTCGTTTATAATGTACATTTAAAAAGCAACGCTCGTTAAACAAACTCATTCAAAATATTCTTTATTATCATGAAAATACCTAAACAATTTAAAGAACAGCGATATAAATATTCCTATAGACATTTCCTGGAATAGGGTTTGTAATGCTACCTCTTCTGTGGCACAAAGGGATTTTCTGCACGAGAGCGCCTCCTGGCTTTGGGATGTGTAGGGATTTCACCGTAATTCGTTCAAATTAATTCACTGAGAAAACGCGCATTTGCATGATTAATCATTGCAGCCCTAGTATACTGCAAGCAATGTTCCTACTGTCTGCATATTTGCATAAGTGCATAATGTTATGTCTGAGATAGGGCTGTGCAAA
The DNA here is from genome assembly GCF_027580225.2 of Misgurnus anguillicaudatus. Classification (NCBI taxonomy): domain Eukaryota; kingdom Metazoa; phylum Chordata; class Actinopteri; order Cypriniformes; family Cobitidae; genus Misgurnus; species Misgurnus anguillicaudatus. Next base: position 21,777,050 of record NC_073340.2, on the reverse strand, counting down.
AAATTGCCTGCGATTTTCATGCATGTTTTATCAGTAAAGCCTTCATTTGAGCTTCTCGGTGAACTACGGCTCTGTGTAGTAAATGCCGCTCCATCTGAAAGCAGGTAATGGCGATTTACTACTAATAAAGGATCTGGATTTACTGATAAAACACGCATGAGAGTCACAGACAGTTTTTTGCACAGCCTTTGTCTGAGATGTGTTTGGCATCTGCACAGAACCACACAGCTATAAAATGGTGCATTTCCAGATTTGGACTCTCTGTCTGAACTTTGCATGTGCCCAAAGCACAACTGAACCTGAACAAAACTCTCAATAAAAAGCATTCATTATCACCGAGCCCTCCAGCAAGTATAACCACCACAGTCTAATTTCTTCATCTATAAAGCTTAAATGGTTATAGAACCAGATTAATAGCAATGACGAAGGTTTGAGACCTTAACCTAGTTAAACTAAAATTGTACGATTTTTTTATTTACTGCAGTTAAATTTGGAATGGTTCTCAGTTTATTCATTTAAAATATACATATGGTTGAATAAGTAAAGCATAAGTAGGGCTGTGATGGTTATCATAACCACCACACTGCCAATGCGGTGATGAAGTGTGACGTGGCAAGTTTTTTTATATTAAAAATACAAAGTACAATTTCACCCCGCGAGATGTCTTTCAGTTTGTGTAAACCCAAACGACCAGTAAACTAAGAGTTAGTGCGCAATGATGACCCAATATTCTCTCTTGGTCACTCAAGGTTGCGAATAAGAATCAATCTGTGCTACCAGTACACCATCAGAATGCGTTTTCAGTGAACTTGGAAACATTAAAAACCCAATATGGTTCCTCACTGGATCCGTGTGTTGTTTCACAGATGGAAGTGCTACAATAAACACGCACATATGCGCCACCCCGTGGGTGCTCCGCGGCTCAGCTGAAGCACCTATTGCAATGGCCAAGCACATATGCTCACTTGCTTCACATTTGCTTCACATTTCGCTTCTTAAATCACGTGGAAAACATGACCGTGCTATTCTTTTCAAAGCGCTTGGGCGCTCCAAAGACGTCTGCTAAGTTACCTAAGCATTGCTTGACTTTGTGACGAGCACCCACAGGCGGAAAAAGAAATTGGCGCCTATGAACATTTGTTAAGAATGTATATCTGATACTCATTTACATGTTCATATTTCAAAATATATGTATGCATTTTAAGCCTATATGCATCAATGCGTGTGTGCACATACTTGCATGCACACATATGCCCTCCATACACAGTACACACACATTCTATAACCACCGCATCACCAGTGAATTGGTGCATTACCATCACGGTGATAAAGTACTGCCACCGTCACATCCCTAAGAATAAGGCTGGAATGTTTTAAACAGACAAATGACACACATAATAAACACATTGTGTTTACTCTTTAACAGCTGTAACCTAAATTAATAAATGGTTGGATTTCCTTTGTATTAGATCCATACCTTGTGAAACAAATGAGCATGAGGGTCTAAAAGTTAAATATGAACAGATGTGTTACATGGGAATATTTTTTATCATCACTCAACTATTCTGCGAGCAAAGGTAATGATTAAGTTTTTTTTGCCATTCTCCCTTGTAAGATATCACATACAGTATCTCAACCACAGATTTTTTATGTGTTATTTGTAGGCTTTGAAAACAAGGTCATCTTCAAGCATTTGTGTTCCCCCACCCAGCGCCTCAGTGAACCATGCTAAACTTCTCATATCATGTGCTTTAATTTCAATTAGCTATGGTTGATCGTTCGCTTTGATCGTATTAGTTTCTCTTCAGAGCCGCGATTGCCTTTTAAACACCCTCATACTTTCCTGTTGGTTTTACTAAACCCTCTGGAATTAACAAGGGTGATTGAATCTTCAGATCTTAGAAGCCCACTTCCTACAGCTGTCCCTTCTCATGCTCTCTGCAGATGTCTTAAATATCCATTTTTAAGAGTTTGTATGTGCAAATAATGCAGGACACTTTGAAAATAATGCCAACTTTTTCTTTATCACCTATTTACTGTTTAGAGGAGACTTATTAAAGAAATCACTAGAAGCCTCCGATATAATCGTTTGGGATGAAGTCAACATTCCAGGATTCGGGTAACGAATTTTAATCCGCTTTCTTGGTTGAGGGCTGGGGTCTCCGTTCATCTTGGTACCTGTGCAGATTTGTATGTCTCCGGCTTGGTGACACTGTGTCTGAGGAGCATTTTAGCTCTTTCCGGGACACTAATCCACCTTTGTTAGTTTTTTAGGATGGCGAGAGTGCTACTCTAATTCTTATATAGTGACTGATTTAGTGACACACAGAGTTCTTTCTGTTTTAGGGTTTCCCCCTGCCCTTTTTTCAAATTTGTTTTCGTGTTAGTAGTGAGTTGTTGGTAGAGGTGTGAAATGTAACTGATCTCAAGATTTGATTACGATTATTATGTCAGCCATTTGATTCAATTCGATATCTCGATGCATCACAATGCGGCGCATTCTCAATTTAAAATATTACTCTATGGCAAGTCTGTCTCCCTCACACTTTTTCTGTTGATTTTTTGCACTTCGACTTTTTTGGAATAGAAAGGTGATTCCAGGGTTTCCCACAGAAAATGTGTTAGTTAAGGTGGTAGGGTTTGCCGCCACACCGGGGGGGAGGGGGTCTTTGTGCGATAGACTACAGACTCTGTACTACATTTAACAATTATTGATTAAATACTAAATATAAAATATGAATCGTATTAACAAAAAAGTAAAGTCCTCGCTCTACTTCATCATTAACGGTCGAAGTTCTCTTCCAATTCTCAAGAACGCAAGTACAGAGGACACATGAAAATACCCGGATGTGTTCTTGATATCAAGGATGAATCGAGTGCAGACTTGCGCACTGAATTCACACCAGAAGTCATTGCGGCCAAACGATGGCGTGGAGGTCAGATGACCAACAGGAAGATTGCACACGTCTCAATTCTCGCGACCTTTTGAGTTCGTTCTTCCAAGGTCGCCTGGCAAGACCAGTCTTCACGAGAACGCAAGTCCGTTCTTTGCATTCTTGGAATTGAGAAACAGCCTATAACTTGCGTGCATTAAAGCAAACTGCGTGTCCCATGTCCTTCAGACAGCGATGGTGGACCACGTCTTTGTCTCTCTCTCATTTCGGCCGTGTGCCCACTCGCAGTGTGAAGCGCGTCTGCGCTATCTCCGAGATGCACTTGACGGCCTTTTGTGTAGCGGATTTTTTACTTTTGGACGACCTAGTTAAGGCGGTAGGGTTCCACAGCTTAGGCGGGCCACCCGAACTTCAAAGTCCTGTGGAAACCCTGGATTCTCGCTTTATCCATCTGTATTTTGGCTCTAACTCTGTGAAAGTTTCACGTGCAGCATCTCATTTCACACACTTATGTCATACTGTGCAAAGAGAGCCTTCCTCCTCTTTACAGATGGTGTGGCACATGACAATTTGCATGTTATCTCTGTTATCAGAATGGCTGGTAAAACCCCTGACTCCTGCTCCTCTTTTATCCCTTATATGATTCATTTACCAGGCTCTGATGACCTATTGTAAATAAGGAAACATTTCACACTGGCTTAAAAGCAGATATGAATGCAAGGTTGTTGGATGAGTAGTATAAGTGTCTAAAAATTGTTAGTTTTTTAGATATTTCTATGCTTTTATGATTGTGGTGTAATCTTTTCTTTCAGATACTATTGCCTAAGCATTGTTTTCTTTACTTTCTATTTCTCTTTAGGTACTAAAAGGTTTTTCTGTGACTTTGCGGCTTTGCCCTGTAGATTTGTTCCAGTCAGAAGCCTCTTAATGTGGACACTTATGAGTCTGATGATCTTTTACTGTACTACCCCCGATCATCATGAACTTCCACACTTGCTACCCCGTAAGGTAAGACTTGCCTGTTTTTTGTTGCATACGCTTGAATCAAGCTGATAAATCGGCTGGTTGTTCTTGCTCTCCTGTTCTTAGTTTGGAAGTGAATTTATCTTCTGTTCAGAGATTTGGTCTTAAATCCTTTACTTTTTCCATTGTAAATAAGGTCCTGTTGTATTTCCCAAAAGCCTTTCTTAAGCTGAATGCTTTGTGAAATAGGACTGTTGGTAAATGGTTGGAGTGCTCTGCTTTCAGTTGCCAGAGGGTCAACTCTTTTTCAAAGGCTTACTACGTAGCCAACTATATTAGTCTCCAAATCAGGCTTCTGCAATTTTTCTTTAGGCTGTATTTTTGGAGGGAGCGTACAGCAATCCTGATTACCAAAGCCCAGAGATTAACCCTTAACCCTGTGCCTGAAACAGAGACAGACGTACGCAATCAGCAGGTTTCCTGTCTCATAATTATTTGCGCTTGATTGGCCTGTCAGAGACCAGATCCCCTCGCAGCCCAACTCCACATTAATGACCCCCTGACATATGAGATCTGTGTTTACATACAGAAATTTATACTGCCGCCTTGACGGGGTCACCGTTGTAGCCAACGTGCTGAGATTTTCTCAGGTACTTTAGGGCTTTAACTTTGATTAGACTTTAGTGAGTGTTTAGTTGTTGCTCAGAGCTATAGTTCAATCAGGCCGTGATGTAGTGAGCCGTATGGACCTGGGATGTTTACGTGAAGCTGGTGGCATCGCAGGCTGGAGGGAGGGGCTGTTCCACTCAATTGCAGCCACATGTTTGTGAAGGATGTGGAGCTGAACGAGGCCGTGTGATCTGGCAGACTTTAAGCAGGGCCCTCGCCTGTGGGCAGCTCTGAAGTTTGCCAGCGTGTTCCTTCAGCCTCTTCGTTACTGTGGTTTCTGGGCAAACACATTGCCCTGGTGCTGTACAATTTCGCATTCATAAACTGTACTCCAAGATTTCTCATAGAGTCGCTTGGACAAATCTGTTCTTGTACTTACTTATACGGACCACACACGTATGCTGGGATGGCACATGGAATATTTTACAAATGGTGGTGCACATACGGAAAGAGCAGAGGTAGGAAAACTTGCAAATGTGCACAGAAGGTGAAAGTGAGTACATTTCTGTGCAGAAAAGTATGCTCATATTGTTAAAAATCACACCTACTAAAGATCATTATTTTCTTTAGCATAAGATTTGAAAACATCTTTGGTCTTTGTTCGGTAACCTTGGGGTATTTAATCCCAGTTTTTAACTTGTGATCTTGTTCGGCTGTTGTGCACCTGTTTTCATATGTATGTCTGTGCTGGTTTTTGGATCTTGTGCCCAGTGGTTGCCGTCATGGGTGAAATCTTCAAGCAAGTCAGCTCTGTTTATCATCAATAAACATTATGTCATGGAGGCGGTGCTATGAATGGGTTTCTTTTCGTCACTGTTGGATCTAAAATCAACGTGTCCAGATGTCACGCTTTTATCTTTAGTTAAATCTTAAGAACCAGGCCTTCTGCTATTTTTAGTCAGAAAGAGACTAACCCAGATCTTGGGTTTAATCAGAGTGCTTTTAATTAAGTAACGTCACTCCAACACCATATTTGCAATGCCTCCAGTTAGAAAATTCAAACAAGACCTGACGATTCTGCGCATGTGCAAAGTCTCTTTCCCAGAGAAATCGATTGGCGATTGGATCTTTTTACTTGGAGGCAGGACCCTTGCTCCCCGGCTGACCGATGATATTTCCTCCATTCATAACAATACCAGTGATGCAACTTGTTCATATTAAATATCATTGGTTAAATTAACCCACCAAATGTTTATATTTGACCCACCAAATGTTTATATTTGACCCAACAATGGGTTAAAACAACCCAGCATAGGTTAAATTGTAACCCACCGGGTTGGGTTTGTTCCTTTTTTGACCCAACATTGGACCCACACAAGACTGTGGACTTTAGCCACCACAAACATGAACCATGATTTGCTAGTTGGTTGCAGGGGTTTTGGAGGACTGGCATTTTGTTTCTAGCATTTGATTTGAAAAAAAAAACAATCTTTGTAGTGCAAGTTGAGTGGTCAAAACTTTTGGTCTGTTTTCATAGGAGATAAGTAATACATTAAATGCATCTTAAAAGTTGAAGTCAGGAAATACATGCGCAGGAAGAAAGCCTGCCACCAGTGATAAAAACTCTATCATCTCGCGATTCCCGCCCACGTGGAATTTGTTAGCAGGTACTGGAAAATACACCACCCCTTCCTTTCCTTTGTAATGTCATGCCCTGATGCCTCCTTTAAGGAGAGCGGTACAAAGCCTAGAAGTAAACTAATTTGATTTCTATGGGAAAAACAACACCGCCACCTCACACTGATAAGAAAACAGATCTCCAGCAGTGCCGCTGTATGTCTCCTCAAGCTATGTGGATAAGAAAGAAAAATAGCATGCTTTTTAACACAATGTGGCAGACATCTCGTTCAAAAACAGTTGAACAGACATTCTGGCAACACAAGCTCTGCAGAGTGTGAAAATGATCTGCTTGAAACAGAGGAGCCTCTTGCCGCAGCCATTAAACGCCATGCCTGGAAAATTGCAGACATCGGAGACCCCTGCATGAAGTGCATTTTCATGCTTGCCTCATCAGGGCAACGTCCTTCAGCTCAAAACAATTTGCACTTAGTGTTTTGGGGGGAAAGGGGGCAATGTCACATTCAGTTGTCAGCTAGATGACATGTGTTTCTATGCACAGAGGGACAGAGCACTTAGTAATATGGATTTTGGATCCAGAAGGCATTGGCAGAGTGGCTTACTCTCACGTCTGCACTGCGGTCTGTGATCTGTCAGACTGGAATCTGTACTTGTAAAATGTCTAAATTAGGAAACTCGGCAAACCAACAGCTTGGTAGAGATCCCTACTTTCTGAACCTAAAATGATGGAGAGGTAAACGTTTAGGGCACTGGATAGTGGAGAATTTAATCTTAAAATACACAGAATGACAGATATTACAAACAATTTGCACGAGCTCACCAAAATTGGACAGTTGAAGACTGGAAAAATGTTGCCTGGTCTAATGAGTCTCGATTTCTGACATTCAGATAGTAGAGTCAGAATTTGGCGTAAACAGAATGAGAACATGGATCCATCATGCCTTTTTACCACTGTGTAGGCTGATGGTGGTGTTGTGGGGGATGTTTTCCTGGCACACTTTAGGCCCCGTAGTGGCAATTGTGCATCGTTTAAATGCCATGGCCTACCTGAGCATTGTTTCTGACCATGTCCATCCCTTTATGACCACCATGTACCCATGCTCTGATGGCTACTTCCAGCAGGATAATGCACCATGTCACAAAGCTCGAATCATTTCAAATTGGTTTCTTGAACATGACAATGAGTTCACTGTACTAAAATGGCCCCCACAGTCACCAGATCTCAACCCAATAAAGCAACCCAATAGAGAATACATATATATTAGTAACATATAACATTTATATTAATTTGTGTATGCCTTATAGGGGTGGGAATCGCTTGGACCCTCATGAATCGATTCAGAATCGATTCTTAGGGTCCCGATTCGATTCAGAATCGATTCTTGACGTACTAATTTGCATATCTGTGACGTCATTACGTCACATTTGCTCTCAAAGCCAGGTTAATGTTTGCGCTTTTGCCACTAGTCTCTGAACTGTCATACTGTACTTTAATGCAACTAAGGGATAAATAATGTCATTCTTATAGTGCTGGGCGATTTGGCCTAAAAATAAAATCTCCGATTTTATTTTTTTTAATTCGACTTACGATTTTTTTCGATCACCCCCAACAACTTATTAAGAAAAGAAATAAGTACAAATGGCAGACAACTTAAAGCAAATTTTGCTTTTATTTAATCAAAAGCAAGACAAATGTAACCCCAATTTATGAGATGAATAATAAATAAATAAACACCCTCTTGGAATCAAAGTCCCAGCTGTGTTTTACGTGTGCTATGATGTTGTTGATGTTGCTATAATAATGCTACGGAAGCCCCGGGCAACCAAAAATGCGCCATTACAAAAAAAATCGAATTACTTATTTTTTAAATCGCCCACAACAAAAAATTCGAATTAATTCATTAAATCGATTTTTCGCCCAGGCCTACATTCTTATATACATATATGTCCTGTTTCTGTTGTAAGACATTTATAAAAAAGAGATAGCCCGCACACTATTAACTTGCAAAATATTAAAAAAATTTATTGCGACGTTTTGATCGTGAGATCTTCTTCAGGTATATCTCATATGCCTGAAGAAGATCTCATGATCGAAACGTTGCAATAAATTATACTCATCAGCTATCTGGAAGAGTGCTTCAGGGTCTGTTTGAAATCGAGACATCCAAATGTGTACTGTTCTGTGTTAAGGAGTAAGTTTGACTAGCATCAGTCATTAAAAAACTCACATTGTTTGTCCAACAGAATGTAATGTAATGTAATGCCACATTGCGACACATCTGTGGAAACTGCAATAGATACAATTTATAAGGTAGACATTTTGCCCAATTTCTGTCTAAATTCCATGACTGTAGATTAGAATGGGCCTTCTGGTGCGCTGTCCAGAAACTGACCTCCCAACCGTATGCGCAAGGCCCTCTCTGGAGATCTACATTTAAATATGGAATGTGCTAGATTGTGTGCATGTGCTCAAACAAAGCCTTATTTTCAGCTCAGTGTTGTAATTACAGACTAGGATGATTCTTTTCGTCTTGTAAACCCGCAGTAGCCTCTGCGCAAGTTTCCCAGGATTTGCTTAGGGCTTGGAGATCAAAATAGAGAATGTCGTATGCACGAGCCACCATTAACACAACACCTAAAGCCCAATGTATACTTCCAATATGTAAAGTGTTTATGCGTATGGAAATTGTGTCGCTTAGAAATGTTTGCGTGGTGTACTCCTCATATATGACCCTTTTTGTGAAATCCAGGCTAAAGTCTCATAATCCAATTATGAGATTAGCAGCAACAAAATTTGATTTAAGTCATTGACTTCCCATTTATTTCAATCTTTGATGTAACCTTACTGAGTCAATATTAAAGATATCAATGTTATATTTTTAAAGAATGTTCTTTACATTAAGTAGTGTGATTTTCATGTAGAAAACATTACAAAAAATGACTTTGGTTGGGTTTTCACAGGCAGTTCACTTATGCTAGTGTACACAATAGAAAAATGTATACTTAGTTTGCGCTTTAAGGAAAACATGCCTTCTGTGTTAGAGAATGTTATGGATTAGAACCACTATTTGTTGGAAGCCTGCATTGGTAGGTCCTTCCTAGTTCAGCAAACGTCTCCTTGAAGTAAGGCAGAGACTAGAGAGAGGGCTGAAGATCTGGAGGCGGGACATCCCAGCACAGCTTGTAGTCTGATGATCGTCTAGACATTTGGGTCGATGAGTGTGGACTTTCCCTTTCTATAAAATAGTGGTTGCGTTTGTGTTGTTGCATATTGCGAAACTCACAGGCATCAATACTTTCCCTATTTTACTTAACTTCATAATAAAAAATAAACTACAATTAAATGGAAAACCCAAACTATTAAAACATGTTGATTTGAATTGCTTTTTAGAAAATTAATACCAGTTTTGAATAAAAAAAAATGGGATGTCAACAACTAACATCGATACAGAAATAACATATCTGTTGTCTAGACCCTTAATAATGAGTCATAAAAAGGATGAAAAAAAGATTTAACACCACTTGGGTCATTGGTAGAGACCTATGTTGACGATACATAACATCATCATTAAACCCAGCACTGTCTGGATAACTGCATCTGTTACCGCAAAGCTACCTCCACCCTTATTTTCCTTCCTTTGAAGTTTCTACATGTTCGACGTAATTTAACTTTTGTAGTCATACCCACAAAAAATTGTTTTTAACTTCCTACGCTCTCTTCTCACATAAATCAGATACCACCAGTTTTTTACTAGCACATCTAAACTCACGTCTTTATTTCCCGGTAACCCAGTCATATTTCCATTAGTGTGTTCTGCGTCTCCTGAGGGTTGTTCAGACATTTGATAAGCCGCAGATACAAACCAAAAAAACTGGTTGCAGATGTATGTGTGAGAGAGAGAGAGAGGGAGAGAGAGAGAGCGTGAAACCAAAGGCAGGGTATAAGAGAGCTTTGCTGTTAGAAGAGCATGACTGAGATATTGAAAGAGCTGTGACCAGCAGGGAATGATAGATAGATGAGGGTTGAGAAAGAGAGGGAGAGAGCGAATACAGAGAAGTGGTGCAGCAGGAGGTTTGAATAGGAATTGCTTTACAGGAACGTTTCAGTATTCTTATGGTAATCCAGCCTTGGATGAGCCTCAGAAGCAGCCAAGCAAACAATGCGAGTGGAGCCAGGAAGTCTGCTCTCCCTGCTGGCCGGCATGACTCGAGAGGCAGGCGAGGCGCTGGACTGCCTGCAAGGAGGGGCCCCCAGGAGGAGCCAAAGAAACGCATGCCAGCACACACATCCACACACCGCATTTACTCCATCCATGAGAATATGGTAAATTGTGGTGAAAAACATGTTTATCTGTGTTCGTCTGGTGATGAACAAGACTCGTTTATTTGAGTATTTCATGGAAACGATCATGTTTCAGTAACATCATTAGCAATGATTTGTGATGGTCTTACTTTTTAGATGAGATTCTAGTGGTTTTGCACTGCACTATGGTTTATCTTTTCATATACAAGGGTCTGGTTTTGTGTAAGCCCGTACAGTGGTAACAACCACAGACTTAGCAGGATACCTGAGGTGATCCCTTTGCTTGTTAATCACACCTGCCTTTCCAAAACCTGTCTGAAAGGGGATGTTTGGCGTCTTGCGGTTATCCTTTTGTATTACGTGGACTTACCTGAACAAACAAAGATATTCAAAGACCCTGTCAATGCAGCATTATCTATGGGAAACAAGTGACACGGCTTGGTCTGTTCTTCCTCAGATTTCTGTCTCCAGAGTGACTTCCCCTTTCAAGCATCATATGATTGACGACTGTGGGAATGCCTTCCCAGAAACCACATGCCATGCCTCAGTGATTTGCTATAAGGTGTGGTCATTCTATAGGGTGGCTATAGTTACTCTACCTTTTACCCGTTTCCCTCATCCCTCTGGTCTTTCATCCATCCAAAGTAAATTAATGAGGAGCTTTTCTCAAAAAGAATGCATAGTGAGGCCATAAATTATGGCCATATTTATCTGAAAAGCTCTGTGAAATCTTACTCTTTTGATTTAATAGTACTCCATCTGCTATAGAGATTCTTGCCAGTTGTCAAGCTATGCTATTGATATAAACATTCACATGTCATTTTAAAAATCCTAAAGTCTCCAAAAATAAAAATTGCCGCCTTACTTTCTCACCCTCATGTCTTCCCAGATGTATATGCCTTTCTTTTTCAGTTGAACACAAATCATTTTATATTAAAATGGTATCATGTTATCCTTTTATATGGGTGTCAGCGTGGCAAAGCTCCAAAAAGTGCATGCATTCATAATTGAAGTAATCCAAATGACTCCAGTAGGTTAATTGTATGTCTTCAGAAGTGAAACTAATTGTGAGGAGAAAAAAAACAAATAATACAATTTTGACCATGTTTGGTCAAACTGGATACTGAAACCAAAACAAGCAAATCTGAATGCTAATTTCAAATAAGTTGCCACAAACGCACAGCCTTACGGTACATTCACACGGGGCGTAAGCGTTAACGCTTCCCATTCACTTTTAATGGGTGAGGTCATGCGTTGCCGAACTGAATTGTGGCTCCATCGGCACTGCCGTTGCTCGCGGCAAAAGTTGAACATTTCTCAACTTTTCAAGCGGCAACTTGTGTGTCAGCTAATCAGATCGCCTTATGCAAATAACCAAGGCAGAGCCAGCCAATTACGTTTATGGAAGACGTTTATGTTGCATGTGTTGCGGCCACTGTGATTGGCTGTTGGCCACGCTTCAGACAAGCCTTCCGTCGAGCGTTAACGCTTTTGTCCCATGTGAATGTACCGTTACAAAGCATAGTTAATTTAACTCATACATTTGCGCTGATGTTCAACGTATGTCCATTGCGACAAATTGCAATACATCTCGTGGCCTACATACTCTTGTATGCGCATGTGTGCCCTACAGGTACAATCTATGCAAGGTTTCAAAAATCCGGTGGTGCATGTACAGTGCGTGCACACTTCTAATTACAAAAATTGTGCCACACGCACTGTACATGGACCCACGTGTACAGGTAAAAATGGACTATACTTCGGCCTTTATTGTTGTCTCGTGACTGATATAATTTTCGTCACTAGGCATGCAAGAAGTTATCAACGGTTGCAGTTTTTTAAATTACAAATAGGCTTTATGCCCAGCTGCACTACTTCCTGGACTTCAGCCAGCTCCTTGTTTCCTGTCTACCATTATTGGACAAACTGATTAATCCATGTGTGTCTGATTATTGTTGTTGTGACTACTGAGGTCAGGCACACCTAGATTAATCAGTTTGTTTGTGACTACTGAGGTCAGGCGCACCTGGATTAATCAGTTTGTCCAATAATGGCAGACAGGAAACAAGGAGCTGTCTGAAGTTCAGGAAGTAGTGCAGCTGGGCATAAAGCCTATTGATTTTCCAAACCAGGTCTGTATGTGATGGTGTAACTGTAGGATAATTTTATATTTGTATGGAATGTTTTTAGTTTCTTTAGTGTTGTCTTTGTTGTATTTTCTCTGATGTTTATCTGCATCTTGTGTGCTGTAAGTTTTGGGAGTATAATGTAGAGCCCGACCGATATGCGTTTTTTCGGGCCGATGCCGATACAGATATTAAGGAGTAAAAAAAGACCGATAACGATATATCGGCCGATATTCTTTATGTGTATATTATAGTTCAGTATATACTACAGTACAGTATATTATACTAAAGTACTGTACATAGAATACACTATATACTTTAACATAATATACTATGAATAAATACAATGCAGTGCAATGATCACTCACAAATGTGGTGATCACTCACAAATGTGGTGATCCAAAACTTATATTGATGTGACAAAGATATGTACTATAGGCAAGAAGTTAACAATAAACTTTATTATCCAAAATTAGTTGGATATCAGTGCACTAAACAGTAAACTTGACTTATTATAAATAACTTTAAAACACAAAGAGAACAAAATACATAAAACTTGCATCATTTGCAGTTTTGACGAGAATAACGTTATAAAGAGAAACTTATGAAGTTATTGATTAATATTAGCTTTACAGTAAGTTGTGTACTTCACAAATTAGTTAGCCACTAACAGTTACGAAGACAATGCTTGACGGAGCACATACTAATGTACGCTATGTTTAATGTTGTGCACAACGTTTTTATAACACAAACCCAGGGTTCCGTGCAAACTTTAGACTTTTATAAAACTAAAGTGTCTTCGCTCCGCCTCTTTTATTTAGCAAGGGTGTAGAGTTGCGCGAGCTTATTGAATCAATTGCTCTGAAATTAGCATGTAAACTAACAGCACAAGCAGCAGTAATCTCATATAGTGATATATAAGTGCACGGCTGCGCGTAGTTTAAACGTGTCATTTCTCCGTCTCGCGTCATTTCTCCCGCTTGCGTTTTAACTCGCAAGTCGACATAGAGACGGATTAAAAACACCAAATGTAAGCGGGAATGCGTCTCTCTTGTCCATTTATAATCCAATCGACCAAAGCGTGTCTTAATACCAGGTGTAAAAATGTTGTGAAGAAGACACTGCGCCACCTGAACTTAGAGACTGACTGAAGTGAAGGGGGTGGGGGATTGGCTGGTGTCACTACAGTGAGTGATCTGGGTCGCCATTAGCAACCAGTATGGCGCACTCTGCTGGACAAACAAGTACTTACATCTTTCAAATGCATTTAATGTGTTCTGTAACAAACGTTCATATCGGCGCATATCTGCGGCTTATACGCCGATACAGATATATCTGCGACATGTTCATATCGGCCGATAAAATCGGCAAAACGATAAATCGGTCGGGCTCTAGTATAATGTTGTTCACAGATGGTGGAAGTGTATGTGTCAGGGTCCTCATGCTTGAAGTTTTATTCTTTTAGTGCACTTCCTATCCTTAGGCCTTTTAAGTTTTTTTTTGTGACTAGTTCTGACATGCAATTACCAGCTTTAACTCTCTCGTAAGGCCTGTGTACACCAAGAGCAAAAGGACACAGTGAATAAAATGTAAAGTTTGTTTGTGGTACAATTTGCAGAGAAAAAACTTTTTTTTAAGGTTTGTGGTTACTAAAGCATGGAATATAGCTTGTTTTTGAACGTACGCACACGGTCGAATGCACAGCCTTGCAAAGCATCGTTTATTTGAATCGTACATGTACGCAGATCCACGACGCATGCGTATTGCGACAAAATGCAATTCATCTCCTGGGCTACATACTACATCCTCCTGTATGCACATGCACAACCTACACGTACAAAGTAAGGGCATTTACACAAATCCGGTGGTGCACGTACAGTGTGTATACTATTCTGATGATTCTTATATATGCGCAAAAATGGGAATCTCTTGTTATTTTCTTGACATACATGTCCTGTAAATGTTCTGGGATCGCTCCCGGAAAGAGGACCAAGTAACATTGCCGTAAGATACACGGAAAGCGTTGTGTGTGAACAAGATGCAGAAACAATGCTGTAAGGGACGTGTCATAGCATGTCATTGCAACATGAAGTTATGGTCTAGCTCTTTAAACGAGGGATTTACATGCAGATTAACATTCACAACAAGAAATAACTGCTTCAGTCCAGTTTGCAGACATCGGGGGCTCGTCACTATCCGCACAAAACATAAAAGAATAGCTCATCATGCGCTCATAGCTTATAATAAACAAAAATGCATTTGCGTCGCACAGATTCCATAAAATCATTGGCAGTGTGAATGAACCAAAAAATTAAACAATCCCAGACAAATCCCGGATGCATTTTCCGTAATGTCTATGTGAAAAGGCTATGTGCAGAGAGGGATTCGGCCTATCTTAAGGGGTCATCATGAACCACAGGAGCCCTGCCATTGTTTTCCCATTACCAAGAGTCAGGGAAGTGTGAAAAGTAGGTCGCAGGTCGGTCCTCTTTGTCCCCCGTCGCCAAATAAAATGTGACAGACACCAGCCCCCTCACCACTGCTGTTAATTCAGGCCCCCAGTCCCGCAGAGCCACTGGGAGCCACTAATTGCATAGAGATAAGTTAGAGCCATGAGAGAGGAGACACATTATGTTATTAACGCTGGACAGAACGCAACGGTGTCCATTTGAAAGGGGCACTCTTTAAGCTGGCTTCCAGACTCAAAGGCTAGCTTTACAGTTCTGCTCTGTTGTGGGGTCAGGGGTCACGACACTAAGATGGATTCTCAGAGGAATTTGAAAGCCACCTTGGTCTCTCCATAGAGAGGCTGCTTGGTTTATTTCTGCTGCAGAGCAAGGGAAGCAAGTCATGTTGCAATGATGGATTTACAACATTTAATAACTTTCCTATTCTCCTCATTACAGGGTTTTAAACTAGAGGAGGCTGTAAAGAGGTCTTGAAGCTTCGTCCCGCAGCTACAGTTTTACTCAGTCCTGTTGCCCTCACTGCCTATTGGCCACTTGAGTTGAGCACCACCACGACAGCCACAGGATTCTGCATCTCAGCCAACAGGATGAAAAGTGACCCTGTCTTCTTCCTTGCCATTTTGGGAGCTGGTGTCCTCCTCTCCCTGCAGGCCGAGGGTAAGCCTGTTTCATTATTCTAAAGTGTCAACACTTGGCTATTGGTTTCCCCTTCAGTGGACCAAACAGAGGCTTGGCAGTAGCTGCTCGTTTGATGCAGGGTGTCTGTTTTAAATCACAAATGAAAATGTGTTTTCATTTTGTTTAGTTTTGAGAGAGTAAAGTGAAAACTGGAGATGACTGAAAGGGTCGTCTGTTTTGTTTCATCTGGATGCATAATAGCAACATAGCAGTATTTATAATACAAAGCAGGACGAGGCAGTATGAAACCTGATTTGCCCATATTTGGATGATACCCAGTGTTCGCAGAAGCCTTGCTGCCTGTTTTAATGGATGGTGGCCTTTAAAAACATAGCACGAGTAATGGTCTTTCTTTTCATTCCCATCAGGTCCAGAAAGCTTAGAATCTGTCTGTTCACATTTGCAATGCATTAGCAACCAAACGCCGCCTGCCAGGATATCCATCCAAATTTCATTTAATTTTATTAATTTGATGCATTTCAGATCTTCTCTTTATGGGTTGCTAGTAATGGAGGGTTTGTTTCCATTTTAGGGAAGGTTCTCTCTCACATAAAGCGCTGTATCAGAATGTAATGGCCTCCATCAGAGTCCACAGTGTTGCGCTTATGTAGATGTTAGGTAGTTCATTCATCCGCTCATCAGAACTTTCTGTGATTGTAATGTGACAATACGCATCTTAGTGCTGAGGTGTGAATAGGCAGTTGACTTAACATTTGACTTTGCAGAAAAACAATTAATTGGTGATCAATGAATTGGTTTGAATTTGTATATGCTTCCGTGTTAGAGGTGGTAGTGTGTGTGTCAAGATTTATCCACTCTGGGACCCGTAAAAAAAGGCGGTTTCAGTAAACCGCTGGAAACGCCAATAGGATATACAGTTTGTACTTTTACAGCTAAAAGTGTCTCTGTGTAGACATGCTCTTAAAGAATTAGTCCACTTTCTTAAAAAAAATCAAAATAATTTACTCACCACCATGTCATCCAAAATGTTGATGTCTTTGCAAAGAAATTATGTTTTTTGAGGAAAACATTCCAGGATTTTTCTCCTTTTAATGGACCCCAACACTTCACAGTTTTAATGCAGTTTAAAATTGCAGTTTCCTAGCGAAACGATTGTCATTTTTGACAAGAAAATAAAAAAATATGCTCTTTTAAACCACAACTTCTCGTCTTCCCCCGGTCCTGTGATGACCCATTACGCAATTACGTGAGGTCTTGCTGGCTCGTCACACAGCCGGAGTAAGAAGACAAGTTGTGGATTAAAAGTGCATATTTTTTATTTTTCTTGCCAAAAATGATTATCGTTTCGCTAGATAAGCCCCTTATGCCCCGTTTGGGAGCGTTTAGAATCCTTTGAAGCTGCGTTGAAACTGCAATTTTAAACTGCATTAAAACTATTAAGTGTGGGGTCCATTAAAGTCCATTAAAATTAGAAAAATCCTGAAATGTTTTCCTCAAAAAACATAATTTCTTCTCGACTGAACAAAGAAAGACGTCAACATTTTGGATGACATGGTGGTGAGTAAATTATCTGGATTTTTTTAAAGAAAATTGACTAATCCTTCAAGTGACTGCTGTTTTTGTGACATCACAAGGTACTGAATTAGCACTAATATGTTAATAAGGTCAGTTGTTAACAAAGCACAGATTACCGTTGCCGCCTGGCCTAAAAATATAACTACGGGATTTAGAAATTAGGACACTATGTGGACTTTTTTTTTTAAAGAAGCTATGAGTCAAGGTTTTATGTGATTTGTTGCATAATATTTTATTTGGTCAACAAGATTTCCAGGAACACTGCAACAATAATGGTCCACCCATTTTGCTTGAAAAACGTAGAGTCTTGGTTTTCTTCGTTTCTGGCTTTTGAGTATGTTTGTTTCCAGCTTATGTCACATGGTTATAGCATTTGTTTTCATTAAGTCCTTTTGAAGTTTCGCCTTTTTTTTCAAAATGCCTTTCTATTTTTGTTCATGATATAAGTCATTAACTCTGTCTATTTTTAGCAACAGGAAGGCCATAGGAGAGAACCTTTTCCTGCTTTTAAGAATGAGACAAATAGCTGTTAGAAAAAAACAGATCAAAAGATTTAAGATAACACTCAACATCAAAGTTTAGCACTCAACATCAAAGTTTAAATGAGTCTGTCAAAGCTTACAACCACATTTACTCCATATAGAGATAAGCTTGTTGCATATGGAAAGAAACAGTCTTGCTATATATTTTGTGTGGGACAGCATTTTATGACATGAATTTCTTGCTGTTATGAACTTCAGTTTTACTGATGTTTTTATGAAATCACAAGAAGCAACACTGAAGTGAATTTATCTTTATTATTTAGCCGGGGGTATAGTCTGTTTTTACATGTACGTGAACATACTCGCATGGTCACACGCACGCGTACAACGTATGCGCACTCTTCTGATAACAATAATTGTACGAGGACCCAAACTTAAAAATTAACTTTACTTTGGCCTTTAGTTGGAGTGGTCACTGTCATCTAGTTTAGCCTAGAAAACATCTTTAAATATATTTTTCTTGCTGCTGTTTTACTCTTTGCAAGGAAAAAAGAAGAAATGGGTAGTGGCAACAATTCTTCACTTGTTAAGTCAACTAGAGGCTTTAAAATAAAGGGAAACTACCCTTGTTTATTGCAAAGATTTCTGTTAAAAACTGAGAGACACACTAAAGTGCCTTTGAGAACAAGATGAGCGTTGAACCGCAAATGAATGTTGCCGAGCGTGTTTTTATGTTTCTTTTTGTGACTGCTGATCTAAGGTCAGGTCACGTCTGACACAAAGTAATGTCTACTGACTGCATTAGGTGGCGAGTTTTTCCGATAAATGTCATTCAAGACCTTTAACGCTGACTTTTACTCCCTTGCTAATAAATAAACTTTGTGGAATTTTCCCCCAGGAAGAAAAAGTGAGGTTGAGATTTGGCTTTATAGCAAAGGAAAACTGGCAGCACAAGGTTCTAGTTACTCGACTTTAAGGAAGCTCAAACAGGCTGAAATATAACAACCAAACTTGGTCATTTTAGTTTTGATTTACAGCAAATTCACACAGGTATTACGCTAAATACTAAGTTATGTGCAGGCCCACACAGAATCTGCAGTCACATTTAGGGCTGTCAAAATTAACGCCTTAATGCAAATTCATTTTAACGCCACTCATTTTATTAACGGGCGATTAACACAACACACAATTTCTGTTTGACCCTTGGCATGGCCCATAGTTGTTTTAATTGAGATGCAGCCTTAGGGGCCAGTCACACCAAAAGCATTTATGGCAGTTGCCTTTTTTGAATGATATTCAATGGACAGGGCGTGTTTGCGCGCTGTTTATGCGCGCCGAGTGCCTTGCGTTTTTTTGCCGCCTGCCGCGCACGCGTTTTTGAAGGAGAGCGGAGAAGCGCCCGACGTCATTCACGTCTTTCCATTGTCCAATCGAATAAGGGGAGAGGCGGGCCTTACGTTGTGGAGAGGGAAGTTTACAGTTGCTTTACAGAAACCGGACTCCACTCGCTCACTCTCTCCTGTGTGTTTGTGCACCTCTCACCCTCAAACAAGGTCAGAGCAAGCGTCCTCTTTTTAAAGTTTCTGCTAATATGACAGTTAATAGCAAAAGAGCGCTCACGCTTCAATATTTGATTGACAAGACAGCTGACTCGGTGGTTGCTTAGCAATATGAAAAGCCGCGTCGCACTGCTCTTTTTAAAAAAAGGAAGTGCGTCGCGCCTTGCGTTTGCAAGCATTTAAAGCGCTTTTGGTGAGACTGACCCCTTAGACAGTAAATGTGTAGTAGATCTTAAAGCTGCCTGTCTCAATGGCAATCAAACAATAAAAGAAAAAAGTTTAACACATATTGATATTGTTTTTGACTTTGTGTGTGCTAAATCTATTATTTTTTACCAGTTATTTTTAAGGTATGGATGTGGTAATTTTTTTTGTAATTTGGGATTCCAACAAATCATGTATTTAAAGTTTTTTATAAAGAATGTCAAAATATAAACACATTTTTGAAAATTTGCTTATTCTGACTCAGTTTGTCAGCACGGGTCACAGATCATGCAGCAGCAAACAGAAATGGAGGAAGAAAAGGGTCTTCATGTACAAAACAATGGCTGATGGTTTTGTCGAAAATGTAAACCGGCTGGTGTAAACATACATTTGCATAAAGCATCTATATTTGTCCATACCCATGTTGATTAGAGTATTAAAAACTTGAAAAGTGTTACATTTAGTTAAATTTAGAAAAGATAACAATGTGCAATTTAATTTGCGATTAATCGTGAGTTAACTCATGACAATCATGCGATTAATCTAGATTAAATATTTTAATCGGTTGACAGCCCTAGTAGAATCACAATGAATTTAGCACTCACAATTCAGTTTAACACATTTTATCACGTTTAAACTCCACAAAACAAAACTGTTTGTTTTAGTGCAAAAAAATGTGATAAATGTGATGTGTGTGTGACACAAATGTGCCTACAGTTTCTCTGCCCTAATTTCCTATTCTGCACCATGCTGGGCCAGCCGCCCAGATCCTACTACAGGAAGCATGTTGAGTCTATTGTTGGTGCTCTGCGTTTCCCCAACACTTTAACCGTTTCCTGTATTGCACTGGCTGTCAGGTATCTGACTAAATACTCCGAATGCGCTCCGTTGTCCGGAAATAATCATTACTGTCTGAGTACAAAGGCCTGTGTTAATGTGCGTGACTGTGTTTCCTTGTTTTCATAGGCCGTGTTGTAAAGCATTTGAATAAGGACTGTATAGAGCCCATGAACATTGACATGTAGGGCTGCACAATATATATTGTTTGAGCATCGCAATGTGTACATCCCCAATAGTCACATTGCGTAATGTGCAATGTAATAAGGTAAACATATTTCAATCTACAATATGTATACACTTAATACCTAAACTACTATTATTAGGGATGCTCCGATCAATGCCGATCTCCACTAATAATACGTGGCCGATCAGTATTCTGAATCGGACAGCCGATCTTATTACAGTATTTCATGTACTACGACTTTTGCAATAAGAATATCGCAATGTCGTTTTTTTTTTTTTACAGAAATGTGAGTATGTGTTTGGCCGCACTGCGCAGGGGCCTGTTAAAGGCTTTCTGAACTCTTACTTTTACAGCTTGCTGTTGAGGGCCTGGCTATAGAGGTGTCTCCGAGCCCATTAGGCGTTAACTTTCATAAAGGCAGTCAACTTTATTAGTCTGTGTCAGGCAGGCCGTTGTTTTCCACATGTTCTTTTTTCCCTCCTTCGTTCCATTTTTAACAAGCTGGTCTTTAAATAGTGAAGGATTATTATGTGTCGTAAGATTTCGCCCTGAAACGGGAGTCCCCGTCCAGGAACATGCGATAATTCTAATGATCATTATTAAATAGATGAAAGTGAATAAATAATAATGGCAGGTTCAGGTTAATGGCCACTTAAAGCTCACATTGTTCATGCCAACCTGCACCCTACAGCCACATTGTTCAGTTTCTTTGTCGCAGAAAGTGAAAAGGGTACAGACGTTTTGAACTGGTGTGTTAATTAAATAAATGCCTGCTGACATAGTTGGGCAAAACTCTGACGTACTCGCTCCGCAAGCATACATGATTCACGTGTTATTTTGATATATCTAATGGATACCCAGCAGTGTATTTTGGAAGGATTTTTGTGTTTTTATTTACTCTCTCCTACGTTTCTGCTTCAGGCACTGAGAAGTTTGACTAGCGTCTTGATTATAGGATTGCGATCCAAACGCCCTCGCTGAGACTTGGCTGGGTCGTTGCATCATTTCCTGTTCAGTCTTACTGTAGCACTTTTGAAATAATAACCACAACAGAGAGAACAGAAGAAAACTGATCTGTTTTTTTTCTTTTGTTTTTGAAGCTTTGCTGTCTATGAACTTTTTATAAAGTATTTTACTTTGGCACTTTCACGGAGTTAAAGTATATTGCTTAGCTTATCATACAGAAGACTTCTATATAATATTCCTGACACTTTTTTTGTACCTTGCAGCAATCAGAAACAGCTGGCCTATTCATGAAGGTGTGAACTCAACATTTTTTTTTAGGATCTGAGCACCCATATTCTCTCTCACCTTATGACCAACCTCCCATTACACCTTCAAAAATGACTCAGAGGTCCCTGTTCCACCCTCGACTTTAATAGGGTCAAACCCCAGATGTTTACCCTGAAGATCACAGTTTAAAGCCTTATACACTGCTACTACCACCTTTTACAGTGCTAAACTTTTTAAGGAACATAGTGTGAGATATTAACTGCAATATAGTTGCAGAAAGTTTTGATTTGGCTTTACCTGTTTCTTGGGGGCTGCAAACTTGGTTCAGTGTCACCAAAACTTACATTACATATGGCAGGCTTATGTTATAGTGTTTAGTGTTTTTGGATGTGTCTAATACTGTGAGCTTACTGTCCAGTTAGTCAATATCTGATGGATGCCTGACTGAGATTAATGTTGCAATTTATAAAAAAAAATGGTTAAATATAGGCAAAAACGTGTTATAAATAAAATAAATAAAAATTTTGTTAAACTGCCTACTTACCGTACCCTGATTAAAAATGGTAAGATTATAATAATGATTGATAATTTGAGCAGTTGGGTACAGTTTCATGGGAAATATCAGTGTAATGTCATTTGACTTCAACCCACACAAAGTACAAAATGAATATCTTGTCATCATTACTTGTTACAAACAAACCTGTATAAAGTTCTGTGTTTAGCTGAACACAAAGGAAAATATTTCTAATCAAGCAGGGAACAGGAGCACCACTGGGTCCATTTCCATTACCCTTGAAATTGCGCAAATTGACATTGTGAATTGGAAATTGGCCATATTTTCATTTCGCAATGTGAATTTGCACAATTTGAAAGGGTAATGGAAACACAGCTATTGACTTTCATAGAAGAAAAGAAAATTTTGTTACAAACATTGCTCATAATATCTTCCTTTGTGTTCAGCAGAACAAAGAAATGTATATAGGTTAGGATTTAAGGGTGAGCAACTAATGACAGAATTTTCATTTTGGGGTGAATAATCCCTTTAAAGGGACACTTCACTTTTTTGAAAATATTCTCACTTTCCAGCTCTCCTAGAGTTAAACATTTAGATTTTTACCGTTTTGGAATTCATTCAGCCGATCTCTGCGTCTGGCGTTACCACTTTTAGCATAGATTAGCATAATCCATTGACTCTAATTAGACCATTAGCATCGCGCTAAAAAACTAACCAAAGAGTTTCGATATTTTTCCTATTTAAAGGTTTAGTGTGTAAATTTTAGCAACATCTAGCGGTGAGGTTGCGAATTGCACCAATGGCTTAGTCCACTGCTCACCCCTTGCTTTTGAAACGCATAGAGAAGCTACGGTAGCTGCCACCAGACAAACATGTCATCGTTGGAGACAACTTAGTAAAAAAGGGTCCGTTAAGGGCTTCTGTAGAATAATGGCGGCACAAAATGGCGACTTCCATGTAAGGGAACCCTCTTTGTAGGTAAAAATGTCTCGTTCTAAGGTAATAAACACATAACAGTTCATTATGAAAGGTCTTTATACACCACTGATAATGTAGTTTTGTATATTATTTTGCATTTCTGTGAAGAGATTCTTCTAAAAATTACACACTGCACATTTAAAGCTTGACTCTTCTGTAGTTACATCGTGTACTAAGATCTACGGAAAATTAAACGTTGCGTTTTTTAGGCCGATATGGCTATACTGTCATTCTGGTGTAATAATCAAGGACTTTGCTGCCGTGGCATGGCTGCGGGGGGCGCAGTGATGTTGCGCAGTGCCCGAAAATAGTCCCCCGCTCTTGAAAGTTACCAAGGGGACTGTTTTCGGGTGCTGCGTAATATCATTGCACCTGCTGAAGCCATGTTACGGCAGCAACATAATTGGCACCATAATGTTAAAGCTAAACGAATTGATGTAATCAAGCAAATATTTATTGTCCCACCATGTTTGTTCCCCTATAGAAATTGAGTCATAATTTAATAAAAATGAAACATTGGATTTGGATGTGCTATTTGCGGATCCAGTGCTTTTCAGTTTTGGAACACAAGCGCCACATTTGGGCTGACTGTGTGGAAAATGGAGGTCGAGAGAGGCCGGTGCTCCTGTCTCTTTAAGAGGCTGGTGCTCGAATCTGAGCCGAGCTGCCTACAGGCTGGGAGAATGCGGTCAGCAGGCCTCATTACTGCCTGAGTACTGCCAGACCTCAGACTCCACGGTGACGGTGAGCCAGAATCAAGCACACATGTAGGAGCGTGGTGACGCTCTGATGCTCCTTCTCCTCGAGCCAAAGAAGGAAGGGGAAAATGTATTGAGTGGCTTCATACTGTCAATGAATCACTCGATGCCTGAAAGGTTCTTCAGAGCAGATAGCACAACACGCTGCATCTGCTCTGATTTAGTAACCCTTCTGGCTCAAAACCTGTTTTATGTGTTTCAGCTCGGATAACATTCCCGAGTCCTGTGGTTGTTTGTGTGGCGCTGTTGTGGTTGCGGGAATTAAGCTTGGTCTTATCTGTTCATTGTAGCTGTTAGGACGTGTAGGACTCAACACATCATTACAGATTTACAGACTCTTAAGTGCAATTTCGGCTTCTCGCTAAGCTAAAGCAAGGGGAAATAGCAAGGATTTGTGTGGCCAGTTTCAACGAGATACAGACCTCAGGACTAGCATAAAGTATTTTCAGTATTATTCTCTGTCACTCCTTCGTGATGTTTATGTTACCGGTTTCCACCTCTATTATCGCACAGGGCCCTGTTAGACACCAAAGGCGCCTGGACTAAACTGTGAAGTGATCAAAGATGTAAGATCAAATGCTTTCGACATGTATTTTACATTTTACCCTAATGGAGGGGGCCATGGGACGCCTTCACGGCTTGAAAAGAACATTTCTCAAATGCAAAAAAAACGAATCCTGACACAAACAGAAGATTTATATCGCAGGAACGCGGCACATGAATGGAACGGCTTGACTGAAATGGTTACGCCACGAGTGGGAAAAACAAGCCTGTTCTGTGTGTGTGTGTGTGTGTGTGTGTGTGTGTGTGTGAGCTATATAGACACACAAGAGTGCAATGTTGTTTGGGAAACAATAGACTAGATGTTTTTGATAAGTCTCAAGAGCTCAGTATTGCAGCTTGTGCCGCCCGACCAGGTCTTTAACCTCAAATTTACACACTTTAATCCCATCTCTTGTGTTCTTAATCTGCTCTTTCACTTCCCTCCAAATCCCACTTCTTACTATTTCACCCCCAGGCCATTGAGCGCAGTGCTTTCGTGACAAGATTATGTGTAAGCGACGTTTCACAAATTGGCTTATTGTGTTTGTCACATGTTCCAGCTTTTCTCTCATTATAGCATCTGCATTGTTAGCAATGCTCCAGATGGAGTTTCATGTTTTTACCTATATCGTTTCATTTCAGATGAGCAATTCTGAAAAACAGGGCAAATACAAAACCTGGCAGGGATGTGTTGGAATGGGTCATCTTACACATCAAAAGAAAAATATTTTTTTTTGCACGATCACTTCATTAATAGGATTGTAGGAAACTTGTAAAAATGTAGTTTGAATTTTTTTTTCTTATGCTACAATAATTAAAAGGTAAAATTATTGATATAAGGGATAGTGATAGAACGATAATTTCGCAATTATACGCAATATATTGGCGCACGCACACACACATATATTATCGGTAGATAAATCTTTTTTTATTGGCCAGTACATTTTTCAGTTACTTAAATTTGTTGTTTGTAAAGAAAAGAAGTAAGATGTAAACTAAGCCAAAGTCTGACAGACATTAAAATGACCAGTCGTTATTCACTTTTTAACATGACATTATGTTGTGTTACACACAATACTCTGGTGTGCAGCAAAATCTTATTCAAACAGTTGCACATTAATTATGTCTCGTAAATATGTTTTAAGTAGGGATGCATAACGATTAATCGCAATTAATCTAAAGCAGAATAAAAGTTTTTGTTTACATCATATATGTGTGTAAACTGTGTATAATAATTATGTATATATAAATATGCACACATGCATGTATAATTTTTTAAATTTTGTATTAGTATTTACATTATAATATAAATTATGCATAAATATACAAATGGATATACACATGTAAACATTTCTTAAATATATGCATGCATTTACAAAGTTGCTATACACAGTTCACACATACATATTTGATGTAAACAAAAACTTTTATTCTGCTTTAGATAAATCACAATTAATCGTTATGCATCCCTAGTTTTAAGTACTTTAAATGGGTATATTTATAAATATTAGGCATAACAAATGTTATTTTAGTTTCACCAATTTTCTGTTTGTCTGTCATTTATTGTAATTACGTTTGCGTTATACTTGATTACCAATAGATATAGTTTTGCTACTTTCTACTTATTTCAAAATATAATGATGTGAAATCCTAGAATTGCAGAGCATGCAAACTGCAATTCTGTTGTCATTGTCACCCAATTCAAAATAATCACCCAATGTAAAGCGTTTTGATTCCCAGGATATAATCTGTCCATATTATTGGCTGTTTGAAAATAATTTTTAATAGTTAAGCTGTATTTGATTTGTGACATGCTCTGTGCATTAGACAGTCTATTAAAACCATTCAACAGCTCTTAAAAAAAAAACTCCCTCTGACATGAATGTGCCAAGTCTTTGTTTTCCCCTGGCTTATATCAGCTCTTGCGGTTTAAAGCTTCTTGCCTTCCTGGCTCCTCGCTGCTGGGTTATCAGGCTGTATATCAGTTTAGTGGTCTCCACCCCAACTGATCTGCTTGAAGGTGTCGCTGCAGTATAATCGTGCTGATACCACGTAGGATCTGCCTACAAGACGAAGTTCGTCATTTAAACACAATGGATTTCTAATGATTGCCCACCTAGTTTGGGAAATGAGGAATTCATATTCTAAGGTAGCCTTGAGATGTATAAAATGAAAGGTCTCGCCCTCTGTCTGATGTTTATGTTAAATGTCACAGAGATGTAGGGCAGACTTTAAGGAATCCAGTCTGAGGCACAGCTCTTGTAATGGGATCCTAGACGTGGAATGTGGTGTTTCGCTAAACAGCAGCACGTCTGTTTTAACGTGGGTTTATTTTGACGGAGTTTATTCTTCCATAAGGCCTGCCCGGACCTGCACGACGAGCAGCAGGGCTTTAAGAGGAAGCACCCGTAGCAGTGCTGAACACATAGGTCTTTGTGCCCAGGGCTGTATGCACCCTGCCTGTCTGCGACACATACTTGCGCACTCAGACGGATCAGGTTACAGCATTGAGAAATCTGCATGTCTGCCTTTGTCTCTCGTCTTTCGTTCCCATTTCAAATATTGTCTGACTGTTTTACTCGCAGTCTGTAGTGATCTCTTTTGTGGAGTCTGTGTTGACTCCCACTTATTTGTCTAAGATCGCTAGATTGTCTGCAGTATAATCGAGAACAGGCTGAGGGGAATGTGGAAGATTTGTGTCCATGTGTTTTTTGTGTGTGTGTGTGTTTTCATATTTTAGCATTTTAAGGTGGTGCTGTTTTGTATTGTTAAAATGCAGCTGTACATAAGTAAGGAATAACGTATAGACAGCAGGTTGTTATCGCAGAAATAAGCCCCGACATTGTGATTTAGGACCTGACACGAAGTGGAGTGTATATATCACACTGAAGGTGCTTATTTCGCGATAACAACCTGCTGCCTGTGCATTATCCAGCTTATTACACGGCTATTTACCTCATAAGAAAGATAAAGAACATTTAAATATTGATTTAAAATATTTTATACAGTACTGTGCAAAAGTCTTACTGTGGTTTCACACCAGCCAGGTTTGAGGCGTCAAATTCGCGTCTACCGCGTCTAGTTTGTCGCTTTAACTTTTTGAGTTTACTCACTTCATTCACGCGTGAAATTCTAGTAATCGAGACATTCACCCAGAAATTTGCGTCATGGGAGATGCTTCTGCGACTCCGCTCCCTTCCTGTAATCGCATCACTACTAGAGCAAGCTTCGGATTGGTTAACGTGGCGCGTTTTTCCGCCAAAGCTCAAATTTTTCAATTTGCGCATTTCCTGCGGCAACGCTAGGTTTGCGGCATTCGCGCGAACGAGGCGGAATCACGTCTTCCGCTCCGCGCTAATCGCCTCATTTGCACTGCGAGACCTCCAGACGTGAGTCAACGCATCTTTACATTGACTTAACATTGAAAAAATGTAAACTGAAGTTTTTAGGGGAATCTCCGCTTCTACTTGAGCAGTAGCAGGACTCTGCAGGATCTCTTAAATCTAAATGAAATTAAATCCTAATTTTTAGTCTTTTTACTTCATTCTGCTCAAAAACGCTCAATATGTGTTCAGAGAGGTCACACTAAACACCGACACTGCCTAAAAAAGATATTTAGTCCTGAAAATGTAATTTTTTTGTACATTTCAATTTCCTGTATTTTCTGTTTGTGTCTTAATAAAATAGATTGAAAAATAAATCTGGATGGACATTAAAACTTCTAAAACAACAAGTCTGGTGGCGGTGGCCTAAGACTTTTGCACAGTATTTTACCTTGAAATGTCGCGACTGGCCAATCAGAATCTAGCATTTTGGAGTGCCGTGTAATGATACCCCTAAAAAGTGTAAAGATTGCGGCTCCGTCTGTGGTGCTATCAAAACGTTGCTTTGTTGGTCTACCTGTACCTGTTTTCTGACCAATGGCAGACAGTGGAAGTGCTCACTAAATGTTTTTTAAAATTAAATGTGTAATTTCATTTGTGGATGCTAGTGATACACTTATACACAATTCATTTTAAACAGTTTTTTTTGTGTGTTTTTAAACTACACTCTTACTTTGATAAGTCTCATACTATTGTTTACCTAAGATGAATCGATGTATTGTTTTTCCTTTCTTTTGTAAGATCCTGGATGAATATGTCTGATAAATGCCTAAATGGAAATGCAATTGTATAGACAGAAAATTGCTGTTTAGAAAGAAAGAATGCTCTTTAAAGTCCTTAATACCTAAACCACTAGATATTTGAACAAAATAGATGTGTACTTAAATATAACAGATCTGACACCCATATTTCTCTCTTTTAGGTGGGCAGAACCCAGACTACGTGCTCCACGGTACTGGGGTCAAGCACGGATCGGATCCAAAGAAAGCCCAGTCAGGGGACGGATCCACTGTGGCCCCCGAGGATGCTGCTCGTTTCCTTACCTGCTACTGTTCGGGCCACTGCCCCGAAGATGCAACAAACAACACCTGCGAGTGAGTGAACGCTGCACCCACCTACAGCTTCTTCTTACTGCTCATTTTTATTCAATTAAATTGTGTTCGTGTGTCCACGCAGGACAAACGGCCAGTGTTTTGCCATCATAGAGGAGGACGAACACGGCGAGGCTGTCCTCACTTCAGGCTGCATGAAATACGAGGGATCCCACTTCCAGTGCAAGGTAACGCTCACACAGAGAAAGTGCAAGTCGATGGGTTTCCATGATCAGTTGTGATGAACTGCAACTTGTGGCTGTTTTTATCCAGGACTCCCCTAATGCACAAACCAGGCGAACTATTGAGTGCTGCTCCACTGATTTTTGTAACCGAGATCTTCAGCCCACACTTCCACCTTTACCGAGTAAGTAGCACACACCCTTTTATATACGCCCGTATGTGTGCCTTATGCATATGTATGTATATATAACATTTGCGTTCACGTCCCTTGCTAATTTAAGTGCCTGCAATCTCGTTGTCTTAGATCTTCCTTTCTGGAATGCCCACTTGCTGGCTTTCCTAGTGTCAGTGACTGTGTGCTGCATAACTCTGGTCGCCATAACCGTGGTGTGTTATTACAGGTGAGACTTTATTAACTAATGTTCAACTGTCGATATGAATAAAAGGTGAACTTCAGACAGCTAATTATTAACCAGCACACTGACATGACGCGTCTACATTAGATTGCATTCAAATTTAGCACCTCTTTGTGAATGTATCGCTATGCAGGTGTTAATGATAAGTAACTAAAGCCTCGTAAAACAAATGTAAAGTGATAGCGCGATGAAGGTGACGTAATGCTGTGTGTGGCTGTTTGCTTAGGTATAAGCTGCAGACAGGAAGGAGACGGTACCAGAGAGACCTGGAGCAGGATGAGGCCTTTATCCCTGTGGGAGAATCCCTCAAAGATCTTATTAGTCAATCCAGCACTGGCTCTGGTTCAGGGCTCCCCCTGCTGGTGAGGAATTGCAAACATTGCAAAGTCTCTATACAGTCACTAAGTTATAATACATGGTTATCCAATTCTCTCTCTTGACAGGTCCAGCGCACCATCGCAAAACAAATTCAGATGGTACGTCAGATCGGCAAGGGGCGGTATGGAGAGGTGTGGCTTGGTCGATGGAGAGGAGAAAAAGTGGCAGTAAAAGTGTTTTTTACACGCGAGGAGGCCAGTTGGTTCAGAGAGACGGAGATTTACCAAACTGTGCTCATGAGACATGAGAACATACTTGGTAGGTTCCCAATGATAGAGAGCCAGGAACATATAGTTTAAAATATAATTCAGCTTATTCATTCCCACCTCTCGTTGTTCCTGATTTCCTCCAGGCTTTATCGCTGCGGATATTAAGGGAACAGGAGCTTTTACGCAGCTCTTCCTCATCACAGACTACCACGAGAATGGCTCTCTCTATGACTATCTGAAAGAGACAACGCTGGATACACAGGCTCTGCTAAGATTGGCCTATTCGGCAGCCTGCGGCCTTTGCCACCTGCACACAGAGATCTACGGGACACAGGGCAAGCCTGCCATCGCTCACAGAGACCTAAAGAGCAAGAACATACTCATAAAGAAGAACGGTACCTGTTGCATTGCAGATTTAGGCCTGGCTGTTAAATACAACAGGTGAGAACGCTTTGACATTCACTAAAATACAGACTAATATAACACTATATACACCACTGTAAAATTCAATAAGCAGCTAATTTTTTTATATTCTGTATTAAAATAGTTCAGTTGGTCTTTCTGACAACCCAAGATTAGTCACTTAAAGGGACACTTCACTTTTTTTGAAAATATTCCCCTAGAGTGAAACGTTTGATTTTTACCGTTTAGGAATCCATTCAACTGATCTCCGGGTCTGGCGGTACCACTGTTAGCATAGCTTAGCATAATTCATTGAATCTGATTAGACTATTAGCATCGTGCTAAAAATAACTAGAGTTTGGATATTTTTCCTATTTTAAACTTGCCTCTTCTGTAGTTACATTGTGTGTTAAGACCAACAGAAAATTATAAGTTGCGATTTTCTAGGCAGATATGGCTAGGAACTGTACTTTCATTCTGGCATAATAATCAGCACTTTGCGGCCGTAACATGGCTGCAGCAGGCGTAGTGATATTGCGCACTGCCCAAAAATAGTCCCCTTGGTTTCTTTCAATGGCAGGGGACTATTTTCAGGCGCTGCGTAATATCATTGCGTAAGTGGAGTTGTCCCTTTAATATGTAGATTTGCACATCCACTACTTTGCGTTAACAGACATATTTTTATCATTTCATAGTGATACCAATGAGGTGGACATTCCTCTGAGTACGAGAATGGGTACACGGCGATACATGGCACCAGAGGTCCTGGATGAGACGCTGAATAAGAATCAATTTCAAGCGTACATAATGGCCGATATTTACAGCTACGGTCTCATTGTCTGGGAGATGGCGAGACGATGCGTGACTGGAGGTATGTTGAGGGTGTTGCCGCCTTCGTGCATTTCCAATAAGGTCTGCTTACCTCATTTGTAAATATAAGATGCCATTGTTTTAATATTGGCATTTATATATGCAGGCATTGTTGAGGAGTATCAAATGCCATACTGGGACATGGTACCTTCAGAACCATCCTATGAGGACATGAGGGAGGTGGTGTGTGTGAAGGGCAAACGACCGGAGGTGTCTAATCGCTGGAACAGTGATGATGAGGTAAGAGTGTGTTGTTACAGTTTTTAAAGGATTAGTCAATTTTCTTAAAATAAATCCGGATAATTTACTTACCACCATGTCATCCAAAATGTTGATGTCTTTCTTTGTTCGGTCGGGAAGAAATAGTGTTTTTTGAGGAAAACATTCCAGGATTTTTCTCATTTTAATAGACTTTAATGGACCCCAACACTTAACAATTTTAATGCAGTTTAAAAATGCTGTTTCAAAGGACTCTAATTGATCCTAAACGAGGCATAAGGGTCTTAAATAAAAAATATGCACTTTTAAACCACAACTTCTCGTCTTCCTCCGGCTGTGTGACGCGCCAGTTCGACCACGTAATTGCGTAATAACGTCAAAAGGTCACATGTTACATATATGAAACGCAGATTTGCGGACCATTTTAAACAATAAACTGACACAAAGACATTAATTAGTATCATTCCACATACAGCAAATGTCGGAACGGTCCTCTTTCTCCACACTTGTAAACACTGGGGCGTAGTTTCGCATACGTCATCCGTGACCTCTTGACGTGATGACGTATTACGTGAGGTTGCACTAGTTCGTCACACGACCGAAGGAAGACGAGAACTTGTGGTTTAAAAATGCATAATTTTTCTTGCCAAAAATGATAATCGTTTGGCTAGATAAGACCCTTATGCCTCGTTTGAGATCGTTTAGAGTCCTTTGAAACTGTAATTTTAAAGTGCATTAAAACTGGTAAGTGTTGGGGTCCAATAAAGTCTATTAAAATGAAAAAAATCCTGGAATGTTTTCCTCAAAAACCATAATTTCTTCTCGACTGAACAAAGAACTACATCAACATTTTGGATCACATGGTGGTGAGTAAATTATCTGGATTTTTTTTTAAGAAAATGGACTAATCCTTTAAAGACCTCGTGAAATGCCATTCGTATGTTTGATCTGTTTTTGTAGAAGAAAAAATATTTTCGAATGTTAAACGTGCACACCGCCGCTATTAGCAATAACGGTAGTGTCAAATGCAATAGACAAAATTGTATCGTAGCATTTAATAGTTGATTCTGTATCCTAGAAACTTCATTTTCTTTTCTTTATCTCCACACAGTGTTTACGGGCCATGCTAAAACTCATGTCTGAGTGCTGGGCTCACAACCCAGCCTCTCGTCTCACAGCTCTTCGAGTCAAGAAAACCCTCGCCAAAATGGTTGAATCGCAGGATATCAAAATATGATCAATCAATCCTCCAATGTCAGTTCCTAAGCATACCAGAGGAGGCGCTGCTGAGCAGAATATTTACCTCCCTGCATGACTGTGATTCGTCACACTGTTGCAGTTTCGCTGTTAGTCTTTTAGCACCCTCTGCTGGACAGTGCGTGCCACAACACATCCACTAGTAGGAAATAAGGATGAAACTTTATCAGTTGTCCTGCTTTCCACAACTCAAACTAGAGGAACCGGTACTCGCATCCTCCTTGTTTCCAATAATTTCCTTCTGTACTTCAGGCATTCTTTTATGCATTGGGAGAGAAATGATGAGCATATGGTGCTTTCTATGAAAGCCGTATAATACGATACATCTGTATGTGAGATTTAAGACTCTGTGGCATTGTTTACCATTGGAGACTAGTAGCCACGCTTCAGGAGTATTTGGGAGAAGGCAGAGGACTGACCCATCTGTCTTTGACTGAGAAGCGGACACATTCAGGGTGATCACCCTCAGTCATATGTTTGGGATGTTCCCCAGTGAGGCAAGCTATATAGCATTACAAAATGGACCTGAGAGAATGCGTCCTTTTTATTGACCATTGCAAATGTCCTGTGCCCCATATTATCATATATATGTATAAAACATTAACTACATCATGTGATCAATATCCTTTTTTAAGAATTATTCCTTGAACCACTTTTCATTTGAAATGATCAGTTCATCAGTTTCACAAATACAAAATTGGGTGCTAGCAAGAAAGTTTGCTGTGTTTGAATGTATTTTGCAAAGGCGAAAGATTGATTTGATCAGATATGTGTCCACTGTTATGGAAAGGACGTTCTGTTCAGGAGTGATCATAACAACAGCTCTGGCTTGAAGAAATACAACCTGTCGAAGACGCTGCAGCTACAAAAGATCTGTTTAGCTGAAGGATGGTGACTGATCATTCTGAATGGCAGATCTGATTTGGCCTAATGCAGGTGTGTCTTTGCACACAGATCTGATATGCCACATGACCTTTGTTTTGTTTTACCCAATAGCCACCTTGGTATATCACATCTGACTTAAAAGTATCATGCTGGATTTCCTTATTTAAACAATTTTACCTTTCATCTAACCTTGCCACCGCCTGGGAATCATGTGACTGATGACGGTTTAAAATCTGAAATTTCAATGCAAATGCATGTGCTATTTATTCATGTCATGTCATATAGTAGGAATTATTGTGATAAGGATTCTTTACCTGCAGGATTAATAACTGACGTTTGAGCAGCTCAACTTTACAAATATTAGTATAAGAGCATATTTATAACTTTTTGAGATTAGCTGTTGACTTCCTATCAAAGTGTGTGTGAATTATTATTATTTTTATTTCTCATGGCCACCTTCGTTCCCCTAATGTGTACTGTACAACCAGACTTTTTATGTGTAATTTACTGAAAGGTTGAGATTTTTACTTCATCTTTCATTTACTGTAAACAGTACATACAATTTTTACTATACTTTAAAGACTGACAAAGCATTTTTACAGAACAGCTTAGTAACAAATTTAATTCAAATGAAATGTATTATTGGCATCCATGAAAAAATGCATTTCTACAAGTCTGTAACTAAAACAATCTGGGAAATATATGAAGATTTGACACTTCTATTGTGTATGTTTGTGTACAGATTTAGCTTATAAATAAATGATAAAAACAGATGCGTAGTTAGTCAAAAATGCTCGCAATCGGCCAAATGTTTTTTTTTTTACGTAATATTGACAGGTATGTGTTAGGGTTGGATCTGAAAGGATTTTTTGTTTTTATGGAAATTTTAAGTCTATAAGATGTCTTAACTAATATAGTCAAACAAGTGCGTGCGTGCATGTGTGTGTGGATGAATGAGTGGAAGATTCAGAGCGCTTGTCATCCCCACTGCATGTATTTGTATTTTCTTACTGTATGAGCTGCAGGTCATGTCTAATCTGTCCATTACAATGATGCCAGTTACCTTGTGAATTTAGATTATTGATGATCTAATTTAAGTTCATCTTTAAACCATTTAAAATGATTATTAAACAATGTTTTGTCTTAAAAATGTAATATTATCTAATTAATAGGATCCTTTTATTTGTATTGTGCACAACATCTGTTTTTTAGACGGGTGCATTATGTTTACCACAGAAAGCTGTTCTGTACACAGAGTTTGTCCAATGTAACAATTTTTAAGTAAAGTACCTTATTTTAGTACACAGTCCTCTTGTTTTGTCTCTTGATTGCGTTCTAATGATGGCATTCAATGTAGGGCTGTGTATTGGCAAGAATCTCGCGTTACGATACATATCACGATACATGTTGTTGCGTTGCGGTATATTGGGGTATTTCCCATTTTGAAAATATAATAGGATATACTTTTAGAAAAGCTGCTGTCATTAAGAACAAACCACTATATGCAAAAAAAATGTAATGCGTCCCAAAGCTAGTACTCAATCTGAAGGCTGCAGCCTCCGGAGGTCGCATTCGTAGGCTGCATACGTCATCAAGATTGTCTTATTTCTAAATATGAACAATTACAAAGTTGACTGTTATTCTTAGTTAATTGTAAATTATTGTAATATGCTTATGGCTTGCAAATATAATGCTCAGTTAACTCAAATAAATCAGGCTTAATGACGTATGCAGCCCGCACACGCGACCCCCGAAGGCTGAAGACCCCACACTAAGAAACGGCCAAGAAGAATGTTATCTGGTGGTTGGGATGTAAACTCCAAGCGAAATAACTGGCATGAATTTATAAAATATCGATATTTCAGGATTTGTTTATTTATTTATTTTTAGAATCGATTGCCAAACAAAATATCACAATACTCTGTATTTTCTGACACGAACTATGTCCTCGCGGCTCGCGATATGTACTAGGTGTTTATTTAGGCTATTTGCCACCGTGATAATAATGACCGGTTTCTGTACTGTGCTTTTAATCGTGTAACATGCTTCATCTTCCACAGTTAAAATAATAAAACCAAAATTTCATTGATATTCGCACATAATCGACCACATTCGAACGTTTTTGTATGACTTGCTTACGATTCACTTTGTATGAATTCACAAAAAATAGCCAACTCATAAAATTTCCTTTTGAGACCAGGTTTAAAAACATGTTTGCAATGATTTTTATGGTTGCATTAATGTTCGTAGATTATATTACAATTGTCTGCATGTAACTAAAATGTTACTACATAGCCAGTCCACATCTAATACAAAAGAAGAATACATGTTTACGTCATATGTCTTGTCTTGATGATACTGCTCGTCGTGCTTGCTTACGTAACCCCCCACACACGCACAACACACACACGCACACGCACACACCCCCTCTTATCTCACTCAGTCCTCTTTACAGCAGATCCTCGTGCTCTGTAATATAGAGTAACAGTCCAGACAGTGTGTTGTTAACCCCAGGTTGTCCTTGACGTAATGATCCACGCATCAATTCTAACGTGACCGTCTCCCCTTGTCGAAGCTCAAGCAGGATGACTCGACTCACCGTCCCCCCTTCTTCCTGTCTGAGAGAGGCCACTGGGACTCCACTGCGGTGCAGCACAGCCAATGAACGGCCCCTCTGAAAGTCTAATGTCACTAGGAAGAGATAAAGTCCAGCCTCAGGGGCCCGAAACATCTGTGAGGAAGGACTGACAGAACCACCGTGGTTTACATCCACGCTTCTCGATGTGAGCTCCCCTTTAGGCCCTGTTCTGTGGTCCAGGCTTGCGACGAACACCACGGGGGAATGTGGTAATAAAGCATGTCCTAAGGAGATTAATTAAAAATGTTATCAATATTTGTAACATCTTAATTTTAGTGTAAGGACAAAATGCTTTGTCATAGTGTAGTTCAAGTGTTGTCCATGGAGGGGCAGTATTGTTGTGTGCACATCATAATGCAGGTACTGTAGTGGCAAAAGTATTGTGGGGGGAGGGGGGTTTGTACAGAATTAGGTTGAATAAAACCTTCTAAATATGAGGTGTGTTATACAAAATGGATAAAACACTAAAACTAAAGGTATTTATTGGACACAATTATTTGTCAAAAAAGCAAACCACAGCATATTAGCAAGGTTGGGTTTTATGCTATACAAAAAATTGCTCAGAAAAACATATACATTGGCTACCATTTTATGTGTAATTAATATTTGTCGATTCCCTTTTGTGGTTATATATTTTTTTAGTCTTTTTCTGTGCTAGGTCTTTATAAACTTTGCAAATGTGTATCCCAGCTAACAATTTTTGGTTCCCACAACCATTTTTGTAAGGTTTGTTTTTGGTTAGCCAGGAAAGTTTTCTTTACGGAAATAGAAAGTTATTTTTAGGTTATTTTAAAAATAACCACCCTGCAACGTTATGGGAACGTTATTTTATGGTTACAAAAATAACCATTAGAGAACCTTCTGTATAAGTTATTTTTAGGTTATTTTAACCACCCTGCAACGTTATGGGAACGTCATTTTATAGTTGCAAAAAATAAAACCTAAAAATAACGTTAGGGGAACGTTCTGTGTTTGCTGGGTATATTTTTTGCCAAACCTCCTTAAATTCTTCTCGAAGCTGAGCTTCAGTTTTAAAGGATTAGTCCGTTTTCTTAAAAAATCCAAATAATTTACTCACCACCATGTCATCCAAACTGTTTTTGTCTTTGTTCAGTCGAGAAGAAATTATGTTTTTTAAAGGAAAACATTCCAAGATTTTTCTTATTTTAATGGACTTTAATGAGCCCCAGCGCTTAACAATGTTTTGATGCAGTTTAAAATTGCAGTTTCAACGCAGCTTTAAAGGACTCTAAACGATCCCAAACGAGGCACAAGGGTCTCATCCAGCGAAACGACCGTCATTTTTGGCAAGAAAAATAAAAAATATGCACTTTTAACCCACAACTTCTCTTCTTCCTCCGGCTGTGTGACAAGCCATCGTGACCTCACGTAATTGCGTAATAACGTGAAAAGGTCACATGTTACATATGAAAAACGCACATTTGCGGACCATTTTAACAATAAACTGACACGAAGACATTTATTAGTATCATTCCACATACAACAACGTTGGAACGGTCCTCTTTCTCACTTGTAAACACTGAGGCCTAGTTTCGTGATGGCGTATTACGTGAGGTCGCGCTGGTGCGTCGCAGGACCGGATGAGGACGAGACGTTGTGGTTTGAAAGTGCATATTTTTTATTTTTCTTGCCAAAAATGACAATTGTTTTGCTAGATAAGACCATATGCCTTGTTTGACATCGTTTAGAGTCCTTTAAAACTGCAATTTTGAACTGCATTAAAACTGTTAAGTATTGGGGTCCATTAAAGTCCATTAAAATGAGAAAAATCCTGGAGGGTTTTCCTCGGAGAACATAATTTCTTCTCGAACAAAGAGAGACATCAACATTTTGGATGACATGGAGTAAATTATGTTTTTTTTTTTTTTTGACTAATCCTTTAACTCCAAACACACCAGTGCAATATGAATGCATGTTTAATGCATCTTTAATAAAGTATTTAAACAATAGCAAAGATGTCAAAAGACATTACTTTTAGCCACTACTGTACTGTAGTGTCTACATTACCTGTTTGTCGTTTGCTTCGCCTACTGGAAGAGTTATTGTGTACTCTCTCTATTTGTTGTTTTTGGCTGTGGAGTTGCTTTCTGTCCTTCTTGTTTTTCTTCCTAACCATCCTCCAAACTTCATCCAGGTTTAGGCTTCTTGCAGAGCTGACTAGTTCTTCTGTATTACTGAATAGTTTTTCATATGTTCCTAAATGATCCTCCAGGCTCTGCCGTAGTGATGTTATATCTGCCTGCAGTTCTACAACCGAACCACCAGGGGTCTCGGTGCAGTTGCCACAACGTTCCTCCAGCAAGTTTATTCGGCCTGCCAATTGCTCCACCTCTTTTCCTAGAGTCCAGAAGTCACTGACTGAGTAGTCCACATCTTCATCCTCTCCAGTAGACGGGTCCAATGAATCCTGATCACTACCCACTTGGTTCTTCGCGCTGGTCCAGTCTGAATATGACACGGGGTCATCACTATGCATCTCACTTTCTTCAGGATGCTTTTTCCGAAGAGAAGCTAGGTACTTATTGTGGCTTTCAATTTTTTGCTGCATCAAGTGCATTTTCTCTAAAAGATTTGGTATGCTGAGCTCTTTCTGTTGGCTTTGTGACCACTTGGTGAATTCCAAGACCTCCTCTCCTAGTATCACCTCCAGGGCCTCGGAGTGGCGTACGGCATCGCTCAGAAGAGAAGAGAAGGTGGCCGACAGGCCTTGAATTTCCTCCGACTTCTCCTCATCTTTCTTTTTCAGATCACGGATCTCCTGTTGGCTTTCCAGAAGTGAAGCTTTTAGCTGGGATAGATTGTTGGTTATAACCCTGCTTTTACCTTGTTCAAAGGCCAATGATTCTTTCATAGTCAGCAAACCCTGATGAAGATCATCCACTTCCGTCACCCATCGAGCCTGATTCCTCTCCACCTCTGCATCTGCATCTTCAACTGCAAACTGGTTTGTTCTCACTAAACGTGTCACGTTGCCCACCTCCATTTCTAACCTCAGCATGGAATCGGTGATCGACTCGCAGTTACAGGCTTGCTCTGCAATTGTCGAATCATTTCTTTGTAGTTGATGATATATGTTGTCCATGTCTAGCTCTATCTCTCTAAGCTGGCCTTCGTGTGAACTTAGGTTAGCTCGAAGCTCGCTAATGCTGTTTTGCACCCTGACGCGAGTGGCCTCCATCTCCAAACCCGTTTCTGCAAATTGGACCTCCGAGTCCTTTTTGAACTCTTCTAATTTCTTGGCCAGTTTCAGTAGATCTCCTCGAAGGTCTTGGACGGCTCTAGCATTGTCTTCAGAGGTCTCAGACAAGCTGTTGAGCTGTGCCGAGTATTTTAGCGCCTCCTTATCCAGGCGAGCGATGGCCTCCCACACTCTTGACTCCAGCGCTGGCTGGCCTTCCTCCATACGTTCTCTCCGCAGTGTCCCTTCCAGCCTCTTCTGTTCATCTCTTACTTCCTCAACCAACACAAATAGGGACTGGAAATTAATTTGAACAAAACACAAGTTATTTATATACACGAATACTTATTCCTATCTACAGTATTTTATTTTGTTTAGTTGCAAATGACCTGTACATCCTGGCTCTGACTGATCTGATCATCCATCTCCTCCTTCAGCTTTGTTAGGTTCTGCTGTAGAAG
Organism: Misgurnus anguillicaudatus; assembly: GCF_027580225.2. Lineage (NCBI taxonomy): Eukaryota > Metazoa > Chordata > Actinopteri > Cypriniformes > Cobitidae > Misgurnus > Misgurnus anguillicaudatus. Next base: position 21,736,949 of record NC_073340.2, on the reverse strand, counting down.
ATCTTGCTGGATCTGTAACGCCTTCTCCATCTGATCTTTCTGTGTGTCTAGTTGAGCTTTCATCTGACTGATCTGCATATAGCTGTACTCTAATTTCTCTTCAATAGCTCCACCGTGAACGTCAGTCCTGCTCTCCGCATGCTTTTCCAACCGCAACTGCTGCACGTCTCGAGACAGCGCGTCCACCTCGCCGGACAGACGTTGCAGTGTTTGATTGAAGCTTTCCAGGACTGGCTGAAGTTGACTCATCATAATTGACATTAACTGTTGCATGGATAGTAGAATGGATGAATCGAGTATTGGCAAAGGGTGAGAGGTAGGGATCCCATCTCTGGCACCTGGAATATTGATAAGAGGCTTTTTTTAATGTTTCATAATATTTGCCTTGTGCATTTTATTACTTAAGGTTATACACATTCTGCAAGCATATTTATTTATTTATTTTTTAGCAAAAAATAGATTTAGGTCATGCTCATCCCTAGAGGATATCATAGCGTCTGTGAGACCCAAACTGAACTGGTATAGTACTTTTATTAGAAATAAGCTCATCCCTGCTGGTCTCCAAACACGTAGCACTTACTAACACATTTAACTGTGTGACTGACTACAACAACAAATGTATTATTTTGATGGATTTTTCTTTTATAAGCTGTAATTGCATTTGCTCATTGGCTCAATTCGATTTTCGCGAATTAGCCTCTTCAAATGTCAGACAGCAGGAGAAGCTAATATCCCATTTAGTGTTCTGTGACTCATCATGAGCAACGGGTTCAATGACTTCTCGGCCTTTTTTCTTTGTCTGCTTCCGTCAGTCTACATCTGGGTGATTGCATCATGATGGGGTTTGTTTATAAGAAAGAAAGGATATCCTCCAGCGGAAGATGATATTGTTTAAGTAGTCTTGGTGGTCAAAATCTCACAGTGTGCTTATTACAACATGTCAATCAAAATGTTTCGCCTGTTTGTTTGGCTCTTGTGTTGCTGGAGTCAAAGCCGTGATTCTGCTTCTTACCAACAGGGCTGTGATGTGGTTCAACAGGAGGTGAAGGATCGTGGATAGGAGGCTGCTGGTCCGATTTCTCATCCCAACCTACATCCTCTAGCTGGTCAGTCAGGATTTTTTCTTCTATGGGGAAAAAACCCAAAGAGTGTTTGTTTACAGGAAGAAGGTGGAAGAGAGGTTAATCAAAACATTTTAGGCTTGAGGACAAATATGGAGTCCACTCATATGCTTAGTTTAATGGGTTTATTTAACCCTTAAAGGAAAGTGTTTTGTATATCTTTAGAACATTTAGATTTTATGTATGTAATGTCACTCAAAATAATTAACAGGATGTAAAACGTAACAAGATAATACTAAATATGATACAATTTTCAAATATTATTTCCCTTAGTTTTAATGGAAGAAAAAAATAATATAGGCCCATGTATATTATTACATGCAAATAATATTGTAAAATTTATAACACTTTACCTTTTCTGTTTCTATTCTACACTAAAAATACCGAGTTGTTTCAGTCGTTGGTTAAAATATGGACAAACATAATTCTTGGTTTAAATTTGTTGGTGTCTATACTTGACCCAACCATGAGTCAGTGGCGGCCAGTGACTTATTTTTTCGAGGGTGCATGATGCGAAGTTCGTCACAACATGTATGTAGCCCGTCATGTGTGCGGTTCCTTATTTTAAAATATGTGTTCGGCGCGTCAAGATCACATGTCTTGTCAAAATAAGTGCCTGCAGATGCATCTAAAGGGTTTATGATAAAAGAAACGCTCGCGTTTGCCAGATACTCACACAATCTCATGCGAAATCAGAGTTTACTGGTAAGTGACTGTCTTGCATGTATTTTGTGAATGTGAGCGTCTCCTTTATCATAAATGGTTTTGACGTGTGTGCAGAAGGCACTTATTTTGACAAAACACGTGATGCGCATGGTTCACATGACGCAACAAACACATATTTTGAAAACCCGAGCAAAGACACTCTGAATACTTATTTTGAATTTGTGCCCCTCGGAAACAGTCACGAGCCGCCACTGCCATGAGTTAAAACAGCCTATATTTTGGGTTGAAACCAGAGTTGTAAACTAACTGCAACTAATCTACATGTCACTTCAGCTTACTATTGTATATCTTTACTAGAGATGAGTTGTTATTACTACAGATTAGTTGTTATAACTTATAAAATATAGTTAAAAAAGGCTTCATTTTATGAGTTGTAGCAACTCATCTCTTGACAAGATAAATAAAAGTAAGTTGACATGACTTGTAAATCTGAGTTGATTCAATAAAAAAAGATTTTTTTACAGTGTGTCTGTTAATTGAAATGACACAAAATGTTGCTTAAAAAAATGCATATAAATTAAACAGTAATATTAGTAAAAAAAAAACAATATAATGACAGATGCTTGTAGCGAATTATGTAAGTATTGAATAAAAATATTGGGTAAAAATATTTTACCCAAGCTGAAATCAAGCATCATGTTACAGCATCAGCTAACAATTATATTTTTAATAATAATATTTTTTATAATAATCATCAATAATTATCCAGATAGAGTTTGATTTTAAAGGATTGTAAAATTTTGTACAATTTTTTATTAATGTACCAATTAGGGGTGCACGATAATAAATAAATCAGTAATTAATTATTAGTATTAAATCGTCATCAGCTGCTTTCAGATGGAGTGGTATTTGCTGCGCAGGGCCGTAGTTCACTGAAAAGCGGAAAATATCGCATTCATAATCGCAGGCGATTTATCCGCGAATAATGGTCCACGCTTGTCAGTGGACTATGTCTTTGTGTGGTGGGTGCCGCTCCGTCTGGGGGCAGCTGATGACGATTTACTAATCAAGGAACCGGCTTTACTGATAAGATGCACGGGACAATTGCATGTGAATTATCGTGCAGCCCTAGTCCCAATCTAACTCATTCCCGCCGTTGACGAGAATTGCCTGAAAAAACATGTTCCTAATGAGTTTTTAATGGTTATTTGTAATACCGCGATTATTCACTATTTGCATCTCTTACCAATTTATAAAAAGACAGAAGCAAAAAATATTTATTAATTTTACACTATGTGTATGTGTTGATAAACGATCTGAATCTGATCTAAAGATAGGATGAAAGTTTTTTCAGTTCTGTTTGTTTGTTTATTTGAAAGCAGAGGGTCTGTTCATTCATTTGATATATTTGTATGTTTATATATTTTTAGAAGAAAATTTTCCTGCAATGCGGCGGGCAACTTTTCAAGAAAAAGGCTGGTGGGGAATGAGTTAAAATATAATCAAATTTAAATGTCTGTAACACGAAGAAAGGAGGTTCTCATGACCCAACCCTACACAGGAAATCAAGGCATGTGGGGTGTGTACGGGCTGGTCTCTTTTAATAGTCTGGGAAAGAGTTTTGATTGTTTTGCCAGCCATAAAAATATTAGCCTGCCAGTTATTTGGGATGAATAAGACAAAAATGGCTTTTAAGTTGTTGCTATTCTTCATTTTGCTCACTGGCATAAAGCACCACATCTCCAGCTATTCTGAGTGCCAGCTGACTCCCTTTTTCCTGTTGAAGGACACTTACGGAGCAAGCAGCCCACAGCTTATTTCCTCTTTTTGTTAGAAGCAAAAAAAGGTTACTTTAAAGAAGCAAACATGAACAGGAGGTGGGTATGAAAGATTAAAGGTGAAGCCAAGCTTGCCCCTACCAAAACAACAGACTTGCCTGGGTCATCGTTGTCATTAACCTTAGTTGTTCCAGAATTTTGGCTTTTTAACTGGTCCTGTTTAGACTTTGAGTCATGGTCCTTATCTTCTGAAAAAGAGTGATTTGGAAGAAAGAGTCCGAATATTAAACGTGCTACAGTATGGCACTATGGCAGGTCTGTGATCTTTGAGAGGCTAATCAAACTCATGAATCATGATCTTGGCATGCTTTACCAGCTGAAATACATGAACGCACAAAAACCCTTCTTCTGAAGTCAACAACTGTAACTGAGGTTGTCTCTGTTACCTTTCTCCAAGCAGTTGTGTCCTCTATATCCCGGGCAGCACTGCCAATGCAGTGAGGAGAGCGTAGTCTGCTTTTGTTTGTACACAGGCAGTGAGGACAACCTATACCTGATCATCATAATCATCACCATTATTAAGACATGCATTAGTAATGCATATACTGTATATAATAACATGTACATATTAATGCATTGACTTGCATGATGTTTTGGCAGTCTGGAGCCCCATCAGGACAGGGGTTTACTATTTTCACTTTCTGGGTCTCCGTACACAGTACAGCTTTGGTGACGACACGATGATTCACATACGCACACCAGTTTCTGAATGGAGAGAAGTTTGGGATGAAAACCTGAGGTCAGCCATTACAGCAACAACAATTATTTAGACAACCTGTTGTTCATATCTTGGACACAGACAGATAATATGTTGAAAAAGCTTTCATATAATCATGAGCACACTTTGATGACAATGTTTTGCATTCTCACTGTGCCTTTGGCTAGTCTGTGCAACTTCTGGTAGACTTGAATCACTTTGAATCAATAACAACAAGTCCTTTTACAGTAGTTTGTTTCTGATAACAAGAGAAATACATGACAAGTAAATTACCTTAGTTCATATATCATATCTAATGTGTATCAACTATTACACTGAGCTAATGTTACTGTGTAAAATTAATGTATACAATAACTTGTATTATACAAGCTGCCAAACCTCTCCGCACAATTGTGATCCAAGCTTGTCGTCTTCCCTCATCTTTAGCAAACCAAAACATTTTATTTTCGACAAGGTATTTGTTTCAGAGATCAGTAGGCACTAGCCAGACTGACGCTAAAGATGAAACCGTCTAGTGGTACATTTCATAAACACAAAAATGGACACAAAATATATAATGAATATTGAGATCTGAAAATTTGAGAGTTGGCTTCCTATAATACCTTAAAACATGTTTTGCAATGTAGGCTAAAAATGCTTTCAATATGAATGGGGAGACTAAAATTAGCATCAATATCATGTAAATAATGAGTAATTTGACCAAGTTTACTGACTATAATAATATAATGTTTCTTATTCTCCATTAAACTGTATTTTTCAGTATGTTATGAATGAAACAATTAGTCGTGTCTAGGACAACTCGGAGGTATCGTAAACCGGAAGTGCACATTAAATAGCGAATATTTTGTCACTTCAAAATGCAAAATATATGTTAGCAGCCAATGTTGATTGTTAATGATTTGGGACAAATATTATGTTATTTAATGTTAAACTATGTGAGTGGCGCTGTGTGGCGCGACAGGGATTTGAGCAACTTCCTGAGTCGTAGCTGGGCGGTGCAGACAGGCGCCACCTGTGTTAGATTTTTTTAGAATGGCGCTGCGCCTTAGCTGCGCGTCCGGTGTCCGACCCCCTTATGTAATGAGAGCCAGCATGGCTCCCTCTGCTGGCCTGCAGAGGCTTCTCCCATACATCACCCTCAGGACTTCATTACCCATCATCCCATGCACTAGTCTGATCAGCACCACACCTGTTTCCTGTTGTTATAATTAGCTGTACTATATAGATCAGTCAGAACTCATTCAATATGCGAAGTATTGTTAGCCTGTCTGCATACCAAGCGCTTACCCCAGTGCTTCTCAAATAGTGGGGCAGGACCCCCCGGGGGGGCTCGAAGCGACACAGGGGGGTTCGTGAGACCCCAGGGAAAATACTTTTTCAGGAAGTGATTTTTAAAGACATTACACCCCAATCACGCTGTAAACCGCTTGTGTTATTTATTGATAATATTTAATTTTTCAGTATCAAATGGTCAAAAAATATTATACTTTAAATAAGGATTGATTTTTTTTTTCAGGCAAATTGATGCATTTTAAGTCTTTTCTGTTACAGACTAAAAAACATTTAATATAGTTATTCTAATAAACATGTTAATAAAGTTATTCTTTGTTGTAAGTTGATCGATATTTCTTTTTTTTGTGTTTTCTTTTCGCGTTTTCTCAATGTTAATAAGGATACAATGTTTTGCAGATGTGTAATTTTATAGGCAAATTATACTATTTACAGTCGCGGCGGAGAGTTGGGGGGGTGCGAAATGTTTACCTCTTCCTATGGGGGGCGTGACAGAAAATAATTGAGAAGCACTGGCTTACCCTATTATCCTCTTTCTGTTTTTGACCCGTGCCTGTTCATTGCATTTCGATTGTTTGCTGCCTGCCCTGACCTTTTGCCTGGATATATTGACTACTGTTTTTGGATTGCCTACGCTGTGTTTGTTTGCCTGGTTGTTGACCTTAGCCTGTTTGTGGATTACTCTTCAATAAACCTGCATTTGGATCTAACCCGTTTCACAGTTCATGACACCTTAAGTCTCAGATTATAGTTTTTGCATTCCATATAAAACCATTTACAATTACACAATTATGCTCTGAACTTTTTTTAACTAGCATTTCTTGTGACCTTTCAGCTTCCTTTGCAAAAAGAAAGAAGTTATATTTGTATTACAAGCGGGCTGTCCTTGAACCATATACCATTGTCCAGACAACATCAGCCCTCATACAGCCACTGATTTAGGTTTAGTGACTGAATGCAATCCTCTCTGTCGCTTTAATGACTTTATCATTAATCTACCTCCATGTACCCACATCTGAACATCCTTCATCAGTCCACCATTCTTTCATCTCTCTTCTTCTTTTATCTCCATTTCATTTGAATCCTTTTATTTTTCTTTAAACACTTAAACACTTTTGATGAACACTGCTGTGTCTTTGGTGGACATCTTTTTGTTCTGGTTCAGACTAAAAGGCCCTTGTAAGGCTCCCGCTTTGACACCCTATCAGACTACAAATATGGATAGACGGGCTAAACAGCTGCATCCCTCCTCACATTATAAACACAGGACCACATCAATACAGCCTGTATATCATACCGAGCGCCATTCACATCACAACATAACTTCCCAGGAAATCTCTTGAATTAGTGAAGATCACTGAAGCTCAAACTTTCATTTTCATTGTAAGATTACTGTAATTGGACTCTCAGGCAAATTCATTAGTGAGAGAGAGAGAGAGAGAGAGCAACAGACCAGATTCAGGGCAGACATTCGATTTAATTTGATGCTAATGAGGCTGAGGAACAGAGGTAAAATCTCTTCAATAACTTCTACTGTGTGTCAATTCAGTCATGGACATTGAATGCCACACTGTAAAAAATACTTTGCTGCCCTAAAATTTTTTTGTTGACTCAACTCGAATTTACAAGTCATTTCAACTTACTATTATTTATCTTGACTAGAGATGAGTTGTTATAACTATAGGTGAGTTGTTATAACTTATAAAATTAAGTTAACTTTTCTCAACTATATTTTATAAGTTGTGACAACTCATCTGTGTTGACATGACTTGTAAATCTGAGCTGATTCAACAAAAACATCCAAGGCAGCAAAGTATTCCCTACAGTGCAGTCAAATGTTTGGTCACAGTTGAAACATAATTTCTTGTGCTCTGTTGACTCACATTTATGCATTTGGCAGATGCTTTTATCAAAAGCGACTTGTAGTGCATTCAAGCTATTCATTTTATCATATGTGTGTTCTCTGGTGATCAAACCCACAACATTTCTTTACCAACTGAGGTCCAGGAACACTGCTGTTGATCCAAAGTCTTAGGTCTAAATGTTTGAAAATAATGTTGTACATATAAAAGTTGCACTTTTTGTTTTGTTTTACTTCGCCTAGACTTGATAGTGAAAGTAAGCAGTCGATAAGCGGTCAAAATTTGTTTTGTTTTTTTTAATTAACAAATTAAGTTAAACAGTTTCAACTTGTTTTTCTAAGTTATGTTAACTACATACATATATATATACAGTACTGTTTAAAAGTCTTTGCACATCACCAGCTTTGTTGTTGATGTCCATCCATTTTTATTTATTTTTAACTCTTTTTTAAGATACAGGAAATATGTACACAAAATTTAAAACAAAACAATTTTCAGAACTAAATGTCTTCTTCGGGCATAAGTCAGTATTTAGTGTGATCTTTCTTGGCACGAGACACATCTTGAGCTTTTTTGAGGAGACTGAAGTGCTGAAGAAATAAGGATTTAATTTTATTTAGGTTTAAGAGATCCTGCAGCTGCCTGCTATTGCTCAAGTGGTAGGGGAGTTTACCCTAAATACTTGACACTTCAGCTTATACTTTTATTCTGTTTTTAATACTACATACACATTGCCTGTATTTTCTGGTTGTATTCTAATAAAGAGACTTAGAAATAATTATATATGATCACTTTACAATTGCAAAAACAACAAATCTAATGGTAGCCTAAGACTTGCACAGCACTGTATATATTTAGCATTGCATTTTTAATTGGTCATTTTATACATGACACAATTCCCATGCATTTTGTGGCTTCAGTAATAATAATAAAAAGTATCTGCCTCCAATGTTTGACCCAATTTGACTCACCCTCTATGTGTAGATGGATGTACTCTCTCTCTTATGGGGTTCGCAGAGTTTTGAGGTGTACCAGCAGAAGCCATCGAGATCGGGGTGCCGGGATGACGATGGTCATGTGGGATGGGTAGGTGAGTTGTCCCAAATGTGCCAGGCATTCGCTGTGTCCTTCCATGCCCCAGTGTCTCTTCTTCTTCCACGTCAGGGTCCCTGGCCCTCACCTCACTGTGACAGCTCAGAGCATTCAGGACCGCAAACATCAAGAAAGTCAACGTCTTTGCCATCCTGCTGTCCATTCCCCTAAAATGCACAAAGAGGTACTGAAAGTGGTCTTGATCAATTCTGAAAACTCTCTCTCTCTCTCTCTCTCTCTCTCTCTCTCTCTCTCTCTCTCTCTCTCTCTGTCCACACTAGCCGGTATCCTCACCAGCATGCCTCCATGTCCCCACCCTCTCATTTCCCACTCCCTCTCTCTCTTCTCCTCCTCTCCCTGGACAGTATCAACACCCCCTAACAATTGAAGGAAATCTGCTGTGTGTTAAAAACCATAAATCTGTGTATTGCGATCTAAGAGCGTCCTGACCGCACACAACTTACACTTTTCCATCTCATGAATTTTATGACGAAATTGAGCGATTTTGTTTATACGCATGCATTTGACAGACAGTTTCTTCAAAGTGACTTGCAGTGCATTTTGGGATATAAATCTTATAAATGCACTCTCTGTTCTTTAAACCCATGACTATTCAAGCTATAAAAATACACAAAGTCATGTTTTGTTTTAAGATCTGCAGATTTTTAGAATTATGACGAGATGTTTTTGCTTCCTCAGCTGTATGTCCCTATATAGTTCATATTTTCGTGTTTGGATAAAAAACAAGAACTGGCTTTTACATATATATGCCGTGGTTCCACTCCCGAGATTGTCTGCGTTGATAAATAGTTTTTATAACACACAAGGGCCCTTGTTTTTAGTACTGACCCTATTTCATAAGCCATGTTTCCCAAACTACTTCATCATTGGGGCAGACATCAGCTGCTCTTTCTCAGCGCGGACTCAACACATCCCACCTACGAAGAGGTCGGACCTGATTTAGGCTGCTTGAGGAAGGGTCCAGTGTGGAAAGAAGGGATCTATTGTCAAACTAGGATTAGGAAGGTATTTTTTCTTGGGGTATGGTGGTCTTCAGGGTCTCTGCATTTATGTCTATGCTCCACCGCTTCAACAGTGTGCAGTTCAGCTGTGACAACAAATGTGGGGTCTCTTAGGCCAGGCACTCCGAACCCATCACCCAGTCTGTGCTTTACAATGTGGCTTTTTGCCCTCGTACCCCTGACTCCCTGACTATTAAAGGTGTCTGGTGGCCATGTGGACTTTGAGCAGGAAGTAACTGTGACCTTGTGTATAACACAATTGTGTTTTTGGAGAGGGTAAGTTTCATCATGTTATCCATTGTTCATTTTTGAATGTTGTGAGCAGTATTATTTAAATACATCAGGGGTGCCCAAACTTTTTCCTACCAAGGGCCAAAAATCTAAACTGACTGAAGTAAATGTTGCTGTATTATATTAAAATGTAAAGTTGCCCTGATTCTCATAATTTATAATTTTCTAATATTAAAAAATAAATAAGCAAACATTACTCTGTTTATGCCTAAGTAATGCAGTTTACTTTCAAAGGTAATTTTTGTTAAAAAATATATCATTTTGCCAATCATTTTTAATTTTCCTTTTGTCTGTGTGCCACTGCCTTGACCTCTCCATTATTATCCTACCTGAGTTTGTCGAGTTTCATGATGCATGCTATACACTTTCAAGTATGGAGAGGTACAGGTGTTGGTCATATAATTAGAATGTCATTAAAAAGTTGATTTATTTCACTAATTCCATTCAAAAAGTGAAACTTGTAAATTATATTCATTCATTACACGCATACTGATATATTTCAAATGTTTATTTCTTTTAATTTTGATGATTTGTAGCTGACGGCTGGGGAAAGTCCCAAATTCGGTATCTCAGAAAATTGGAATATTGTGAAAAAGTTCAATATTGAAGACACCTGATGCCACACTCTAATCAAAGAATTAACTCAAAACACCTGCAAAGGCCTTTGAATGGTCTCTCAGTCTAGTTATGTAGGCTACACAATCATGGGGAAGACTACTGACTTGACAGTTGTCCAAAAGATGACCATTGACACCTTGCACAAGGAGGGCAAGACACAAAAGGTCATTGCAAAAGAGGCTCGCTGTTCACAGTGCTCTGTTAATAGGCGAAGGGAAGGAAAAGATGTGGTCGAAAAAAGTGTACAAGCAATAGGGATAATCGCACCCTGGAGAGGATTGTGAAACAAAACCCATTCAAAAATGTGGGGGAGATTCACAAAGAGTTGACTGCAGCTGGAGTCAGTGCTTCAAGAACCACTACGCATAGACGTATGCAAGACATGGGTTTCAGCTGTCGTATTCCTTGTGTCAAGCCACTCTTGAACAACAGACAGCGTCAGAACCGTCTCGCCTGGGCTAAAGACAAAAAGGACTGGACTGCTGCTGAGTGGTCCAAAGTAATGTTCTCTGATGAAAGTAAATTTTGCATTTCCTTTGGAAATCAAGGCCTCAGAGTCTGGAGGGAGAGAGGAGAGGCACACAATCCACGTTGCTTGAGGTCCAGTGTAAAGTTTCCACAGTCAGTAATGGTTTGGGGTACCATGTCATCTGCTAGTGTTGGTCCACTGTGTTTTCTGAGGTTCAAGGTCAACGCAGACGTATAGCAGGAAGTCTTAGAGCACTTCCTGCTTCCTGCTGCTGACCAACTTTATGGAGAAGCAGATATCATTTTCCAACAGGACTTGGCACCTGCACACAGTGCCAAAGCTACCAGTACCTGGTTTAAGGATCATGGTTTCTCTGTTCTTAATTGGCCAGCAAACTTACCTGACCTTAATCCCAGAGAAAATCTATGGGGTATTGTGAAGAGGAAGATGCGATATGCCAGACCCAACAATGCAAAAGAGCTGAAGGCCACTATCAGAGCAACCTGGGCTCTCATAACACCCAAGCAGTGCGAAAGACTGATCGACTCTATGCCACACCACATTGCTGCAGTAATTCAGGCAAAAGGAGCCTTAAATAAGTATTGAGCGCTGTACATGCTCATACTTTTCATGTTCATACTTTTTAATTGGCCAAGATTTCTAAAATCCTTTCTTTTGTATTGGTCTTAAGTATTCTAATTTTGGAAGATGTTGGGTTTGGGATTTTCCTTGGTTGTGGGTTGTAATAATCAAGGTTGAAATAAATGAGCATTTGAGGTGTGTCAGTCTGTGTGTAATGAATGAATGTGGTTTACAGGTTTCACTTTTTGAGTGGTGAGTGGTGAAGTGGATCAACGTTTTGATGATGTTCTGGTTATATGACCAGCACCTGTACATAAAAAATGGAGTCGCTTTAATTCCTTGCGTTTAATTTCAATTTACATTTTTGTAATGTATAAATAAAACAAAAAATGTTAAATTTAAAAAAATGTTAGAAATGTGAACATCTGTGTCAATTACTTTATCATTTTCCTTATCTCACGTAGCATCACGTGCCAAATTAAACATCAATGCAGGCCAACTTAGTTTGGGCACCTCTGAGACAGATCCTTTAATTGTCCTTGAGAGGAAATTTGTTTTCACAGTAGGAGTGTACAATACACATCACAGACATGACACATAACACAATCACTTTAAACTTATCCACGTTACATAATATGAAAAAAACAACACAAAACAAAAACTCATGAGATAATGTATCAGTGGCCTATTTCCTTTACATTTAAAGCTTGTATAGGTACAAGAACAAACCTTCTACTGTAGCTAGCTTTTCTGCATATAGGATCTGTAGGTTTACTTGGGAGTACTCTCTTAGTATATATTTTAGTATATTGATAGTTATTATCAATCCAGCATTGGGTCAAAAAGGACAGACCCTGCCGCTGGGTTAATTAACCTAAAATTTTTATATTTCACCCAACAATGGGTTAAAACAAGCCATTGAAATAACCCAGCATAGCTTAAACTACAACCCAATGGGTTGGGCTTGTCCCGTTTTGACCCAGTGGGTGACCCTGATATATAAAATAGCATAGACCAGACTGTCGTGCGAATCAAAAGGATGTTCTGATAACCTGGGAAAATATTTAATCCGTCATAGAAACATCTGACCATGTGATACAGTGGAATAAAAGCCTGGTCCTATGTCATCAGTGATTACACCTTCTTTCAGTCGTCATCTACTGGCTTTAACCAATCAGCAGCCATCAGGTAGGCTGGTACTTACCATCATCAGCCAAACACATTGCATTACAGAATTCTTGCTGACCTGTGACATTTAGATGACAATAAATATTTTTAGCATAGGAATGATTCAGCTTTATTTTTCGCAATAATCTCATTTTGCAATTCAGGCATCAATTTGCTCATAGTACAACAATCAAAGACATATACATTTTTGTAGTATATTAAATCCTAATAACAATGTTATATGCAGGTGATATATAAAGTGTTTAAACCTTGAAAAATTATTTAATCATCTTCACTACCCAAATGTGTTTTATTGCTTTCCAAATATTAATCATACCTTCAAAAGCAAAATAATTGTTTACGTTCTTAAAATAAGATAGATGGTAGTAATATCTGTAAAGATCTGGTTTTAATGCACTCCAGTGTAATAAATATGTAATCAGACCTAGCTGTAAGAGGCAGTGCGTGTCTGCTGTGTCTATGAGAGAATATGTGTGTGTATATGTGTGTGTGTGTGTGTGTGTGTGTGTCTGGGAGGGGGGAGCTGTAGCCGCAGAGCGACTTAAATGCACTGCAGCATCCAGCAGGTTCTGTCTCTCTGCATCTCGTTCTCCTGCGCCTGCTCGTCGCTCTCTCTCTCTCACTTATTTCGCTGCTCTCTCCATCAAGAGCGTCTGTGCATCCGTCTGTCCCAGCAGAGAATCTCGGTGTTCCTTTCTTACCATCTGAAGCTTTTCAGATCCTCTCACCCTTTGCAAACGTAGCCGGGCCTCGTCTATCTGCAGAGCTTAATCTACAAACTCCAGGATCCAGTCCAGGATGGATGTTTTCATGAAAGGATTCTCCATGGCCAAGGAAGGAGTGGTGGCTGCCGCTGAGAAGACCAAAGCTGGGGTTGAAGAAGCAGCCCTTAGGACCAAAGAAGGGGTCATGTATGTAGGTAAGCGCAGATGTTTGGAAGAAACGAGAAAAAGAGGGGAGCTCAGTGCTGGGATTTCCGAGTGTCCCACGCAGGAAAAAATGATGTAGCGCTGACAGTGGTAATAATAGTCTTGTTCTGTAAAGGTCTCTGCGATTATTCCCTATAGATTTGTGATGGATGGGACTGCATTACATTTGTAAGTGTGTGCGTGTGTGGGAGAGGAGGGTCTCTGTGAGGTTGCTGTGGAAGTGGGAGGATGCAACTGTGAATGTGGGTTATACAACCTGGAAAACAGTGCTGCGAAGATGGTGCATGGAAAAAAACTGGGGTGTGGACCTGGAGAGGTGCAGACTTTGATTGGGACGTAGTAAAAATTCAGTGCAAAGATCATTATGTACTACTGTCACAGATAACACCGCTTAATGGAGAACTTCATATGCACGCCAGCAAATTGTAGCAAATTTATAATCTATAAATGATCCACAGCCTTATATAGTAGTTATTAAAATTGCATTATTCAAAATGCATTGTGCACACTTTTAATTTCTTGCATGCATTATCTAGTATTATTATTTTTGAAAGAGGAAAGTTGGGGGGGCATATAGAGGTATCAGCTGAGCACTGCAGCATTTACTCCCTCCCTCTCTGCACCCCTGTGTCCATGCGCGTTTGTGTGTGACGATGCAGCAGGATTTGCTCGGTTGCGAGTCGAATCTGATGACTAACGCTCGCCATCCCCCCTATACCACCGAGAGAGGGAGAAAAAGAGAGAGAGAGAGATGCAATGCTTGCTGTGTTATGTCATACATGTTCATCAGAAATGAACAGATGGTCAGAGGCAAAAAAAGGGACAAAGAATTAGAATGATTATGTATATCCTTTTTAAAAGAAACGTCTAGGGAAAAACGTAACTCTATTTTACCCATTGCAATTTTCATCACCTTTGACTCTCCAGTGGTAATCCAATCATATCAACAATCACCGCTGCCCGTCGGCCCAGCATGCAGTGGGGCGTGATGTAATCTTTATAACCCCTCCTACATCAAGGGCATCTGTTCTGAGGTCACAGTCCTGCTCTCATTGTATTTGCGTAATGTCAGGAGGCCTACAAGTCATTATGTGCACTGGGGTGTGAAAACCATTCCCTGGTCGATTGTTGCAAATGCAGCCTACATTTTCTTCACCTACAAGATGTGTGAAGTTACTTTTGGGATCTATGTGCCATGAATTAGGTACAAAGGGTTGTGTTAGTCAGAGCATGATGAGATTTTGACGTTTGAAAGATGTGGTGTTGTTTCGAACAATGTATGACGCAGATGTCTTTAACACAGACTGCATAACGTTATTGCAGCTTCGCAGGGCATGGAGGAAAATGCATGTGCTCCATTTATACTCCGATCAGTGTAATACACAGAAAAGGTAAATGTATTATATATATATATATATATATATATATATATATATATATATATATATATATATATATATATATATATATATATATATATATATATATATATATATATATATATATATATATATATTTAAACTGTACATAGATTTTGCTTTTTATACTGAGAAAGTAATAGCTTTAGCAGAAGCTGATACAGAAAGCCTACAGGAAAGCAGTGGGCATGCCATAGTCATATAAATGTACATACATCTGTGCAAAAACTAAGTCTGTAATAACTTGAGAAAGCTATTGCTATTCAACTCAATTGCAATTGCTTGGTTTGTGCAACATCACTGGAAGTATGCAATTTGAAATTATTAAACATTTGTTTATTGGGTTTAAATGCAGCCAGGTGGCAAGGGGAAAATATCTATTTTTAAAAAAGCCTTTAAAAAGGGTGTTTTAATGGTTTAAAAATAGGACAAAACAGTTGAGTAACAAATATGTGACAGTGACACGTTCACAGAAATACGTGACACGTTCACGCAAAAAGGCGGAAAAACGTGTCAGTGTCATGGAAAAAACTCACAAAATTCTGTGAATAGGAATTAAATATTGACTATTCATGTGAATTCTGTAAATATTGAAAAAGAAACAATTTGTGATTTATATGTTGCTTTCAAAACAATTTTTGGATAAAGAAAGATTTTGCAGCCTGATGGTCCTATTCCAAAAAGTGCAGACGACTGCGGGCCGGATCCGTGCCATGGTCGGCAGCTCCGGTGCATATATGGTGCAGATCTGGCCCGGAGCCCTATAGTCACGTAATTTTGTGAGTGTTTTCCGTGACACTGACACGTTTTTCGCCTCTCGTTACGTATTTATTACTCAACTGTTTTGTCCTATTTTCTTACCATTGTTGCTTCGGTTTAGGGTTAGATTTACATAAAATGACATCCTTACCCAAACAAACTCTAACCCTAATGCTAGGCGACAATGGTTTAAAAATCAAAATTATAAAAAATAAATCATGAAAAAAGCTATAAACCAATACTTAAAGTGACATCCTAATGGAAAAACCAAATCTTACCCTAAACCGAAGTGTTAAAGCAACACTATGTAGTTTCCATGTAAAAATTACTTACAGCTCCCCCATGTGGTTGAAAAGCGCAACAGTGCCTGGTATCAGACACTCTTCTGCAGGCAGGGGGAGGGGCGGGGCTGTGTGCTCTACCCTCCACCGCCACTTTCAGAGTGTGCTTGTAGCAGCTAGGAGGCTGTTCAGGTTGCAGCAACAGAACAATTTGTCCAGTTAAAAGTTGTTCTATCACTGAAATAATTTTAGAGACATTATTTAAAGGTAAAAAAACTACATAGTGTTGCTTTAATGGTTTAAAAATAGGACAAAACAGTTGAGTGACAGTGACACGTTCACAGAAATACGTGACACGTTCACGCAAAAAGGCGGAAAAACGTGTCAGTGTCACGGAAAATACTCACAAACGTGAATAGGAACTTGTGAACAATGTGTGAATAATATCTCATGTTCATGTGGCATTGAACAAAAAATGTGTTTTATACTTGTTGATGATAATCAATAAAAAAAGTGATCGACTTCAGGAATGAAGTAATGATTCACATTTTTTTTCTTTTCACTGTCAAAAAAAAATTACGTGAATAGGAATTAAATATTGACTATTCATATGAATTCTGTAATAATGAAAAAGAAAATTTTTTAATTTATTTTATCATTACATTTATACCAAGTTATTTTGGGTTGATATTGAAAATTTTATTACAAGAAAACTTAATACAGCTGTTAAATTGGATGGGTCAGATATAATGATTTATTTTAATGATTGTGAAATAGAAAAGGACAAAGCTTATGTTATTCAATTACTGATCTTAATGGGGAGTACATAAAATGAAGTGGTCTGGTGGTAAACCCAATTTCTTCAATTTTATCAACGAATTTAAGCAATATTGTAATGTATTAAAGAAATGTAAAAATAAAAAAGCTTTAAGGGCTTCCAATTTTATCTGCGAATTTGATATAGACAAGTAATCTGCGCCACATATGGAGGGTTTTTTTCTCTGGCTATCTTTATGTGTTTTTACTTTGGATTATATTAATCATTTACATGTACACTGACGACATTTATGTACAGTACATTGTTGTAACTCTCTTGTTGTTATATATATGTATGTATATTACGTGAATAGGTACATAATTTCGTGATACAGTGTTGGTCTGGGATATTTTACATCTGCTGGCAAGTACCAGCAAAACATTGACTCATTGGAAAGGATAGAAAGTACAAAAATGGGAGAATAAAAGACTAAATATTAAGTGAACCCACCAGAGTAACAGCTGTCACTGAGGGAAAATCTATTTATATTGCACTTACAGGCTTACAGTTATTATCTTTAACTGTGTGATCTGTAGCCTGCTATCACCCACTGATTTATCACAGATATTTCAGTTAATAATATGGTATTCATTCCATCTGCAGTATGAATGAATGAATTTATTTTTGTACTCACCACAATAATTAAAGGTGCCATAATATTCTGAGCATTCTGAAATGTCATTCCCAAAATGTTACATTTGGTCCTCCCAGTGCTAAATATTTGACTACATCCTTATATTTTGATTCCTCAATCAAGGATGTTTTATGAAGATATATTTGTGTTTTAAGAGAACCTTTCTAATGTTTACTTTTGTGTTTCAGGCAACAAGACGAAGGAAGGGGTGGTGTCGGGTGTAAACACAGGTAAGAAAAAATAAAAACGCACCACGGCCATTATTGTTCATAGTGCCAAAAATGATTGTACAGAAAGCTGATGAGCACCGTATCCTCATTGACCTACTGTCTGTAACACTGGCAGTTGCCCAAAGGACCACCGATCATGCAAACATTGTTGGTGAGACAGCGGTGGGCAGTGCTAATGACGTGGGACAGAAGACGGTAGAGGGACTGGAGAATGTGGGTGCATCCAACCCGGTGAGTCCCCACCACCACCAATAGATGTCACTCTTTCCTAATGAAAGAAATTAGATTTTTATATTTGTATAATTCACCTTTGATTAATTTTTGAATAATTGTCTTGTGATTTGCATTAAAGGTCAATCAAGGTCTAGCCAATGAATTTTGCAAATTATACATTTATTTGGTTCAGTTTGTGAAAACCTGGCTAAAGTCATTTTTTGTTATATTGTTACATAAAATCATCCTACATAATGTAAAGAGGATTCTGTGAAAATATAAGCTTGATATTTTTATATATATTGACTGAGTAAGGTCATGTCAAAGATTGAAATCAATGATTGAAATTAAACTTTGATGTTTCTAATCTCATCATCACTTAAAGGAATATTCCATTTTATTAAAAGAAAAATCCAGATAATTTACTCACCACCATGTCATCCAAAATGTTAATGTCTTTCTGTGTTTAGTCGAGAAGAAATTATGTTTTTTGAGGGGAACATTGCGGGATTTTTCTCATTTTGATGGACTTTGATGGACAACAACGGTTGGCACTTGGCTCAACACGTAACAGTTTTTTTCGACGGAGTTTCAAAGGACTGTGGGCAATCCCAAACGAGGCGTGGGTGTCTTGTCTGGCGAGGCGATTGTCAGTTTTGACAAGAAAAATAAAAAATATGCTCTTTTAAACCACAACTTTTCGTCTATGTCCGGTCCAGCGCGACCTGACGTAAATGCGTAGTGACGTAGGGAGGTCACGTGTTACATATATAAAATGCACATTTGCGGACCATTGTAAACAATAAACTGACACAAAGACATTAATTAGTATCAGTTGACATACAACAACGTAGGAACGGTCACACTTGTAAACACTGGGGCGGAGTTTCGCGTTTGTCTTCTGTGACCTCTTGGCTCATGACGTATTGCGTGGGGTCACCTGCCGCATCACGACCAGATCTAGACGAGAAGTTGTGCTTTCTTGTCAAAAATGACAATCGTTTTGCTGGATGAGACACTTGTGCCTCGTTTGGGATTGTTTGTAGTCCTTTGAAACTCCGTTGGAGGAGACTGTTGCGTGTTGAGTTAAGTGTTGGTTGTTGGTGTCTATTAAAGTCCATTAAAATGAGAAAAATCCTGCAATGTTTTCCTCGGGAAGCATAATTTCTTCTCGACTGAACAAGGAAGGACATCGGCATTTTGGATGACGTGGTGGTGAGTGAATTGTCTGGATTTTTCTTTTAAGAAAATGGAATATTGGTTTTCACAGACTGGATCACATATAAGCAGTTTTGTTTGTTATGTAAGTTAGTTAATCCACTGTAAATACAACTGTAAAATTGCTGTATTTTGTTGTCTAACATGTGTTGTCTGTTTTTCCTTTGTGTACAAATGTGCGGTTGACAGGATGAGGCTTTATATGAGGTGCTTATTAAAGGGATTGGGTGCTATAGACTGCTGCATTTGAATCCAAGCTTTTACCTGACCTTCGTTTGTATGATATTTCAAATGGATGGGGTGAATGTGTGCAACCATCCATCTAACAGCAGCTACCCCGCATTAAATCTCCTACTGGAGTCATTATATTCATTGTGCCAAATGAGATGACTCCACTGATTAAATGAATTCCCATCATTGCCCGTTGAGTTATTGATTTTCTACGGTCAGTGGTTGCCAGGTGCAGTTGAAATGAATGACGGACAGACTGTATTGATCTTTAGTCACTGGCAACAAAAGAAAACACCGTCGTGATTGAAGTGAATCAATGTCATGACAGTTGACATACATAACTGTCTAATGTAGTAATTACTAATTGTATTGCACTTTAACATTACTAATGGCATCATAGCATGTAGTGTTGAAAACAAGTGCACTGCATTCTGCATCATAGACTATTTCCCTGATTGATTTCTGTTCAGTTTTGTTTCTCTTTTTTAATGATATGCTTATAAACATTGATACTAACAATTTTGAATGAATGAAGTTGTGCATGCAGGAGTAATGGCTTGGCTAGGAACAGGGGTTTGCCTCCAAAACAGAAACTAATGCATGTATTATTCAATAATAACTGTTATAATTACTGTATCGTGCAGCAAAAATGGTCTTTCTTGTTTTTAAAAGACTGTTTATTGTCCCTTTTAAAAATAAAGGTGCTTAAAAGATTCTTTACAGCGATGCCATAGAAAAACCATTGGTAACACTTTACTTGAAGGGGTGTTCGTGGGACTGACATGACACCTTCATGGTCATGACATGACACGTGTCGTGAGCATGAAGGAGATTTTCAACTATTATTAAGTGTCATTTGTTCAATTATGTATTTTTTGGTGCAAAGATGACATTGTTTGAATTGTCTTTGTTATGACAACTTGACATAAACCAATACATCATAACTTGTCATAAATCTGTCATAAACATGACATAGCAGAATAACTATCAAACTTAAGAAACTGCCTAGCTTTATGGGTTAACATTACATTAAACTGTCATTTAAATGTTATTAAGTGTTAATACTGTCAAATAATTTTAAATACCTTAACAAAATGCACAATACATAAAAAACTGACAACTAAAGGGGGTCGCACACTGGACGCGCAGCTTAGCGTCGCGTTGAGTCGCGTCTAGGACAACTCAGAGGTATCATTAACCAGAAGTACACATTAAATAGCGCAAGCTTCGTCAGATAGCATCTACTTCATAATGCAAAATATACGTTGGCAGCCAATGTTAATCATTAATGATTTGGGACAAATATGATGTTATTTAATGTTAAACTATGTGAGTGGCTCTCTGTGGCGCGACAGGGATTTGAGCAACTTCCTGAAGGGAATCTTTCATGACTTGTAATGTAATCAAATGAGGAAAATATAGTTGATATATGTTTTCTTTAATTAAAATAGACCAGTTTCTCTGATTGGATGTATTGCCGCGTCTCACCCGTCTTAAGTCTTTAGCATATTTGTGACTTGATACTAGCAACGAGTTTTTTCGCGGCATTTTATGGATCGTGTAAAATATGGATATTAGAACATTTAGAACGAACCAGCACCGCCTGCTTCATCTTCATGCAAACACAGACTGGCTCAAACTCAGAGATAAGAGGTCGAGGTGGAATTTACAAATCTACAGGACACTGTTTTAAGGAAGTTTAATGTTCTTACACGCCATCTTCAGCTATTTTAAAGGTAATTAGCGTTGTTTTAAATTACGTAAGCTTAAATGTGAAGTGTGGCTATAGACCGTTAACAGCATTACGACGTGATTATGGTAAAGCGGCTTTTTTAAAGCTACGACGCGGTGTGCGCTGCGCTATGAAACCCATTCATTTTAAGGGCGGTTTGTTGTTGCGTCGAGCCAAGCGCGAGCGCAGCGGAGCTCAGCTTGCGCTCACGCCGCGGTCGAAGTTCAATAGTTTTGCGCATAGTTTGTGGTCTTTTGCACTTTATACGGGAAATTACCTGACAGTCTGTACTAGTTGTATGAGTGTGTGCTTGCTGTATTTGTTGTTTTAATGTCTTGTTTTTGCAAGTTATTGTTGCTATTGCGTGCCCCCCGTTGGAAGCCGAGTGCCCCCCTGTTAGTTATGGTCTGGCGCCGGCTCTGCGTAAACCGGAAGTGCACATTAAATAGCGCAAGCTTCGTCAGATAGCGTCTACTTCAAAATGCAAAATATACGTTAGCAGCCAATGTTAAGCGTCAATGATTTGGGACAAATATGATGTTATTTAATGTTAAACTATGTAATTGGTGCTCTGTGGCACGACAGGGATTTGAGCAACTTCCTGAGTTGTAGTTGGGCAGTGCGTATACTCATAGAAAGCAATGTGTTCGAGTTTTTTAGAACGGCGCTGCGCGACGCTGAGCTGTGCGGCCGGTGTGCGACCCCTTTAAGTCAAAGCTGGACAGGAGCCACCTGGTGGCGCCGGTGTGCGTATATTCATAGAAAACAATGTGTTTAATTTATTTAGAACGGCGCAGCGCTGAGCTGCGCGTCCGGTGTGCGACCCCCTTAACAGAACTTGTCCTTCTTCACACAGAGGGTTCTGAAATTTTCTGACATAGAAGAAAAAACTAACAAAACATTTAATCAATTTGATTTAATGTTATTAACTTTGCAGCGATATGGACCCAACGCTGCATGGCTTTACCCATTATTGTACTTTTTAAATTTAATTTTAGGTGAATCTGTCTCCAAATGCAATACAATTTATTTTCTCAATTTTAATTATTGTTATACTTATTATTATTGAATGATTGATTTTATTAGTTAAACACATGGAAGAAACTTAAAAACATTATGAACTGAAGAATATTCGTGATGTTGTTATAAAACTATTTGACAGAGTATTAACACTTAATGTCATTTTAATGACAAGTTCAATTTGTATCACTGGTAAAAAGTGTTTTAGTTATGTTGTCTTGGTAACATCAAGTTGTCATGACAAATTATGATGTATTGGTTAATGTTAGGTTGTCATAGCAAAGACATCTCAAGCAATGTCATCTTGGCATATTGGTTTATCTCAAGTTGTCATAACAAAGACATTTTAAGCAGTGTCATCTTTGCGTTAAAAATGGCATAATTGAACAAATGTCACTTAATGACATAATTAATGTCATATATGTGCATAAAATTTCCTTCAGCTTCATGGTACGTGTCGTGTCGTGATTGTGGGGGTGTCATGTCAGTCTTGTGAACACCCGTTCGAGTAAAGTATTACCGAACCATTTTATGGTTCCTCAAAAAACCATACAGCCCAAAGGCTCTTAAAGAAGAACCGTTTATTTCATACCTTGTTCACTACAAAGAACCTTTGAAATAGAAAGGTTATTTGAATATTAAATATTCTTTATAGAACCACAATACAGCCAACAATGGTTGTTTTGTGGCATTGTGAAGCACCCAGTGTGTTGATATCCATTTAAAAGAACAGTTATTCCATTATATAGTCACCATGAAACCAAAATGTACATGTTTATATGCAAATGACTTTGCTTATGTCATAAATTTCAAATGTGCTCCATCCTGGTATGTAACAACCACTTCTAATGAAATTGAAAGTGAGTACAGATGATATACAGAGTAACTAAGGCTGGTTTAAGACCTCTAGAGGGGTATAAATGTTTTTGGACCTTATTGTGACTCAGCAGAACAAGAGAGAGAGAGAGACAGACAGACAGAGACAGTATGAGACCTGTGATGGGAATGACAGATGTGTAGCATCTTTCTTATTCTTTATTTCTGTAGAGAAACTCATTGGAGTAAACCGAGATTCTGCAGTATTAGTAGTCTGAGGACATCCGCTGCATCCATGCATGTGTGAATAGATGCCATTTAGTATATGCTTATGTTTAGTACATGACAAAAGCAAAGATGCTATTAAGATCCACTGATGAATGTAGTAATCTAAAGCAGAGAGCAGCTGTATCCTGGATCTAATTGTGTCTGTGTGTTTCACAGGGTGACTTCTCTCACGGGGGTGGCATGGAAGGAGGAGATGGTGGAGAGGTGAGACAGAAAAACCTTTTGTACACTAAAAAAAATAAATAGAAAAGTGCTGTAAAAATGCTGTAGTAAAACCTACTTTTATGGTGAGTGTATTTAAGGTATGACCTTTTAATAAGTTGGTATTTGTGTCCCTATCTGTAAAATCCAGGCTAAATATGATTTGTCATGACCTTACTCGGTCAATAATAAAGACATCAAGATTATACCTACTGGCCACTTTATGAGGTACACTTGTTCAATTGCTTGTTAAAGGAATAGTCTACTCATTTTCAATATTAAAATATGTTATTACCTTAACTAAGAATTGTTGATACATCCCTCTATCATCTGTGTGCGTGCACGTAAGCGCTGGAGCGCGCTGCGACGCTTCGATAGCATTTAGCTTAGCCCCATTCATTCAATGGTACCATTTAGAGATAAAGTTAGAAGTGACCAAACACATCAACGTTTTTCCTATTTAAGACGAGTAGTTATACGAGCAAGTTTGGTGGTACAAAATAAAACGTAGCGCTTTTCTAAGCGGATTTAAAAGAGGAACTGAAAAGTCCGCTCCCCTTGGCAACATTCAATTCTGTTTGAAATATAAACAGAGAGCGCCTTTGTGATAATCCCATGTTTGAAATACAAATTTCTCGCTAGAAATGCAATTAAAATGTGTAAAAAGTGAAAATATAACTTTATTTACACTAAATTTGTGACCCAGCCTCTTTTTGGCCGCCATTTTATTTTTTCAAACTCAACCAGGGTCGACCAACCACATTCCCCGCACACACACACACATAGAATTGTGGGACAAGATGATCAAGAGTCGGGAAGTAAACCAAACATTGGATTTGGACGTGCCTTGATGCCTTCTGGAATGCTGCCTCCGAAAGCAGCTTTTTAGAGCCTAGACGTGGTAAAGACGACTTGCTAAAGTTCAAACAAAGTATCAGAATGGGAAAGAAAATGGGTTTAATTGACTTTGAAAGTGGCATGTTTGTTGGTGCCAGACGGGCTGGTCTGAAAGTTTTCAAAAACTGCTGATCTACTGGGATTTTCATGCATAACCATCTTTAGGGCTTACAGAGAATGGCCCAAAAAAGTGAAAATATCCAGTGAGCATCATTTGTGTGAACAAAAACATGCCTTGCTGATGTCAGAGGAGAATGGGCAGACAGTAACTCAAATAATCACTCGAAACAACCAAGATATGCAGAATACCATCTCTGAATGAACATCATGTCGAACCAGATGGGTTACAGCAGCAGAAGATGAGTCTGTGATGAAACTAACTTTCAGAATTTGCCGTAAACAACATAAAAGCATGAATCCATCGTGTCTTGCATCAACTTGGTTGTGGTTCAATAGACCTTTCTCACAATAACCGGAAATACATGATCGTCGTGGAAGCAGAGTTCCTGTCAAGTGTCAACACACCAGAAAAACATAAACCCGGGCAAGTTTAAAATGGATCCAATTTCGTTAACGGATTTGCCAAATATTACATTTGGTGATGTGACACAAGTCGTAGAGGAAAACTCCGCCACCAAAAAGAAAAAAAAACGAAATAAAGGGTAAAAAATTTTCCATGAAGAATTTGTCCATAAATATCAAGGTAAGTAGAGAGCGAGGCTAACTGAACTGTTAACTAAAAAGACACATTATTAGCGTGTCCACTTACACATCATGTATGTATAGTAGATGATATAGACTACCTTACTAAAACATTATAGTCTGCTTTGAATGAAGCATGATGGTACCAATTACCTTCAATTACGGTTGTCCAAGTGAACGTCTTGTGTGTAGCAACAATAACGTTAGCCGGATGCTATCATCATCAGTTAAGATTTTTGTCTGGTAATGTCTGTGTTCGTATGTTTGTGTGTTGGGGTGAACTCGTTCCAAGGAAAACGGCTAAGGACAGCATGTGGTTGCAAGCAGCGACCAGTGAGCCCTAAAATGTAGTCGTCTTTAGTGAAGTGTCCTGGTGAAGTTAGGTCCTTCATCCCGCCGGATGGCCTGAATCCATTTCTGTCTAACTTCTTCCCCATCAACAGGGAATGAATGGAACAGACATGGCTTTTTACATTGCCTTGACTGCGAAGGAAGTAGATTTCCACAACGATTGCGTATTTCCGGTCATAAAAACGGAAGTTGTGAGAAAGGTCTATAGTATGGGGGATATTTTCTTGGTGCACTTTGGGCCTTGTAGTACCAAATGAGCATCATTTAAACGTCACGGCCTACCTGAGTATTGTTGCTGACCATGTCCATCCCTACCCATCTTCTGATATTTACTTCCAGCATGTCACAAAGCTCAAATCATCTCAAACTGGTTTCTTGAACATGACAATGAGTTCACTGTACTTCAGTGGCCTCCACGGTCACCAGATTTCAATCATGATTTACATCATTGATGTGCAGCTAACAAATCTGCAGCAACTGCGTGATGATATCATGTCAATATGAACGAAAATCTCTGAGGAATGTTTCCAACACCTCGTTTAGTCTTTGCCATGAAGAATTAAGGCAGTTTTAAATGAAAAGGGGGTCCAACTTAGTACTTGCATGTTGTACCTAATAAAGTGGCCGGTGAGTGTATAATAACAAACAAAATATGTGGTTGTGAAGTATAAAATATAAAAACAGCAAAATGTTAACAATAAGAATGCCAATGAATATTTTATCTTTATTTTTTTAACAGGGTTATTAGTCCAGAGATGTGAAGCTTTTCCCTCTGACCTCCCACCTCTGAGTTTCTGCTCCAAAGTCTCACCCTCGACCAGACTCCAGATGCTACCAATATTTTTTTGTGACTGTACTGAAAACCAGAATGGAAAAAGACTCTCCCCGAGCCCTTTAGCCTTTAGATGTGTGACGCTTCCCCTCTTGGCCAGCTGTTTATCTGTGATGTCATCATGCTGTCTGTGTTATTTCTCCATTCACTTCCATCTACTGTACAACACACACACATACACACACACTTCACTCCCTACACAAAATATGGTAAAAATGTAAAGCTCAGAGGTAGACATGGTCCTTCTGGAGGATGGCTGAAAAAAGATAACCGCATGACCATTAATGTAAGAAAAGCAATACATCTCATTTCATCAGGGCATGTAGCAATGCGTCTGGATCTATGTGAGACCACAGCCATGTTTAAATTGATTTAGTCTTGAAAATGCTGCAATGTACGCAACGACAAGTTGTGTGTACATTAAGAGATACATTACATTCCTTTAGTTCAGTATGTGTGACAGAATAGATTTACTGTGTGCTTGACCAATAGACCTACTGTGTGATTTATTAGAGTATTTTAAGAATATGTTTATTCACAGATGTGAACGCATACACAAAAATAAAGATCTGTATTGATGTAGCAGTGCTAGACTTACATATTTTCATTAGCTTGCATTTGTGAGATTTGGTTCTAGTAAGTTGCAATTTTACAGAGATTTAAACAGGGAAACCAGTGTAGTTGTCCGTTTCGTCTGTTGAATGGGTCGTGAAACCCTTCAGGTGCTATGAGGGGAAGAAATAAGAAAAGTCTGTTAAGTGGAAAGAGATCAAACGCTCAAACAAATGCCTCTCTGTTATGTCTCGATTTTGTTGCAATGCATGTAAAGTCATTTGTCATGCTCGCAATGTAAAAGCAATACTACAGCGCCACTGCAAAGTCTGTCAATTGTCTGTTCTGTAGCACTGTGTTTTATTGAGGAAATGCTAAGAAGTGTCAATCCTTGCTTAAAATAAGTGTTGCCATCTTCATTAAGCCTTTTGCCCCTCCCACTTCTCATCTGGGCCACCAAAACCCCGCCCTTATGTGTCATTCAATAGTGTTCATGTCCACACCAAGGCTTGTGTCTGCTGTAGCTGCTAGGACAAAATGATCAAACATTGCAGTTTGTTTTTACTTTGAAGCCACAAAATCCCTGACTGCATGTTGCCTTATTAGCACTCCAATATTCACACACACACACACACACACACACACACACACACACACACACACACACACACACACACACGAAGCTAATGATTACAATACAAAAACGCTATTCTATCTTTCTTTCTTTCTTAAGCCTCTCTCTTACTCATCTCTCTCTGACACACACGCACACACACGTCCCACATATCTTTTAAGTTGGCATCAAAGCAGACATGCTGATTTTATAAACTGTACAAGTGAAATAAAGAGTTTTGTTGAAATCTAAACTGCTGTGTCAAATCTGACATATTTTGTATGCACTACAACGTTGTGTATGAATTACAATTTATTAACTTTGATAAAAACAAATACTAAGCATGAATGCTAGAAAATGCAAGTAACATCTTACACTGTAAAAACTCCTTGTTGCAAACTAAAATTACAATTAATTTCAACTTTTCTTGACTAGTGAGAAGTTGCTTTAAATTATAAAAATAAAGTTGAAATAAGCCAATTCACATTGTGTTTATATATTTTATAGTGACTACTTATTACACTGTAAAAAGTAAAAGTTGGATCAAAATTACTTTATTTGGTAACACATAAAAATTTAGTTTTGTAAACTTTAAGGGGGACATTTCACAAGACTTTTTAAAGATGTTAAATAAATCTTTGGTGTCCCCAGAGTACATATGTGAGGTTTTAGCTTAAAATACCATATAGATGATTTATTATAGCATGTTAAAAATGCCACTTTGTAGGTATGAGCAAAAATGTGCCGTTTTGGGGTGTGTCCTTTAAAATGCAAATGGGCTGATCTCTACATTAAATGGCAGTGTCGTGGTTGGATAATGCAGATTAAGGGGCGGTATTATGACCTTCTGACATCACAGGTGTAGCCAAATTTCAATGACCTATTTTTCCACATTCTTGCAGAGAATGGTTTACCAAAACTAAGTCACTTGGTTGATATTTTTCACATTTTCTTGGTTAATAGAAGCACTGGGGACCCAATTATAGCACTTAAACATCGAAAAAGTCGTTTTTTAGGGATGTGACCCCTTTAAGTAAAAAAATCGTTACATTTTCACTTTAGGTAAAATACTTAAAGGGGGGGTTCAATGGTATTTCAAGCATTCTGACTTATTAACACAGCTATAGAGTTGTTTCCTCATGCTAAACGTAGGCAAAGTGTCAAAAAAGCAGTTGGGCATGTTACAGAGTTCTGTGCCGAATGCACTTCGCCAGGGTTTGTACAAATTTCGGAAAGTTTTTTTCGATTACGGCTTCAGCTGACGTTTCAAGGGTTTCTATACGTATCACTTCTTTTTATGGGCACTTCCCCCGGAAAACTCCGCCCACCCGTCAATCAGCGGGAGATGCTAGAACTTACAAACACCACATCACGCGACAGCTTTGTTTAATTTCAAAACTCAACAATGGCACGAAAGAAGAAGTGCATTTTTGGATGTATGGAGAAGAAAGCCAGCCTTATGGAAACAATGGATATAGTTTATTATCCGAGGTAGCAGCGGAGTTTTGCATGTGTGTTTGATGCGCTGGATTTCATTGAAAAGTCCCAACCGGGTCATGAGTTGCATGCGGTAAGTAAGACTTCTGTCTTATGTTGGAAATAGGCACGTGCATATTATATAAATGACATGAACCTGTAAGTTAAACAGTGTTGTATAAAGTGTTGCATGACTCGTACTAGCTCCTCCCGCGGTAGTAACTCCTCCTTCATAATTTTTTCGTACTTTATCGGAAATATTCGGTAAAGCTAATCTTTCTTTTATAAATCTGATTAAAGACTCTTCGGAGATATAAAGGATGTAATACTACTCTATAGGTACTTCAGGTTAACATCAGAAATGCAGAAACAGCGTGTTATGTGAGCTTTAAGTTGAAAAAGGGCGTGACCAATTGACGTAATTTTTTAAGTTAATCCAACTTTTACTTTTTACAGTGTAGTCAAGAAAGTTGAAATGACTGTAAATTCAAGTTGATCAAACTTAAAAATTTAAGTGCAACAAGGAATATTTTACAGAGCAGGTAAAAATAAAGTATACTTAAATGTACTGAAAATGTACTTAAATACAAAGAAGTACATTTTAATACATTGTTATTTTTTCGCCAAATAATAGTGTACAAGTTATCTATATTATAAATATACTAATTAAAGTATAGTTCTACATCAGCAGTACCTTAGTGCACTTGAAAAAAGTAAACTAAATACCAGTAATGTTTAAACTGATTTTTTTGTGCATTGAAATAAATGATAGCACAAATTAGCACACTGAGATACATATCTTAAGAATTACTAGACTATTTTTTGTCAATTATTTAACAAATAATTGTATGAATAATGAATCTTTTCATATTAAGTGCATGCAAATAGTACATAGAAATGTATTTTAGTGCACTTTTTTCACCTGGCATAATGACTTACTAAAACATGCTGAAACTTCAAGTTCTAAAATGATTTGAAACATCCAAATACCAAAAGTTTATTAACAAACGTGACCATAGTTGTTAATGTGTAATGTACTTTATGTGTAATGTACTTATTGAAAAAGAAAATGAGGATGTTTGTTTCCTCGTGATTCCAATTAATGCGACATGAGTAGGATGTGCCTTTTCTTATACACTGCAAGTTTGTTTTGAAAATAATAAAGTAGCCTGTCCAATAGCAGTTTTATTACAAACTAACCAAAAGTTAACTTTCAGTATCAGTCCCTGAAATCCCCACACATTTGTCACCCTGAGCATGTAGTATATCTACTGCATTTATATTTTCTGATTCATACAACTCTTTGTTAATGAATTTGATGAGCTAGCATTGCAGGTTCTTTATTTAATATGAGACACTAAACATCAAGCCAAACCCATGCATAGACTGCTCCTTCAGTACAATACATTTAGGGAATCTATGAGGGCAACACCCCATATAGACGGCAAACCACATGAATCTTGTCAGGTCATTTGTACAATAACAAGTCTTGAATCAAACCGGTCTTTACATCTGACATATTTTCATAATCTCATAACCAGAAATGTTTTGCCAGTCACTAACTTGTTGACACGTTTGGTTTTATTACATGTCAACTCTACGCATTTCAGCCAACCTGCTTAGTCAACATTTTTGCACATTACTAAGGTATGAGGAGACTCTCTTCTCATTAACAGGTTTGGCTATTTTAGCTACACTAGCAGGTGTATCAGTCATGCATCCATGCAATTTCTACAGACCAATATAATACAACAGGGCAACATGCATGATGTCTCTGCTCCAGTGATTATAAAGAAATATTTTACTAAATTTGTTGTAAAGCATGAGTGGCCCTATTAAACCCCTTTGAGATGAATTTAAACGGACTGTGAGGTCATATCTACAAATATCACCTCTTGCACTCTCTGCAGGACTGAATTGTGTCTGATCAGGAGTAAATCCCAGCAGAAATTCGCAAACATTTACTGGAAATGTTGGCCAAAAGATCAACTGGAGGAACAACTCTATTAATATCCATGTTTTGAAAATAAAATGTTTAACATGCACATAATGGGTGTGGTTTTGGGCGTTCACATGCTTTTGGCCGTGTCGTGTACTGTATATGCAGCTTACACTGGAGAGTTTTGCGGTTTTGCTCAGGAATTCTTAAACTACCCTCCTGATGAGTCATATTAGGGTTGTAGAGTTTACAACAATAATAATTCCCTAACAGCAAAAGCGAGTATTTCCTGTACTGCAGATAGTTGTTGACCCACCGCAGTTTCCAGTTTCTCTGACTGCAAATGTTACGCAGCTAAAGGGGGATTATGTAAAAGCTGAATGACGTGTGAAATTATTTTACGACTATTAAACGGTTAATAATTGTATGTCTTTGAATAGAAATAAAGAAATAAATGCAGAGACCAACAGGTAAAGCTAAAGATGCATCTGAAGGTGTATGAGTGGGTGTGTTTCTCATGTATTTGGGGTGTGTGCAGCAATCCTAAACACCACGGCCTATAAGTAGGCAAAGTCTCTGATGCACATGCAGAGATCTGAAATATTTGTTAGTTTCTACAACAGCACCATACAACAGCATTAAACATGAACATTGGAAAGGGACTCGACGGTCAGGTTGACAAAATAATTGACCAGGCTGGTAAGGAAAATATTTTATCTTTTTTTTTATTTGCTGAGTGTATTTTTGCTTTTTTTTGTATCTAATGCATGTCACCTTTGCAAGCTATTAGTTGCATAAAATTACATTTATTATTTGTATAACACAGATAGTATAGAGTCTAAATTACAGATAAATTGTGACCCTAGACCCCAAAACCAGTCATAAGGGTCAGATTTATACTGAATAAGTAAGCTTTTCATTGATGTACTGTATGGTTTGTTAGGTTAGGACAATATTTGTCTGAGATACAACTATTTGAAAATCTGGAATCTGAGGCTTCAAATAAAAATTAAAGTTGTTTTAATGACGTTCTTAGCAACACATATTATAAATGCTTTTTAAAATATATTTACAGTAGAAATGAAAAAATATCTTCATAGAACATGTTCTTTTACTCAATATCCTGATTTTTGGCTTACATTTTATGCCAAAAATCAGGATATTGAGTAAACAATAAAAAAATGTATGCCATAAAATAATAATAATTTTGACACATACAATGTATTGTTGGCTATTGCTACAAATATACCCATGTGACTTATGACTGGTTTTGTGCTCTAGGGTTACAATTAAATAAAATTATTGCAATTATTTTGTAAAATAATACACTGAAAAAATTATTCATTGAATTTACTCCATTTTTTAAGGTAAGTGGTTGCAATCAATTTATTTAAGCTACATTTAAACAAAAAAGATTAGTAAAGTAAAATAAAATATAAAACTTTTGTTTAAATGTAGCTTAAATAAATTGATTGCAACCACTTCCCTTGAAAAGTTGATTAAATTCAATGAATCATTTTTTTTCAGTGTAGTTTATTCAGATAATTATTCAATTATTTAATATCTAAATTGCATACCACTAAATTGTCTTTTAAAAGCAACAGAGTCATCCCACTATAGTGATTTTTAGGGGATTTTAGGAAGTTCGCTTTGCACTTATTAACAGCTACAGTAGCCCAGCACATTCTGCATACTGTATACAAAGATCATTAACATTAATGTAAATGTTACTTCAGCTGGTGTGGCTAAAGAAAAAATTGGAGCAGCGATTGGAGGAGGCCAGAAGAAAGGTCAAAAGGATCCAAAAGCTGGAGGAGGTACGATTAACTCTTAAGTGATATTGGGGAGGGCATAACCTAGTCTAGACTAAAGTGCATGTTTGAGGTGTCTTAATTTAAAAACAATTTGCATTGACATATCTTAACATACATGTGTATCGGTGACATTGTTTTGTCTCATGTTGCACACCAGTATTGTTTTTTGTAAGGTTTGTTTGTAAAAACTTCTTAAATGTTCTAACATAACTAAGGTTTAGTCCTAGATTAATCTAAACACTGTCTCCCGCTCTGATTCATTTTGTCTACAGGTGTCGGCGACATGCTGAGTGGGGCAATTGGCAAAGCCGCCACTGATGCTGCTGTCAAAGGAGCCAAGGATGAGGCTCTGGCATTCGGGAAAGGCCTTTTAAAATAAACTTGCATATATTTTTGTATATCATCTGTGTTTCCTGGATTTTAACGTTGCCTATTTCATCTTACTTTCTATGACAACATAAAACATATCTTTTCCAGAAGATGTGTACTGTATAACTTTAAACAAAAATGTCATAATTTATAACAATTCTGTATTTATCCGAGTATGGTATAAAACTGAATGTATAATCTGAATGCTCAGATTGGGCGACATTCAGAAATTCAAATGGAAGAAAATAAACATGAGAAAATTATGATTGTTTCTTTTATTCTCAACAAAAAAGGCAATATTTGGGATAAGGTGGCAGATACAGTCGGTGAACAAATGCTCTCATTTAAGCATCCTACTAAGAAGAATGCTTAAGGGTTTTCACTGCATGTTAAAAACTAGCAGAACAGATCTCTAGAAGTTACAAAGCTATGCCTTTAATACAAACAAAATCTGTCCTAAAAGTACAAAAGTACTGCACGTAGTTCACTAGACATTTTACATTTCTAGAGTTCAACATTGAGATTAGACAAATTAAACAATAGGTTTCTCTTTGTGTGATGTACTAGCGATAAACTAAATCATTCCTCCAAGTATAAAACTCCTGCTTAAAGGTGTAAGGCATCTTTCATTCCTGTAGCAATTTTTATAGTCTCCAACACTATGTAAATAAAACCTACTGCTACATGGCAGAGAACAAAAATGCACCACTTAACATTTAAAGGTGACAGAATGCAACAAATAGGACAAATGGCACGCTACAGTTGCATCTGAAAAGCTAACCACAAATGAAAACAAAAATAAAAGACACAAGAACGTGAGAAAACACGAGTCATTTCAAGACTTTAGGCCACATAAATGTACAGCGAAGTGGTCAAACCTGCAGCCTCACAACAGACTAAACAACTTGGGTGGACGGAATTTAGGGTGCATGGCAATGTGATGGTATTACAGACTAGGAGAGATTGGGGTCAGCCTAATGTAAACTCTGATATGTTAAACGGGTTATGGGAGAATCAAGAGAGAACGATAAAGTGGTTTGCAGAGGGAATTATGGGTGATTTATGTAAAGGTCAGGCCAGCCTCATTGTACACCTTGAAGACTTTCTCTATGGCGTTGACGTAAGCTGCCGTCCTCAAATCCAAGCCCAGGTTGTACTTGTTTGCAGTGCGCATAATTTGCTGCAAGAGACAAAAATATTGAGCATAAATACAGGTGTGACCAAAAACTCATTTAATATAGGGTGAAAAAATAAAGCTGATGACTTTTAAGAATAGGGTGAGGGAATATTATCTGTGTGATGATCAAAACATACCAGACTACATCTGCCTGAAGCTAGGGCTGAGGTTTGTGGATAATAGTTAAAAATATTACCTGTTTAACAACAACACGCTGACATTTCTGTGCATTGTAACACGGCAAAAAAGGGCGATTCCCTGCCGTATCTTCATTTACATATTTATGGTTTTATGGGTGGTGGCTCAGTGTCAAAGCTTTGAAGGGCATTATAGTGTACACAATGTTAAAAATACTCACCCTAGCCGACCTCTCCATGGTGTAGGCAAGACCAGAGTGCACAATGTCTTTCTCCGAGGCGCCCTATAAGTCAAAGATAGAGACAATGAGTCTAAATAGGATGGATAAGTACTAAATAATTGACTTTCAAGGGTTGAGAAGGTAAAAGGATAATAATGGACACGTACAGCAACCCGGGCCTGGAAATCAGCAGTGGGGACAATAGGAATGGGGCCTCCCTGTTTGCCGAACTTCCTTTCAAGACTCTCTTGCACTGACACTGAAATAAAAAAAAAGAGATCAAGTTAATGCAAAATTTAAATCAAAGATAAATATTAGATTTTTATTATGTGTGTACTATATAGCACTATATGTCAAGAAGCACTATATAAGGGCACAAGTGAGGAAGATACAAAACTACATAGACTGTGTTAGTAAGCGACAGTCAATAATTCCCTCAGGCAGATTGTTTGAATATTTGTCATGGCTGTTCACAAGAAGTGTGCATGTAAAAATGACAAAATTATAAGTATTGTGCTCATTTCATTAACAAAATATGTAACCCTGTCTGTGAAATCCAATCTTTGCCATGACCTTACTCAGTCAATATTAAAGATATTAAGGTTGTATTTTCACAAAATCTTTTTTACATTGTGTTTGATGATTTTATGTCGACGACAGTAAATCACAAAAAAAATTACTTTAGCTGGGTTTTCAAATTTTTTTTATCTTAAAGGAAAACACCACCGTTTTTCAATATTTTACTATGTTCTTACCTCAACCCAGATCAACCAATAAATACCTATCTTTTTTCAATGCATGCATTTAATCTTTGTACAGAGCGCCGTGAATGTGTTAGCATTTAGTCCAACCCCATTCATCCCCTAGGATCCAAACAGGGATCAATTTAGAAGCCAGCAAACACTTCCATGTTTTCCCTATTTAAAGACTGTTACATGAGTAGTTACACGAGTATGAGTATGATGGCACAAAATAAACATGGCGATTTTTTAAGCAGATAAAAATGAAAGTATTTTTTATGGCAGAAGAGCACCCAGTTTGCAGCACTTCGACTTTGACGCGCAGTAACATCATCACTTCTGACTAATCCTCCTCTCGCTCAAACTTCCATCAATATTACAGCACCCGAGGTCGAAATGCTGCAAACCAAGCGCTCTTCCACCATACAACATAGTTCTCATTTTTTATCCACTTTAGCCACGTTTTATTTTGTACCACCATACTTACCACTCATGTAACTCATGTCTTTAAATAGGGAAAACGTTTGGTGGCTCCAAAATTCATCCCTGTTAGGATCCTAAGGAATGAATGGGGCCAGGCCAAATGCCAACACATCCACGACACGCTGTACAAAGATCAAGTGCACACCTCGAAAAAAGATAACGATGTATTAATTTGTCAAAGTTGAGGTAAGAACATAGTAAAATATTGAAAAACGGTGGTGTTTTCCTTTAAATGGACAGTAGGTTCTGATACAACAAAAGGCATAAACAGCAGGATAAAACTGGTGAGATGAGTAGAATCGTGCGACCTAGAATATACAGTACACAATGCAAAAGCACAAACTGTACTGCAGGGAAGAGCGGCACACCCTGCTAATCCCGACTGCACCTCGAACCTGTCGGTATGCTAAGAACAATGCCAAACAGGGGTAATAAAATAATCAAGAACATGGAGGAAATGGCAAAAGATAGACTTGAAATCACGTCTGCAGCTAAGCCTGTTAAGTGTCTGGATGTTGATGTAGGGATGTTATGGGAAGCATGCTGTGTTGTGGATGCTTGAGCACATACTGAGCAGGTGGTAGTTGGAGTCCCTCTCATACTTGAAGGTCAGGCGACCGTAGCTGACGTGGTTCAGGTTCTTCAACCACTCGAAGTAGGAGACTGTAACACCTCCAGCATTAAGGTACATGTCCTACATGTTCAAAAACACAGCGGACAGTTAGCAGAGGACAATTGTGTGTGTGTGTGTGCATCTCTAATCAGAGGTATAAAAATATATCTACAAAGCACTTGTGTAAATGTTTTCTTACCGGAATGACCATGACGTTCTTCTCCAAGAAGATCTTATCAGCTTCTGGTGTGGTGGGACCATTAGCACCTTCAGCAATAATCTGGACCAAAAACAAAAGTCATGTTTACTAATCCAGCTATATACCATATTGTGGAGCAGAATATAGAAGCTACAATTTCTTGGGTCTTGATGGATATTGATTCTGTTCATGACTGACCTTGGCTTTGATGTTATGAGCGTTCTTCTTGGTCAGCTGTTTCTCTCCAGCGGCAGGGATGAGAATATCACACTGAGCTTCCAGAATGTTTCCCTCATAGGGCTGAGCGCCCGGGAAGCCCACAATAGTGCCGTGTTGCTTAATGGAAAAGACAAACATTTTCAAAAGCCAGTTCCAATAATGTTTCAGAATTTTGAGGAAATGTGATTCTGTACCGACCAGTTTATAGTCCTCCAGCTCTTTTGGGTCCATGCCATTGGGGTTCCAAATGCTGCCATCAATCTCTGCAATTCCCACACATTTGGCACCATAACGGTGAAGATAACGCATGGAATGCAGACCTACATTACCAAAACCCTGCAAGACAGAATGAAAGAGAATATGAAACGTGACTGTTTGAATGATTTAATTCTTATGGAGACGTTGTCTTATTTTGTGGTAGTGGCGCCTCCGTGTGGTTCGATTTAGCGTTGCAACTACCAATGTAAAGCTAGATATACAATTTTTGGTCAAATTTATATTATTTTACAGAGGCAATTGTGACTGGTTGTGTCTTTCTTTTAAGTGTATTTATTTTAATAACTTTCTGCTTTTATAGGTTCATCTGAACATTTTGATAGAAGAAATGCAATGCTTGAATGCCCTGTAAGTAATAAGTTGACAATTTGCCAAATGCATAAGTGTAAATATAAAAATGGATTTTTATGAATTAAAGTGTAGTCTTTCACATTGTACTGCACTGTAAGACACTTAAGAAAAAAGCATCTGCCAAATGCATAAATATACAGTAAATGTCTACATGTATATTAATTTAACCTTGTCTAACAATTAGAAAAGAATGGCGACTATAAGAATTTTAAAGCAGTACAGCATCAAACTACTTCATGTGATCGTTGAAAGAGGAATTGCATATGGCTATCCACATTTATAAAAGCCAAAAGGGAAGCGGTCATACCAACTCAGTATAATGCAACATGTAATGCACTTCTATCCTAAGGCCGTCTCTTACACTTATTATCATCCATTCTGTGCCATTTTAAATCCCCCCAACCTCTTTCTATACACATCACTTCATTAGAACCAACAAACCGCTGTTCTTGTTCATTTGGCCCTGATTCTTAATCTTAGAGAGGACATCTGCAGGGTCCCACTGACGTCAACAGAGCTAAAAATGAGAGCAGGGATTACATATCGTTGCAGTTTCAAGTCTTTGTGAAACATGATTTCAAGGGAACTGAAAGATCTGTTAGATGCTGACAATTGATAAACTCTTCCCTTTTTTTAGACCAGCGAAAACAGTCAGCATATAATTTCTCAGGCCCAAGCTTTATCAAGAAGGGAATTGCCAGCTAGCAAAATCTATCAGGTGTTTTTGGTAGTTTTGCATTATGATACGAGTGTATATTAGCGTGTATTTTCGGATATTTCCCTATATGGCATTTGAGATCGGTTGTACCTGAAGCGCTGCATGACGTCAGGCCTTAAAAGCAACCTTACAGGCCGGTTAACTATTTGAACTGCACTTTAACTAGTTTTGCCTACAATTTTCATTCGAGCATGTACCTGAATGATAAAGGTTTTGTCTGCAAATCCAGGAGTCAGTCCCAGCTTGCTCATGAAGGAGGCTTCATTGATGAAGTTCTCAATGCCGTGGAAGACTCCACGACCAGTGGCTGAGATTCTCCCATGAATACCACCCTGGCTGATGGGCTTACCAGTCACACAGGCATGAGCATTGATATCCTAGAGAAAGAGAGAGATTAACACAAAATCAGGCAGATTATTATTAAACTGCACTTTTAATAAACATACATAAAAAACAGTGGCGGCCAGTGACTTCTTTTTTCGAGGGCACACGATGCGAAGTTCCTCACAACATGTATGTAGCCCGTCATGTGTGTGGTTTGTAATTTCACGATGTGTGTTCTGCGGATCGAGTGAACCTGTGTGCATCACGAGTCTTGTCAAAATAAGTGCCTGCTGCAGACGCATCTAAAGGGTTTATGATAAAAGAGACGCTCGCGTTTGCCAGATACTCGTATAATCTCATGCATAAGCAGAGTTTACTGTTAAGGGAGTGTCTTGCATGTATTTTGTGAACGTGAGTGTATCTTTTATCATAAACGGTTTTGACACGTGTGCAGCAGGCACTTATTTTGACAAAACACGTGATGCACATGGTTTACATGATGCAACAAACACATATTTTGAAAACACAAGCAACACACATGACACTCCGAACACACATTTTGAATAAGCGCCCCTAGGATGAGCAGTCACGAGCCGCCACTGATAAAAACACTTAAAGATCAAATAAAGTATATGATTGCTTCTGTATAAATCCAAAACATTTTTTAAAAAGGTGAGTTTGTATGTCTGAACCCAAATCTTGCACAATATGTCCCTCGACAGCCTCTGTTACACATGTAAATCTGTAACTAATGCTTCGTTGATGTAACTGCGGTAGTGGTGAACTGGGATTAATGTCCTTGATAAACTCGATAGCGTTTCAGTCACCTGATATTATCAATGATTTACTGTTCCCTTGTAGAACAGAGACAGATTTTCTCTGCTTTTTGAAACTCGTCAGCTGTCCACAGTCCACATGTCTAATGCTCCCTTTTAAGTAGCCACAAAGTATGTGATTCTCAATTAAAGCACAATGGCTCTCTTAATAAAAACTATGTAGTAATGAGTCAGAAGTGAACTGTAAAATGCTTACCAAAGTGCTCTTGTTTGCCAAAAAAAAGCTACAAGACAGAACAAATAATGCAAGCTCCTGGAAGTCGACCTTGAAATGATACATATCCATGGGATATTTTTACCGCAGTGATAATTGTGTGTTAAAAGAATCTCAAATATCTTTCTCTACATGTAGGACATGCCTTTGACCACTATACGTCACCAAGCAACACTAATTATTCACTGTCTGAAATCACCTGCTGTTAGAATAGGCACTGAATTAGTACTTACTGCTAAGAGTGCATTCTACATAGTATGCATGGATGCAGTATTAGTGTTCATGTAGCTTGACTGTTAGAAGAACATTGCGTTAGCAGCAGATTGTGGGTTTGAAACCAGGGAACATGCATAATAATAAAATGTAGACTTTGTAATGCATTGCAATTCGCTTTAAATAAAAGCATCTGAATGTAAATAAATACATTTCAGACATCCCGCATCCACCATTTTTTCATGTGATCTGATTTCCTTTGACGTAGCCAGAACAAATGCAACCATAATTTACTTGTGTTGTTTAAAGGGACACTCCACTTTTTTAAAAAATATGCTCATTTTCCAGCTCCCCTAGAGTCTTGATTCTTATCGTTTTAGAATCCATTCAGCCGATCTCCGGGTCTGGAGGTACCACTTTTAGCATAGCTTAGCATAATCCATTGAATCTGATTAGACCATTAGCATTGCGCTAAAAAATAACCAGAGTTTCAATATTTTTCCTATTTAAAACTTCTGTAGTTACATCGTGTACTAAGACTGAATTAAAAGTTGCATGGCTGTAGTAGGCGCAATGATATTAAGCAGTGCCTGAAAATAGTCCCCTGCTATTAAAAGTAACCACGGGGACTATTTTCGGGCAGTACGTAATATCATTGCGCCTCCTGCAGCCATGTTACGGCAGCAAAGTCCTTGATTATTACGCCAGAATGAGAGTATAGTTCCTAACCATATCTGCCTACAAAATCGCATCTTTTAATTTTCCGTCAGTCTTAGTACACGATGCAACTACAGAAGAGTCAAGCTTTAAATAGGAAATATATTGAAACTCTTTGGTTATTTTTTACCGCAATTGTTTAACTCCAGGGGGCTGGAAAATGAGCATATTTTCAAAAAAAGTGGAGTGTCCCCTTAACTAGTACAATTAAAACACTGGGAATACATTACTTGCTATGTAAATCACATAAACAGCCGTCCGATTAATAGATTTAAAGTATTTTATTATATTTAAAAAATTGTAATCGGGCGGCACCTCAGCTTGCGTGCCCTCACAGGATAATATTGAATGCACACTTAAAAATCAAGCCTGAAGTAGTAGGTCATCAGAGTACTTTTTTTTTCTCCGAGTATTATAAATCCGGACATACTACTCGCCTCACATACTGATTTTTATTTACTATACAGTATGGAAGTATGCAATTTCAGGCGCAGTGACTGATTTTAAACATTTCACTAAACTGCAACTGGCTAAACAAACAAACAAAACTTCGTCCTGAATATATGCAATTATTTGAGAGACATAGCCGTCTCAGTTGCATATTAGGCTGTGATCTTAGCATTTGCACACTTGGGCTAATGCTATATAAAATGCAGTATTATGAGGTCAAGCTGTTGAGAGCGTTGTGTTGTATTTGACTGAATGCTGCACTCTTCTGCCTTCTACTTGTATTTGCCCCCAAACTAAGCATAATGCCATGTCCTTATGTTATTACAATGCAATTTGGAAAAAAAATCAGGAATGCTACTTTATTGCTAAGGTGATACTGCTACAACATAATAACAGCCATGTGAGGTAAAAATAACCCTGACAGCACTCCGAACTGAGAGCTAATAGAAATGTGTGAATTGTGATGTGTGCATACTCCTGATAATAAATGATATCGCCCTGCTTTTGAGGGTGTAATACAAAAATAAATGAAGCACTCTTTTAATATGGAAATATAAAAATGAAAAGCAATCTGGTTGCTATTTGCCATTCAAATAAATATCTGACTACCATTTATTACGGCACAAAGGTAAACACTAGACAGCATGTTATATAGATAGCGCAAAGTTATCAGAGAACAAACAAGGGGTGTAAGATTGCTGATAGTAAGATACAGCTTAAAAGAGGTTGATGAAAGAGTTAAAAGATGTTTACTACTTAAACATAAGACTCTTTTATCTCTGTGGACTGTTGTTTGTAGCCCTTATTGCTCAAAAACCATTATAGGTACGTGTAACCATTCACTTTGTTAAAAGAGGCTGGAAATTATTTTACAACTGAACGTGATCTTTATCAGAGGAAGTTTTATGAATATACAGCACATTAAATTATTAGCTATAACTTGAAGGCTGTTCCCAATATTGACCTAGTTTAATAAGAACCAGCACCTATATGAGTAGTTAAACTTGTATTAGAATTTTTTTTTAAATGTCATGCAATTAATAGAGACAGAGCGCAGCGCGTCATAACCTGAAAACCACGCCCACCGGGGGGGGGGGAAGCAATCCTTATAACAAAAAACTGAATAATGCCTAAAAGCTGCTGTGTGACAATATGTACAGCTAACAAGCCAAAGAACCCAGAAATAAGTTTTTATAAGCTGTCGAGCCGTAAAACCCAGTCTTTAAGGAGAATAAAGTGGATCGCCGACTATGTTTCCCCCTATTGGACGCAGTTTTACTAATAGGAGTACTATGAAAAGTTGCCTGTTTCCATTTCTGTGTCTTTAAACGCTCGTTTTTTGAAGTCGACAGCTTATAAAAACGTATTTGTTTTTTTTTTTGAATTGTTAGATGTACACCTTGTCACACAGCAGCTTTTAGGTATTATTCTGTTTTTGAAGTTTAATCTGTAAATAAGTTTTTATAAGCCGTTACCCCAAAAAACGAGCGTTTAAAGACACAAAAATGGATACATGCAACTTTTCATAGTACTTCTATTAGTAGAACTGCGTCCACTAGGGGGGAAACGTAGTCGGCGATCCACTTTATTCTCCTTAAAGACTGGGTTTTACGGCTCGACAGCTTATAAAAACTTATTTCTGGGTTCTTTGGCTTGTTAGCTGTACATATTGTCACACAGTAGCTTTTAGGCATTATTCAGTTTTTTGTTATAAGCCAGAAATGACAAGGAGGCGGCTTCTCGCAATACAAAGTCAATGGAGACGGTTGGATTGCTTTCCCCCCGGTGGGCGTGGTTTTCCAATTTGCATAACTGCGCTCTGTCTCTATGCTAAATAGGGCAGAAAGATACGGTGCAACGGTCAAAGATATCGGTAACACTTTACAATAAGGTTCATTAGTTATCATTAGTTAATGTATTAACTTACATGAACAAACCATGAGCAATACATTTGTTACAGTATTTATTAATCTTTGTTAATGTTAGTTAATATAAACAGTTTTTAATTGTTTGTTAATGTAAGTTTACAGTGCATTAACTAACATTAACAAGATTTTAGAAACGTATTAGTAATTGTTGAAATTAACATTAACAAAGATTAATAAATGCTGTATAAGTGCAGTTCATTGTTAGTTCATTTTAACTAATGAACCTTATTGTAAAGTGTTACCAAGATATCTACACAGCCCATATTTACATAAAAACAAAAGTGTTTTATATGAACTGGCACTAAGGAGAGCTGCTTACAGTGTGGGCAATAGTGTTAGCATAGGTGTCAGCGATCCAGGACATCTCCCTCTCACCGGTGCTCATGTCAGGGGCAGGGACATCAATGCCAGGTCCAATGAATAAAGAGAGCACGGATGGGTAAGATCAGTTCACGTGAGCAGCCACAGGTGGCCGATTCAGTTTCATACTGGTTCTCATCAAGCACACTGTGATTCAAACATGCATGCAGCATTTATTAAAACCTTTGAACACATTGGAACTCTATTGATCTGTGTGGGCAGCCTGTAGTGTTTGTGCTTTAATGCCCACTTTGATACTGTGAGAACAGGGTTCCCATCCCCCTCGCACAAGTGGCCTGGGTAAACAGGAAGGCATTCAGAAAACAGCTATGTGGGCAGTCCTGCACCATGAATACATTTCCAAAAACAACCCTAGAGGAGCCAGGGAAGCAGTCAATGTGGCCTATTTTTTTGTGACAGTGAGGCTGAATTGTACAAGCTCTTCTGGGTTAAGTTAAAGATTCAATGAGAATGTGCTTAAAGGACAAGTTCGGTATTTTACACTTAAAGCCCTGTTTTCAGATTGTTTATGATGAAATAGAACGGTTTTGACTAGAATTTGGACATATGATGCTGGCCCGAGAATTTTCGGGTGTTTCTTGTATCACCTTCTAGAATGGGTTTATAGGTGCACCGGAACAATCCTTCCTAAAATGCATTAAACTTTCATTTACCAAGACGTGAAACTCACCGAGTGGTCAGGGGTGTTCACTGATATGCTCACACAAAAATCGCTGCAAAAGACGCATTCCAACAGGTTTTATCGTAGTTTTGTCCAACTCCATTAGGGACTTTAAGCAACAGCCTCTGGTGGAACGGCAACGGCATTCTGGCGTTGTATTGCGCATGCGCGAATTTATCTGCTACTTTGCGACGTTCTATTGTAACGGTCTACTACGGGAGACCAGCTGATTTGCCGTAGTCGCTACAACGTGAGAGATTGTGTAAATAAATTTTATGTTTTATGGCATATGACATTGTAATTGCATCAGTTTATGATTGTACCACAAGTCTTTTATATAATATGTGTTAAAATGTTTTAAATTTAAGCTAATTTTAAAGATTTTTAAGTATTCATTGCTTTCAAGTATTGCTTAAATCTAGATTTTTAGACTTATTTACATCATACAATAGTAAAAACTCCAAAACTGCCAAAACCAACCCTTCTCTTGCTTTTTTAAATGACATTTTTTTAGTTTCTCAATAAACGAATTAATTCCGCGTTGCGCTGTCATGTTTACGGTTGCTTAGTGATTTTTACGTTCCTGGCTACGGCGGTG
This sequence comes from Misgurnus anguillicaudatus, assembly GCF_027580225.2. Taxonomy (NCBI): domain Eukaryota; kingdom Metazoa; phylum Chordata; class Actinopteri; order Cypriniformes; family Cobitidae; genus Misgurnus; species Misgurnus anguillicaudatus. The sequence goes on along the minus strand of NC_073340.2, from coordinate 21,692,404 downwards.
TGACAACATACTTCCGGTCGCCGTAGCCGTTCCATTCCCAGCTGTTGCTTAAAGTCCCTATTGACTCCGCGCCGGGAACCCGTTTGTATTCTTGCAATTGGCAAAGGTGGATTATCGCCACCACCTGGGCTGGAGTGTTTATTATTCAAGCTCTCAGCGGAAGAATATACGGGTGTGAGGCGTTTGGAAAAATAGGTCTACAAGTTTACAACGAATGCTAAAACACCTGTTGGATAGCATCTTTTGCTGCGACTTTGTGTGAGTATCAGTGAACACCCCTGACCACTCGGTGAGTTTCACGTCTTTGTAAACTAATGTTTAATGCATTTTATGAAGGATTGTTCCAGTGCACCTATACACCCATTGTAGAGATGGGAGGTGAAATAACAAACACCCGCAAATTCTCGAAGCAGCCGCATATGTCGAAATTTCAGTCAAAACCATTCCATTTCATCATAAACAATCTGAAAAGAGGGCTTTAAGTGTAAAATACCGAACTTGTCCTTTAAACTGATTGTCATAAACATCCTTGTAACTCACTTCAGTGTGATGCTTTACTTCAGATGAAGCTACATTTTATATATTGAGGAGGAAACAAAATGTAAATTTTTACACTAAAATGTCCAAAACTCACAAATACAGTGTTCATATGTGTACTTAATGTATCCTAAATGTTTTCAACAATGTTTGACTTCAGAGAAGTTGGCGTACCAGGGTTCCACCCCTGTCATAGGGTCGCTTGTCATTGACGTTATGTCCGTGTTATAGTTATATAAACCATAGGTGTGTTTGACTTTATGTGGCACCGCGCAGACCCATCGGCTTGTGACATGAAGGATCATGAGATTGATTCAAAATCAGTACTGTTGCATAAAACCTTTATTGCATTACATCATTCATGAACATGATTTGTGAGCTGGATTGAGAACTGCCACCGATCCACGTTCTTTCACAGCGACATCAAGCTATGCTCAACTGTTGATATTTTAGCGACCTCTAGAGGCGATAATTACATATTGCACATATTACATATTTAAAGGTGCAATGTGTGACTTTTAGAACAATCTCTTGACAGAAATGCAATATAATATACACAACTATATTATCAGTGGTGAATACACCACTTAATACCTTATATAATGAGCTGTATTGCTTTTATTACCTTAGAATGAGCCGTTTGTATCTACTTACAACGTTGCCGCCATGTTTCTACAGTAGCCCTAAACAGACAAACTCTTCTACACACCGCGTCTCGTCCCTACGTTGTCTCAGATTACAACATGTTTTTTCTGTGGCAGCTACCGTAGCTTCTCATTGCGTTTTGAAATTGCTGTAAGTCCACAATTTCACCACTAGATGCCGCTAAAAACCAACATTACACCTTTAAGGAGTATACCATAATCCGTAAACAATACAGGTGCCTGGATGCCTTTACTGTAAAATTAGGTATAAAACAACTCACCAATGAATCCCTTTTTGGCCAGCTCAATCGTGAATCTTCTTGTGATTTTTTCCAACTCGTTGTCCTAAACAGCACAAAAAGATAAAAACCAATGCAGACTCAGACACAGATAATACACAAAGACGAGAGCTATTTGAATGCATCGGCACATCTCTTGCTTTATATAGCATCACACACACTGCACTAATGGATATATAATTCATTCAGGACCCAACCAGAGAGCAGAGCCTTTTGACATGACATAAGACAGCTCGCAGCATGAACTGAATTTTGAGTCCATTAAAAAGCCCATAGACATGATAAAGGCACTATTTCAGACAGCTGTGAGAGATGATCTGTGTGTTCAATGTATGTGTTAAAGACTTACAGAATAATTCTTGGGGTTGATTTTCACACCAGCTTTAGCTCCACCAAATGGCACATCTAGGATAAGAAAATATAGGGTGAACAAAAACACCTTGATGACAATGAAACCAAACTAACAATGTATTTGTATTGTACAGTATATATGTGTGTGTGTGTGTGTGTGTGTGTGTGTGTGTGTGTGTGTGTATAAAGGAATTATGTGAATTATGTGATTATCATCCTACCTAATGTAAAGAAAGTGTGTTAAAAATAACCTTGATATTTTTAATATTGACTGAGTAAGGTCATGTCAAAGATTGAAATCAACGTGAAATCATTTACTTAAATTCAACTTTGATGCCATTAATCTTAAAATTGGATTAAGAGACTTTAACCTGGATTTCACTAACATGGTCACACAAGGTTGCATATTAATGACTGGTAAGTAACATGAGGCTTACCCACAACGGCACACTTGTATGTCATCAACGAAGCCAAAGCTTTAACCTCATCCACAGACACATCCATGCTGTATCGTATACCTGAAAAGAAAGAGCAAAAAGGGTCATGAAACTGGACTTGATTGCAGCCATTATAGAGAGTCAATTGGCTAGAAAAAAGCTGGAAAATCTTTCCACTACTGTCTAATGTGAATCAAAGCCTGTGAAACATGAAGTACAAACAATGGGCTTTACACAAACAGACACTGTGAAGCTGTACAAAGTGTCGGACAGCTACGCTCGCCCCATGTCCTCCTGAAGTGAGCAAAGATAAACAGGACGAAATATGACAACAACCAAGAAATAAGATGTCAGGATTAGAACATTGTGTGACACTTTGTAGCATGAAATGACAATAACCTCTGATAAAAATAAATATCAAGTAATGTGGTTTAATAATAAACTTTTTTTTTAAATGTTGGTTTATCTTAATAGGGATAAATACAATACATATAGGCCTACTATATATACATCTGAAAACAACAGCCATCCAGTGCAAGACAGTATTATAGTGTCTGTATCAATACTAATCTGCAACACTCATCACTAGACACAGTCATGTGCTCGTGACACCGGTCACCTGCTACGCAGCTAATATTCCTGCAAAACTTTTCCCTCTAGTCACGCTCCATTAAGACAGGTGCTACCATCTCTCCCTTGTAAGCTGGCACTTACAGTTGGTTTCCTAAATTCAGCAACAGCAGGGACGTGACCTCGTGAACAGACACTGAGCATCTGATACCCTACACATACATCTCCATGTCATTGAACTATGAATATTTATTCAAATAAACAATGTATTTTGAAAAGTTGCACAGCTACACACTACCAAATTAGGGTTACAAGAAGATCTCAGATATCATGATCTGTATAATATAATTATTATTATTATTATATTATTATTACGGATGCTCCGATCGATCAGCCGATGATGCTTGCTATGCTTCTCAATGAAATACGGTGAAATGCAGCTACATCCATAAGCCAGAGGGTTCTCTCATGCAGAAATTCAAGCAGACGAACAACCTTACACGCGCAGCTCCAGGAAATGGCTTTATTTATTTATTTCTATTGCTGTTATTCACATAGATATGTATAAAGGCTAGATGTGTTACGGCAGAGTCTATAACGTCCTCACCTGGCGGCCATCCTACCTCAGGCAGCTCGCCCACCCGTAGCATTGAGTTCAATGGTGCAGGCACTTTTAAACGACCATAACATGCTCAATTTTCTATCAATTTTCAAACGGTTTGGCTTCTTACAAACGTTATTAACGTGGCTATAATTATGGATGCTTTAACATGTTTCATGAACTTTTTTGTATAAGTATATGCAGTGTCATAGGTACATATTTGACGTTTATAACAAACCAAACCGTTTGAAAATCAGTAAAAAATTTAAGCAAGTTCAGGTCATTTAAAACAATCTGCACCATTACACGAGTGAGCAAGCGCCCCGTGGCAAGATGGCCGCCAAATGCGGACGTTCCACTCAATAGGCCAGCAGTGTGGGCGAGACATCTAGCCTTTATACATATCTATGGTTCTTTAAACCTTTTCAGGTATTTTCATGATAATAAAGAATATGTATAATGATTATGTTTGACAAGTGTTGCTTTCTCAAATGCATGTTTTAAACGACTCAGGCTATGTCCACACGAAGCCGGTGCATTCCCTATCCGATCATTTTTTTCCCTTGCTCTAAAAAAATAATCCGTAAACACAAAACCACTGAAACCGACTGAAAGCGGTGTAGTATATATGCCGGACCAGTATGGGGCACTGTAATTCTGCCACAGATATACACTATACACGGAGAAGAAGTCTCAAGTCTCAACAATCACGTAGTCCGCCGTTATTGTTGTTGCTGTTATGTGTGACGCTTCCGACACGTGATGTGATGACGTTTTCGCTTCACAAAATATACGGATTGGCTGTACAGACGAAACCGCAAGGGTGTCGGTTTCAGATTTATCCACTTTAGGACCCGGTTTCAAAAAATAGCGGATTCAGTCTCCCAAAACGCTGGATCCGTGTGGATGAAACGCCAATACGATAACAAATTTATACGTATACATTGATACGCGTCTCCGTGTGGACAGCCCCTCAAACTAAGGCCCTGTCCCAAATGGCACACTCTGGACTTGTGGTCCTCCTCACAGTCTACACTTTGATGACATCATGTAGTCCAGACTTTAGGGACCCTTAATGCGAGTCCACGTGGGAGCACCAAAGTCATATTTTGGGACAGACTCGAGCGTCAGTGTGAACTCCTCCCTTCCGTCGTCTGATTGGTCTGATTGCTCTTTTGCAAGGACTTCTGGGTTGGTAAAGTGCATGAAGCCTGCTGAAGTCGCTGATGAGCACACTTCGAAGCGTAAAATTGACAGATGGGACACTCTACAGAATCGTAGACTAAGTGAGCACGAACAACATGAAGTGCGCCATTTGGGACAGGGCCAGTATTGCTGTTCTTCAAACCTTTTCAGGTATTTTCATGATAATAAAGAATATGTATAATGATTATGTTTGACGAGTCTTCCTTTTTCAAATGCATGTTTTAAATTACTCAAACTAACAGTGATTTCAGATTGATAAGGACTTACTGATCAAAAGCTGTAGTATATCGGCATTTATCTGAGCACCTCTAATTATTATACATAGTTAATATGTAGTAAGATGAAAAGGTAGGAGATTACCACCAGAGCAACGTCTTGGCAATGTATGTTTTAACCGTGTTATAAGCAGAATAATTGACTTTGGTCCTTTGAATTATTTGAAAATAATGCATACCCGCGGCGTAATGCATTACCAGCTTGGGTGTACATTATTTCAAATAATTCAATTGTCGTCAATTATTCCTTATATTCATTACTCCTATACCACAGGGCTGCTGAATGCTTTATCCTGACTGGTTAAGAAACGTTCCACGGATATGCATTATTTTCGATAAACGCACACCTGACCTGTCAAATGTCTTAAAATAACCACCAAAGCAACGTCTCAGCAAAGTCTGTGGTAACTGTTATAAGCGGAATAATTAATATTAGGTAACTTTTTAGTAAATGCTCAATGTTTAACAATGTCTGACCTGGTAAAGTAAAGGGCAGCAGAATATCCTGTGCACTGTGCGTGTGTGTGCCAGAGGCTGCAATGATTCAGTCCAGGCCCAGTCATATTCTCTGCCAGGCTACACCACAAATCATCTGTGTTAAATCTCCGCACACACTTTCTTAGGCTTGGCAAACACATCAAGCCCATTTCACAATAAACACAAATCACCCTGCCATCCTTTCAATCCAGAAGAGAATGTGTGAATTGAGATACAGCGACTACAGTAATGGTGATATTGATTGACTACATTAGGCTGCAGTGTTTCAGCTGATGAGAATGTCCAGCCCATGGCATTAAAATTATGCTATCTAATTTTCATTCATATTTGATTTTCACAGAGCATCAAAGGTGGACTACAGCAATGAACAGGAGCTGATATAATATATAATAAAAAACAAAATTTTGAGAAACTAAAACCAAATCAATAATACTAAATGGCACCCTCATCGATTAGGTATACATTAGTAAGTGAAGCCAATTTATAATCAACACACTTGGGAGACTTTCTGTCAGCATTTCACTAGCTCAACAGACCTGTTTTAACCGGTAGCTGAAACATTACTACATATGCGGGGGGAACAGAAGAGGGAGAGAGATGATGGAGACTAAGTACTGGAATGACTCAGCACAGATGGAAAAAACACAGGAAGCCTGGACAGATTCTCATTCAACTCCACCTAGTGAGCCCACCAGAGTCACAAACATGCTTCATCATAACCAGGAAGTGAACTTGAAAGACCACAAGTACCACGTACGCCATCTTTTTTCATTACTCTTGCACAAAGAGGCTAAGAGCCAACGCATTTCTGCTGATCCAGTCGTTTCTGTCCTTTACGTGCATGACTTTAGCAAAGACATGATGAAATTCCAAAATGGGTCATTTGCTGTGTACTGCTAGTTAACCTCTGTTTAACCTTCATACAGCCCCTTCCTCTGAAGTCTATCGGTATTGAGACAACTGAATTGCTCTTGCACTTTGTAATTTGTACCTAAAGATAGTGTCAATATAAGCACTTTAGTCTGTGATACTTTTAAACCCAATAATCCTCAAAATAAATGATTAAATGCGTGCGAGGGATATTAGCCCTTTTGCTAACTTGTCGTGTCCTTGGCAGGCATGGTATGAAGCACTCTGATTGGCTGAAAATAAAGTGTCGGCTGCTTTCCTGAGCCTGTTCTGCTGCTTACAAAGCCCATAGCCTTCACAGAGACAGGTGTGACATCTGAGGGCATCTATTTCAGTGGTATCTGTCGAGTAGTATGTATAACAAAAATATTTTGCTAATGGGCATTTGTTTGTAATGATTTGTTGAAATGGTAACATGTCTTAAATAGATAAAATTGATGGAGTTTATAATAATCCAATTACTACCAAGCCACATTCACTGGAAGTCTTTCCATACAAACACACCCTTTAACCACTAATGTTACACTGGTAAGTGGATAGTAAAATACATACTGGATGTTTCCATCTGGGAGCAGAGCGGGCACGAGAGCCTGCGACCCACCCCCAACCATAACCTACCCCTACAATTCTCTCTCACGATACGTCACCCTGCCACCCCACAAATCACCCACAATGCACTGCAATGACACGTACCCTCCCACACTCCATAGCCTCGATCTCTTTATTACCACTGTTCCTTAACATCTGCCATTTTAAGCAAAAACCCTGCTCCACCAAATAGCTCACAGCAGCTGTCAGGTCAGAATGTGAATCTGTGGGCCTCGTAAAGGTTTTAAACAAGATGATGGATGTTAATTTGGGGTTGTGAAACCCTTCTTCCATGTATATGCTTTTACGTGCAGTGAAGCGATGTGGACATTTCCACAATCTCCTCCAACACGGTGTAAATAAATTAACCAACCAACACAATGGAATGACTTGGATGATCCTTTCTGCTGAATCCTTCAAAGTTTGTACTAACAACACACAGTTGACTTAAGACAACATGCTTCTGATCGGAATAGGAAAAGTTAAACAGGGCTGTTCACATTCCAAGCAGGAAGCATATTGTGGGTTGTACATCATCAATGGCGCGTATCCAAACACAAAAGTAGCAAACCAAAGCACACAGGAAGGACTATAGACTTTTAGTCCCGTTTAATGGCTTCTATGTTGAGTAATACACACACACCCCTGTGCAGGTGCAAGAAATTCTTGATTTAATAGTTATAATGGAAATTGTATTGGTTTTAATGGAAGCTATAATGGTCTCTGTGGGTCTCTGCTGGTAATGTGTGTTTGGTCCTATTGGTGAGATGTTATCTATATACATACAGGAATACGGCCTAAAACAAACCACATAAAGGAATTGTGTAATGATTTTATGGTTATAATTGGAATCGTATTGGTTTTAATGAAAACTACTGGTTTCTGCGGGTCTCAATTTGTTGGACTCTACTAGTGGTAACGTTATGTATTTAATAAAGAATCTTTGTAATGTGTTTGAATGGTTCATCTTGGTATTTGTAAAGAAAGCCATTAGAATTTGTATTCTATGTTCTCAGCAGGCAAAACTAAACAAATGTAATATTCTGAACTATGCAAACATTGAAAAACAAAGTTTCTCTGCAGTCACTCTCAGTCCAAAATGTCACTTCAAAGAGAGCTGTTGCGCCCCATTATTGCCCACAATGATGATGAAACCCCATCTTACCCCCTTTGCAAGGTGTTCTGTGCTGACTGTGTTGTGCCCGATAACCCTCGATCACCTCCCACTCCCCGTTGTCCCTCTTGATGGGGAAGGATACACTCAGGACGTGGTTGCAGGGTTTGATGATCCCCAGGATCCCACGCACACGCAGTCTCTTCTGCTCGGGTGTCTCGCGGGTCTTCAGGTCCTCCACAAGCTTGTTTTCGACAATAGCAGCGCCGCGATCAAAAAAGCCCTCCACCATCCTGAAGAAGTTGGGGTCGTCCTCTTTGTCGGCGGCATCGCTGTAGTGGCGCGTCCTCAGCAGAGATGAGGAAGCCGGCAGAGCGGACTCGACGCATCCCGAGGCCAACGCGTTACCCGCTGTGCGAGTCAGCAGCTCCCCGAAATACCGGTACATGGCGACGCGGTGCTTTGAAAATGACGGCACGATAGACAAAGAAATTAAAAGATAATGAGTTGTCGACGGGGGAAACGGAAAATGGGGGTAAATGAACGAGACGACTGAAGCTCACGCGCCTGCCTCGTTCAGTGTCAAAGTGACAGCGCTCATGCTGTCTCGCGCTTTAAAAGGCAGCGGCGTGTTTTGAGTCGAGCGAGCGCTCATGACGTGTCAGGGGGAGGAGGAAACTCACGCGCCTCTTTTGAATCGTATGATTTTATATTGAAATTAATTTTTACTGGTTTTATACTAATAAAGTTGGACTTTTATACTGTTGTTCGAATACTTATATTACATAAATTGTAATTACGACTTCAAAATCATCTTTCTTTCTTTCTTAAAATCATAGGCCTATTCTCAAATAATAAATTACAATTCCTATAATATTATCCGATTTAAAAACATTACATTTCTTTCTTTCATTCTTACTGTTCCTGATCAATTGCACATCACACACAAGTACATTGTTAAATTACTGTACAATAAATGCAATAATATAAAAGTGGTCTATTAAACTAAAGCACGCCACGTTATTCATAATATAGGCCTACTTTTTATCAAAAGGAGTTTTATGACATTGTCTAATAAACCAAGAATGCTGGCTTTCTTTCATTTTAGGTCCCTCCCAGATGCCCCTATAAACTCTCAGGAGCACCAATTTCAGCTTTTTCAAGGAATCCAATAATAAAACATAACATAATAGCTGTGTTTTTTAACAAACTGTTGTTTTTATGTGCTTTCGCTATTGGAGAGCATCTTATCTACAGCACTTTAAAATCATATCACCATATGCATTCAAGGTCCCTCTACTATCTGTAGCTTTACCCTGCACACATGAGACATTATGGGGGCACTGTTTTGCCAAATACGCTGCAGCTTAACCGTTCCTCTGAGGTTACATTGCCCACATGTACTCTGCACAGAAGATAAGATTAGGAATGATCCCTATGGACCCGGGTACAAATGGCCCCAAGTCTGGAAAACAAGCAAATATTAACCATAAGCTACAAGCTTGTATTTGCTAAAAGCATGTCATCAGAGTTATTGGTCGTTTTTAGTCTTTGTACGTAATATGTGTGTCATCAATCAGTACATACGTCCTAGTTTTTCAATGTTCTGACTGAGTTTCACATAAAGGCACACTGGATAAGAGAAGATAATACGGTATTTCAAAAAGAGACAGCATATGTTATGCAATGTTCTTATACAATTTCATTCACAGTCAGTTTCTAGTAAATAGTAAGTTGTAAAGATAAGGAAGGAAGGAAGAAATAAATGTTACATAGCTAAAATACATCATTAGTACTACATCTGATAGTGATGTAATGTAAAGATGTGCTCAGGTGTGACATTGATGCTGATGTGGAGATGAATGTATATGTGATGAGACTTGCATATCTGGAGGCAGGTTAATGTGGTTATATGTTTATTACAAGCATTTTGTTACTGAGAAAATTGAAACATTTTATTGCATTTGTTTACAGATTGCATTTTTTTTTTTCACATACAAGATGCTTTTATCCAAAGCATTCTACTGTTCAGTGCATTTAATGCATTTATCCTCGAACCCACACCCTTTGGACTGCTAACACAATGCTCTGAGCTGGAAGAATAACTTTAAATTACTTTTAAATACACTATTTTTGATGACTTGTTTTATTGTAAAAGATAAAGCTGGAAGCTACTGTCTGTGTTGGAGTAAAGAAGTCTGAGATCCTGTTTTGCTTGCTCTCTTTTCACCCTGGTCTATTTCTCCTCCTCACACACAACTGTCATGCAATAATTTATCATGGTCATGTTTCAAAGGGCAAGCACTTGGCCTTTATTGGCTTATACAGAGGCAACACCTACTGTGTGATTGGATGAAGGGAGAGGAGGGTGAGGCGGCGCTTTGGGGGCGGGGAGAGGTTGTAAATTAAAATGTCTTTTTATGTGTTGTTCCAAGAATTGCATCCTCTGTACATTAGCAGGAATGCACGACCCTCTTTGGCATTGTATAGATTGTAGGAAATTAAGTTTTAATGATCTCCAATCTACAAAGTCCCACCTTCAGCCCACCCTCACGTAATGCACTGTTATTCACTGTGTGCCTCATTAGACAAATGACTATGAACTATGAACAGAATGTGAAAAACACCAGTACACTATTATGTGGCTTAACATTTTAAGTCTTACTGTCAATAAAAATTTGAAAGCTTTTTTGACAAAAAAAAACATATAGCATGAATTGTCACAAATTCGACTCACATAGATAAAAAATAGATTAATCAATAAATCAATGGATTCTTCTGTATGGTCCAAGTGATTTATCAGTGGTGTTTATGTCTGAGGGTCATTTAAGGTTGTAAAAGCCATGGCTGTGGTCAGTTACAGGGCAGATCCTGTTTTTCAAGAGCCCCCACTGCAAAAAAAGATCATTATATTACGCAGTGTTTTTGTCTTGACTTCCAATATCTTAACATTCCTAAAACAAGAAATACTCACTTGAGAAGCAAAAGCATTTATGTCTTAATTTTAAAGAAATCTATCAAAAATTTGTGAAGGTTTTTATTCAATTACATTATTTTTTTTAGTCCATTGGAAGTCAGCCTTTTCTTGTTAAAAGACAACCCAATATTTTTTCAGATTTCACTAAAAGCAATACATAATGATGTATAATATGCTCATCAAGTAAACAAATCCCTGAAAATGTAAGGATATTTAGATTTTTTAAAAGTACAATATGTTGTTGTCTGGCTTGTCCTTGCCTTATTATATTTATACTGCAATACTGACATCTATTGGTCAAAACGAGTCTTTGTTTACGGCTCTTTAAATATTTTTTTATATTGACAAAAATCATTCAGCCATGCCATTGGTAGTTTGGTTAATTTTCGTAAGTTAAATAAAATTTGTGAACGTATTATGTAAGTTTGTGAATAAATATTTGTTGTCGGATGCCAAGTATATTGCAACGAAAATTAAGAGCATTCCGGTATTGGATTAAGCTAACTCTGGTTATTTTAAATGTGATCTAAACTGAGGTGGAAATTTGATTTGGCCAGATACCACAATTTAGGGGCGGTTTCCCAGACAGGGCTTAAGCCTAGTCCCAGACTAACTTAAATGTTAGTGTTGTTTGTTTTATTTGGATCCCTATTAGCTTCGGCATGAGCTAAAAGCTATTCTTCCCTGCTGAAAAAAACAGCTAAAACCAGCTTAAGCTGGTCAAGCTGGTTTTAGCTGGTTTAAGATGGAAATAGCTGGTTTTAGCTGGTCTCCCAACCTGGCCAGGCTGGTCAAGCTGGTCTCCCAGCCTGGTCATGGTGGTCTCCCAGGCTGGTCAAGCTGGTCTCCCAGGCTGGTCAAGCTGGTCTCCCAGGCTGGTCAAGCTAGTCTCCCAGGCTGGCCAGGCTGGTCAAGCTGGTCTCCCAGCCTGGCCGGGCTGGTCTCCCAGCCTGGCCAGGTTGGTCAAGCTGGTCTCCCAGGCTGGTCTCCCAGCCTGGCCATGCTGGTCAAGCTGATCTCCCAGCCTGGCCAGACTGGTCAAGCTGATCTCCCAGCCTGGCCAGACTGGTCAAGCTGATCTCCCAGCCTGGCCAGACAGGTCAAGCTGGTCTCCCAGCCTGGCCAGGTTGGTCAAGCTGGTCTCCCAGGCTGGTCTCCCAGCCTGGCATGCTGGTCAAGCTGATCTCCCAGCCTGGCCAGACAGGTCAAGCTGGTCTCCCAGCCTGGCCAGGCTGGTCAAGCTGATCTCCCAGCCTGGCCAGACTGGTCAAGCTGGTCTCCCAGCCTGGCCAGGCTGGTCAAGCTGGTCTCCCAGGCTGGTCAAGCTGGTCTCCCAGCCTGGCCAGGCTGGTCAAGCTGGTCTTCTAGCCTGGCCAGCTTAAACCAGCTAAGACAAGCCAGCCTGACCACCAAGCAGGCATGACCAACCTTCAACGTTGACATTGATACAATGTTGAAACAACGGTGAATGGTAAACAGTTGCAAAAGGTTAATACAATGCTTAAAAATCAACGTTGAAATTTGGTTGAAATAATGTCAGTACGGTGAATGGTAAATGGTTGTTTTATGACATTTTAATTTGTGAATCCTTTAGATAAAAATGTAAAAACTCATTTTATGAAAATACTTATATTTTTAAAATTTAACAAAAGTAATTGATCAAGTTAAAAATATATTAGACACATGCAAATAAATCATCTTTGTATCTTTATTTTTCCCTTTCAAAACAAGTGCCTTTTTGGTAAAAAATGTTTTAGGTTGCTCATATTATATAAAGTTTAAGAAGCTACAAATATTTTATGTATAACATTGATTTTAACACTGGTGGGGCATGTGATTTCCATATGATGAATTCAGGAGATGGATTAGGCTATTTTTGTAAGCATTATTATGGTTGTTTTATTTTTAGTATATTTTCATCACAATGTCTAAAATATAACGTTTCAAATATAAATTTTAAGAATACCATTAATAATGTAATAACATCCAACCTTTTCTCGGCTTTCTTTACTGTGCCACAAACAGCTCCCTCAGCCTTTTGTAAGCAAAACATGCCCATGCGGTGTGGGCAGGGCAGGGCAAACTCACACCACATCCCAAATGGGCCCCACACAGGGCCCATATGGGCAAGGCGAGCGGGCTCCTTCTGACTTTGCCCTTTTGAGCCCCATGGGGGTTTTTAGTGGGCATGCCCACAGAAAACCCACACATGCCCCATATTTTTTTTAGCTAGCCCCCATTAGTTTGCCATTAATCATAGTAGGGCCTAATAATTTTTTTTAAATATTTTAATTATTAAAATAAGTATTATTATTAAATTATTAAAATAATTATCATTGGTTGTTATTATCTTAGCAGATACTGTAAGTTTTTTATGTTTATTGTTGTTGTTAAATCAAAAACCAGTTACTACACTTTTATTATAATAAAAACATTTCTTTTATTTTTTTATAAAGCTCTGTCCATTTAGAACAAAATGTGCATGCATGTTTATGAAATAATTGAACCCACCCTCGGATGAAGATCTAAAAAGCTATGTTTTAAAAGCACAATATTTCAGTTTATTTTAATAGAAGAAATATTTATTGTTAAACAAGTTCTAATTTTCAGTTCCGTCTGGACGTGGGCCATCTTTTTTACCATCTTTATTGTTTTTTTAACATTTTGTCTTTTGTTATGTGTTATTAGCTATGGTTATTAGTCATGTTCGACTTCATGCTGCGCTGCGAGAACCGACATCATACGTTGATGACGTCAATGTATCGCGAGAGCGAGTCAAGAATTACACTCTCGCGGTACATTGACGTTATCAACCTGTCAGCGCAGCAAGAAGTCGAACACACGTATTTGCGGGCGCGCGCCTCCGTCCTCGTGAGTTCAAAGTGGATTTTAACCGTTTACCTCAGACGACAGTTTTCATTTCTATGGCAAATTCTAAGGTAAGTTTTTATTAATTCCTGGTTAAGTCATTAAAATAAGTTCACAGTTATGTTTGTTTTGTTTTTAGTAACAGTTAATTCGATATGACTCAAATATTCTGAACTTTAATGTTGAATGTTGATGCAGTGGTTTGACTGTGCTCGTGACGCATCTGAGCTAATGTAGTGAGATCTTTTATTTGTCTTTAACGTTACCTTCTATAAAAATGTGTTATCCTCGTTCTTCAAATTTATTTGACATTGTTTAGTTAATTATAACGCAAGTTATTTAAATGTAGGGTTTGACGCGTAAATGTAAGATTATTTAACTTACAGTACGGGCACAGTTTACAGTAACGTTAGCCTGTTAAAACTGTTAAGAATTTAAACAGAAGCCATCAATTCTGGATTAATAACTATTGTATATTTATGTTCACTTTTCTTTACAGGTCATTTTCTTGTTGTGTTTTGATGTTTTCCATTGGCTGAAGAGTAAGTATTACTTTGTGTTTATATTTGCATCCAAAACACAAGTGCTCAAAAAGTGCATATCTGGTTTATCATTGTCATTAGGAAAATATAAGAAAATAGTTTAGGATACAATGGTTATTGTTCAGCACAGCAATTCATTTTTTTTGTATGTCACTACTCCTTCTACAGTATGTAGGCTTACATATTTCAAACCCTTTGTTTTCAATAGACAGAGACAAAAGTTAATTCATAGTTCAGAGTGGATGTTGACATAAGTTTTAGAGAGGCTTCATATTGACATATAAAATTGGTCTTTGTGGTGGTGTACATAACAGCATTATTTTCTATCTTTATGTATTATGGTTTTAATCATAATTTTTTAAATGATGGCTATGTCCATGAGCTACCACCCACCATTGTAACGCACCACCAAGCTAGCATGTTGTAATAGAAATCAATCATTTACAATTTATTTTTGAAGCATCTCCCCTACAACATGACAATGCATTTAGTATTTGTTTTGTATTCAGGTCAAATTCTACTAATCATAATAACTAAGATACAGTGTTTTGTATTTCACAATTTATATTTTCTTTTGAAAAGGGGCCATTATTTGTTTTTTATTTTATTATGTGTTTTATATTGTAGGCAGATTACCATGCAATTTGAAGAAGTGTGATAAAATACACAGAGATGAAGTCATGTGTCTTTCCAGATGCCCAATCTGTACCACTCAAAAAGTAATGAAGTGACACTGTACCATGACAAAAAATGTAAACATTCTTTATTTCTTTCAAAGTTGTACTTGGGCCACAGTTTTTTGTATTTCTAACAAAAACATTACATTTATGATTGTATTCTAATGAAATACGTTTTTCTTTTTATGAACTTTATCAAACGCAATGATGGCTAAGATGAGCCTGAAGATTACCTGTGGTAAGTTTGTAAAACATATATTAAAAATAGGACCAGACCAGTATCTAATCAAATTTTTTGATCAGGTCGAGATGTCTGCTAACAAGATGCCTTGTTGGTCTGGGCGAGTTTGAAGTCTCTCACAGACAGTCCAGAAGGTCTGGAGTCCATCTTAGCTTTTATTGGTAAGGGACTGCACAAAAGGCTGTTTGACCCACACGTAAAGCAACCAGTCAATGTTTGCTCTGTTCAGCATCTCTTTGGGGGGGGGGGGGGGGGTTAAAGTTGATATGACCTAAGTATTCCGACCCTTTACTCAGTACTTAGTTGAAGCACCTTTTGAAGTAGCAGTTACAGCCTCCGGTCTTTTTGGGTATGACACAGCAATCTTTGCAACTCCTGGATTTATTTTTAACGAAAGCGATCAGAAGCACCATTCACTTCTATAGTATTCTTTTATCCTACTATGGAAGTCAATGGTGCTTCCGGACAGTTTGGTTACAGACATTCCTCAAAATATCTTCATGTGTTCATCAGAACCCATCAGCAACCATCAAGAGAAAATGGAGGCAGCTGAGCTAAATTGCAGATATTGATGCAAATGATCTGTATAATGTAAATATAATATTAATTTTTTCATACATTTGCAGAAGTTTCTAAAATTCAGTTTTTAGTTTGTCATGGGGTATGTATTGTAGATTTATGAGGAAAATATCTAAACAATTACAGTATCATGCAACCACCTTAAAATTTAAATGTGAAAGGGGTCTACCCTAAATACTTTCTGAATGCACTGTAGGTGATCTTGATTGAAGCTTATTGTCACCGTAAACACAACAGCTTTCTTCCTTCATCAGATGGCTATGCTATGTTTCTAGACAGACCATTAAAGAACACACACACACCCTGATGTGCAATAACAAGATTTTTTTTATACATGGGCTAAAAATGCATCATTTTTGAAAATGAAATAACTTTTGTTTTCTCTTTAGATGCTTTCATCGGGTTTTAAGTACAGTATGAGCCAGAATGGAAGGGTGTTGGTGGCCATAAGAAGACTGTGAGCTAAACCTACAACAAAATTCATATTTGCAGTTTTCCTATATATTTTTTTCTATTCAGATGAATAAAATGACTTTTAAATATTATTTTGTTTTCATATTTTATGTTTTTATTCTGTATTTGGAATATTCAACTTCCGCACTACTAACTGGAAACCTAACTGTTTGAAAGAATTTGTTTTTATCTATAAAAGATCAATTTTAACAGCTGCTTTCATGTTTATTTAGAAAGGGTAGGCACATGCCATCGTTCACATTCAAACTTTACCTACTTTAGGTGTTTAGTTTTATGGATGGGGTTGTACTGTAGGTAATGAGCAGCAAGTTGCATTCTTGTAATAATTATACTAAAAACATGATATGTACAGCAAATCATTTGGTGCGTATTGAAATTTAAAGTGAAAATCTATATTTAGTGTTAAAAAGTGCGTTAAAACTGCTTTGCGATCTCAACCTTGATTCACCTATGTTGAAAGTGTGACGTTGAAACAACATTGATATGTTGTGAAATCAACATTGAAACAACGTGAAGTCAACTTTGATTCACTTTGCAAAACCAAAAGGTAATTCAACGTTGATGCAACTTTGGTCCCTGACGTTGATTCAACGTTGAAATGCCGGCTGAGAAGCTAAGACCAACCTAAACCAGCTAAAACCAGCCTGGCCAGCCAAGACCAGCTTAAACCAGCTAAAACCAGCCTGGCCAGCTAAGACCAGCCATCCTGACCAGCTAAAACCAGCCTGGCCAGCTAAGACCAGCCTGACCAGTTTAAACCAGCCTGGCCATCTTAAACCAGCCTGACCAGCTAAAACCAGCCTGACCAGCTAAGACCAGCTAAAACCAGCTAAGACCAGCCTGACCAGCTAAAACCAGCCTGACCAGCTAAAACCAGCCTGACCAGCTAAGACCAGCCATCCTGACCAGCTAAGACCAGCCTGACCAGCTAAAACCAGCCTGACCAGCTAAAAATTGTCGCCAAAACCCCTCTTAAACCAGCATGATAACACCAGCTATGACCAGGCTGGGAGACCAGCTAAAACCAGCTTGACCAGCTTAAGCTGGTTTTAGCTGGTTTTTTCAGCAGGGTTCCTGGAGTCCTATAATCTTTTCATGTGACAATACATTTACCACATCACATTACTCACATTACACACATCACTCACATTACACACATTTAAAATTAACATTTGACACAACAAAATAAAAATAAATCTCAGAGTAGATCTAAATCAAAAATAAAATAACAAGTGACCTCTACCAGAATCTCTCTAAATTAATGTTAAATATTTAAAGGTAATATTTCTTCGATGATATTTTAAAACCATGATAAGTATTTTGTTGTTTGATAATATTTGGGAGAGAATAGGCTTTATGCCCAGCTGCACTACTTCCTGAACTTCAGCCAGCTCCTTGTTTCCTGTCTGCCATTATTGGACAAACTGATTATCCAGGTGTGCCTGACCTCAGTAGTCACAACAACAATAATCAGACACACCTGGATTAATCAGTTTGTCCAATAATGGCAGACAGGAAACAAGGAGCTGGCTGAAGTTCAGGAAGTAGTGCAGCTGGGCATAAAGCCTATTCCATTCAAACATAGCTCTGTACCTGACTGAACGTTAAATTGATTTGGTCTTCACTATAGGCAAAATAAAACTACATTCTATTGCATGCCTTGTTGGATAATGATGTGTATCAGTACTAAAGAATGATTTTGTATATAAGGTCTGATGTTTAGTTTGTTATAACTTAATATAAAAAACCCATTAGTGAATACACAAATCTGTTTTTAACTTTAAACCATGAAAGGCTTTCATGCATTTTATCAACATTTGATCTAAACCCACATGAAAGAGCCACACGTGCTGCTTTGTTCTGAATCAGTTTTTTATATTAGTTGTTGAATTACTAGACTAAACCACAGAGCAATAATCAAGGTGTGAAAAAACAAAGCATTAAGTACTTGTTTAATGGTCTGTGGTGTAAAAATATCTTTCACACCTTTTAATAACAGACAAAGTGTTTCCCATTTAAATTTTCTGAACATGCATATCCCAAAACAATCATTACTCCCAAAAGTTTAGCCTCTTCTCTTTGCTCTAGATGTTTTTCGTCTATAATGAGTTTAAGTTTTGGTTTGGAAAATAAGGAATAAGAAGTTCCAACCACTAAACAATTAGTTTTAGATACATTGAGAATCAATTTGTTACTTCTTATCCAGTCCACCACTGACTGTAACTCTCTTTGTAATTTTGCATTTAAATTGTGCATTAAATGTCTTCACTGAAAACAACTTGCTCTGACATATCTTAACATATATCAGTGCGAGTGTGATTTTCCAAAATAAATTGCATAATAGACACATTAATTGATAAGTGTGCAGCTTGAAGCCTTGGCGTATTGTACATTTTTAATAAAAGCTCTCTATACAAGAATAACAAAAACAGTAATGAACGTTCATGTCAATTTTGCAATAGATGTAGACACCCAGCTAACAATTTTTGGTTCCCAAAACGTTTCCTTAACGTTAGTTTTTGGTTTCCTTAACGTAATTTTCCAAGGTTTGTTTTTGGTTAGCCAGGAAAATTTTCTTTACAGAAATAGAATGTTATTTTTTAGGTTATTTTAAAAGTAACCACCCTGCAACGTTATGGGAACGTTATTCTATGGTTCCAAAAAATAAAATAAATAACCATTAAAGAACGTTTTGTACAAGTTATGTTTAGGTTCTTTAAAAAAAATAACCACCCTGTAATGTTATGAGAACATTATGTTATGGTTCCAAAAAATAAATAAATAAATAAATAAAATAACCATTAGAGAACGTTCTGTATAAGTTATTTTTAGGTTATTTAAAAATAGCCACCCTGCAACGTTATGGGAACGTTATTTTATGGTTGCAAAAAAAACCATAAAAAGGACGTTCCCAGGACGTTATTATTTGGTTCCAAAAAAATAACCAAAAACTAACGTTATGGTAACGTTCTGTGTTTTACTGTTAACATTATTCTATATTAATATACATCATACACTAAAAATATACATTTATATAACATACAGAATGTGGCTGTATATTTGCAAGCGCTTGTCGAATAACTTTGCACCATTAGCGCCACCTACAGTAACACACGTGCAAAAACAACCCTTCTCCACAGAACGATATTAAATGTTGTTGAGTCAGGCTAGACTGGACGCGAAAGACAAACATATGCATTTTTATAGTCCAATAGAACTACACATTTTATGAAGAAAAAAAAAGTTTAATTTTAGTTGTCTGCAATTAAGTTGGGATAAGAGAAAGTAGTAACCTACTACGGCTAGAAAGTAACCACTTCAGCTGTATCAGGCATTTTTTGTTGTCTGCCACTAGATGGCGCGCAGATGTCATTAATTCAAGAGTCAAAAATTTCACCCATTTCTTTAATGAATATTACAATACGTCATAGCAGCTCACAAAACGTTATGTGACAAGTAATAATATATTTGTTAATTAACAAAGAGAATAAATTATATATTTACATATTCATGTTTGCATGTACGATTGTGACATATTAACTGTAGTATACCCTACTGAAAAATCCAGACCAGCATAAGCTGGTTTAGGTGGCAGTAGCTGGTCTAAGCTGGTCCTCCCTGCCTGGCAAAGCTGGTCAAGCAGGTGGGTCAGCTGGTCTTCCAGCCTGACCAGCTAAGTCCAGCTAGACCAGTTTAAAAAGTGGGCAAAACACAGCTAGCTTGCTACACCAGCAATACCAGCTAAAACCAAGCAGGGAGACCAACTAAAACCAAGCTGGGAGACCAGCTAAAACCAGCTCACCAGCTAAAACCAGCTCACCAGCTTATGCTGGTCTTAGCTGGATTTTTCAGTAGGCTATGCACACACATCTCAGTACAGAGAAAAACACATCTATAGAGCTACAGTATAGCCGCGTGAATATGAGAAAGTAAAGATGTAAAGTGTCGAACAAGTTCCCACGAGAAAGCGCCAATCGTGTGCCTTACTGCCGGAAATAATGGTTTTGTGGTTTGAGTTTTGCGTAAAGCTCGTTGCATCTGCTGATCTGAAATCAGTGACTGCCTTGTCATCAGATAATGCCAAAATGCTATGTTTGCTATGCTATTGAATAACTTGTCTATTGTCTTTCACGTTTTACAAATCACACCCGAAATCTAGCACTTGCATGTGATCTTGTGAACAAGGTCATATATAGGTCAAGTAAGTTTGTTAAAGGGATAGTTCACCCAAAAATAAAAATTGTGTCATCATTTACTCACTCTCGTGTTGCTACAAACCCGCAAACATTTCTTTGTTCTAATGAATACAAAGGAAGATATTTTGAGAAATGTTTGAGAAATATCTTCCTTCGTGTTCATCAAAACAAAGAAATGTATACAGGTTTGTAACAACATGACAGACTTTTTCTTTTTGGGTGAACTATAGGCTACCTTTAACCCCTCTGAAGTCTGAGAATCGTGCCCAACCACAGCCACTAAAACCCTTTTGCAACCTCACAAACTCTAGTATGATGTTTTAGTAGCCTGTTGCATGTGAGATGTTAAGGGAAACTTTTTCTTTGCAAATGATAATGCTCCAAATTGTGCCTGTAATAAACAAACACTAATACTTTAATTGTTTTTCAATATTGCTAACAAATGCTCACTTGACTTGAGAAACTACAGTAATAAACATGAATTGTCTTTTGCACAAAGGTCAATGTGCTCTGTTACACACAAAAGAAAGTAGGTTATCTTGTAATATTAACATAGCCCTATTTCTATATTGTAATAATTAATATATTTTCATTTCTTCTACTCTATTAAACATTATTAGTAGTTAACTTATTATTAGACTTTGGAGGGTTTATGCAATGATCCTTTGACTCTTCCGTGTTTACTTTCTCCATGATGGTCTGCCCCTTAGACCCTATATGGGAGACTTAAAGATGTCTGTATTCCCTTTAGGAATAAGCTGTTTCTTTTCCATCCACATATTTGGTGAGAAAAACAACTTATTTACATATCAAAAATAAACAAGATTTACAAACTATACTCCATCAATATTAATATTTAATGATATGCACAGAAGTAACACCTCTACTTGATGAAGAATAGTTTTTTTAATTATCTTCCTAAACTTTTACTATAATAAAGTAATAAAGTTTGTTTACTCTTAGGAAATAAATGACAATTATTTATTTTAAATGGTTAAATTTAGTTGTCTCCTGCATTTATAAGGTAGGCATTAAAATAGCTGAAAGGTCAGTTCAAGAGAAGAAATCCAAAATATGATAAAGATTGAAAGACAGATAAAGGCTGAGCCAGAAAATGTATAATCATTGTTGGCTCAAAACATAAAGCCAGTTTACTATAGTGAATATTACAGTGATTTATACTGATCAGGCATTTACAAAAGGGACAGCAACATTACAAAAGTCTTGTATATCATGTTAGATGTGTAGCACTCTTTACATATTTGAATCCCAATGTGTTAGGCATTGTTTTCTGAGATTTTGCTCAGATTATTTTTTACAGAAGATATTTCCAGGAGCTAGTTACGTAACATATTAGTTTGACCTCAATCTACTGACAGATTTCATCATGTCTGTGACATAGTTTAAAATATGAAACATCTATTGTCACGCTAAAACATTTACTAACGTTGTTACAAACAGTTTGGGTCCAAAATGATAAGAATTTTCAATTCCTTATTTGTTCGTCACCTACAAATGAAATGAGCACAATGACTTGTATACTGAAAACAGTATTTCCCCTTTAATTGTGGATGCAGCACGCAGCCACTTTTGAAGAACAACTTTTCTAATCCCAAAATTATATATTTTCGTTCTTCACTTTTTCCTCTTTACAAAATGGACAATGTTTTTATTCTGTAAATTCTTAGAAAGTCATCTCTCTTATCTTATGTGGGCGCATCATAGCTAGAAACCCAGCGTGAGCTTGCTTAAATGCTCCTGTATAGCTCAGTGGTAGATCAGTGTGTTAGCAGCGCAAAGGTCATGGGTTTAAACCCAGGAAACAGACACAAAATTACAAAACAGATTACAAAAAATAAATGTATATCTTGCAATGCATGCAAGTTGCTTTGGATAAAAGAATCTGGCAAATGCATAACATTGCAACCCAATTCCTCATATCCAAAATTAATGCATTCTTAAAACAAGACCTGATATTTGTCACATTATCCAGATAGTAAAAAACATAAAATGCAGTCTTTTAATATCTGGATGTTAGAGCATTTTTTGAGGTCATTACCATTCATACAAAAGGACATTCACATCTCTTACTCAAGGTTTAACCCATTACATTCTCTTCTATGTCCGTGATCAATGAATAAACACCTGAATACAATATATATATATTATTTATTAATGCCTTTGGCTTTCTCTTTACCCCAGAAGCTTTTGAAATTATGCCTTTGCACGTTTAGTGTTTAAATATTAATTCCTTATATGGTAATTTGTGTGTTTTGGCACTACAGAGGTCTATTTGTTTTTGGCCAGCAGTGTTATGGTCTTACGGGACACGGAGAGGACGGGATCGGAATGTTCTTAAAGCCTAATTATTGTCATTTAAAAAAAAACGTATTCTGCGTACCTCTTGCAGTTTCTTGTGGCTTGCTTGAACAGTCATGAACTTAGCCAGAGAAAATAAACAAAAGGTGCTATCAATGTAAATGTCCTTGTGTTGTGAATTGTATTACAGGAAGGTTTGTTGACATAAACTGCCTTAATGCACTGATAAACACACATTTCTAATGTTTTTTTTATTTTTTAAAATAGTCACTTATATAACAATCTTAAACTTCCATACAGAACAACCCATACACAAATCATATCTACTGTACAGTATATGGGACAATTTCCCAGACAGGGTTTAGATTAATCCAGGACTAGGCTTAGTTATTTTAGGACATTTAAGTAGTTTTTTACAAACATACCTTGAGACAAAAAATCTTGAGACAAAACAATTGCACTGATATATGTTTAGATATGTCAGTGCAAAATGTTTAAATTAAGGCATAAACATGCATTTTAGTCTGGGACTAGGATAAGCCCTGTTCAGGAAACTGCCGCTGTATTAGATAAAACTTTAAAGTTGAATCAACACTGTTTTTTAAAATACAAAAACAAACATATCTCAACAGATTGCCAAGCTCATTTCTAAGGCTTTTGACCTAAAACATAATGTATTGCACCATCACTCATGGGTCATTTTTGTAAATGCTACTTGAATCTTAGATTGGGCATATAGTGCATAAAAAACCAGAGATCTCAGACATCGTTTATAGCATATGTATTTGGGTCACGTTATCTGCAAAAAGCAAATTATCTTACACTTAAAATGTCTTCACATTTGAAGGGGATAATGCGTTTTATGCAAAAATATTAGCTTCTGTATACACAGTCAGTGCTGTATGTAGCAACCAGGCCACTGGCCCCATTCATAATCCCGCCTTGCTTTCAGTAATGTGTATTTGTGTGTTTGTGCGTGTGGTCAGCCAGTGAAAATCTGAATCAGTGGGGAAAACTCTATAATAATATCATCATTATCATAAGGGCCATAGTTACAGTAAAATCACTAGCTTACAGTAGCCTGGCAAAATATATAAACAACAATACAACAAAGCAAAATTAAAAGCAACATACATTGAATAATGATGAAAGATTTGTAAGTAAGTAGCATCATTTTTAGGAACAGTTTTTGTTTTTATAGTGATACAATCTTTCATATGCATATCTTTTGTAAAGAAACACACAAAAAACTGAGTATCACGAGAAGGTGATACACATCACAAATCACTACAAAATATAATAACTTTAAACTGCTAATACATATATTAGGCATATAAAGGAGAAAGCTACAAATTCATCTCAGTCTACTACTACAGTAGGTAGACAAGTACCAAGGCACTTTTGAACACCAAATACAAACATTTTTTTTTACGTGTTACAGACATCAGAACACACAACTCTGATCTCAGACTGTAGACACAATATATATGTTTGTATGGAAAAATATACAAAGCCTTTACAGTTACAGCTATAGTGTTATTATAGCACTACCTTTATTACAGTTATAAAGGTAGTGGTTAACTGGCTAGTGTGGGATAAATATGACAAACCACTATACCAGGAATAAACCTGCTTCTTTACATTTTAGTCTACTACAGACAACATTGAGGTTCCTTTTGCATCTTTTAAAATAAAGTGCTTGAGATGACAGAGAAACTATATATTTAAAATAGCGTCTTTATCATAACGATTGCGTTATAGGGGAATGTGGAGAAAAGTTTAGATTATATAGGAACGTGGGTTAAATATTAATGTGCTATATCGTAAAACAGACATGTTTTGGAGCTACATAGATCAATGCAACGCTTTTTTGCTGGTACAAGTTCAAGGCGTTCAAGGCCATAGTCTTGGCAAAACACTCACTTTCTTTGTTTTATACAAACATGGTATTTGTATTCCCTGTATGTATTCAGAGCTGCATGAATAAGTTAAACTACTGTACTGTTTATATTAATGTAATATATTGTAGTTATTTGATATATGTCTATATAATGCACAACAGTAAATCGGACTGTAACTATTAGGAAAAGCTCGAAGATTCATGACGGTATTAAAAGTCTGAGACGGCACAGAAATGAAATTTCCGAACACATTTTAAACAAGTAACAATCTGATTTTAAAATTATATATTAAAATATTACACGTCTCACAGGAAAATATACAAACAAGTCTAAATAAAGGCTGATAATACAGGCATAGAAGAAAACTGCGGATATCAACAAAGATGAAAGGAACAAAAGCTCAGGATCTACGTTGTCTGGTCGAGGGCTCTCAGAAGGTCACAGCCCTGCAAAAGATGCAGGTTTCCCTGTAGAGGCACGTTTACCTCGCAGTCATACCGCGTAAGCTGCGGAAGGCAGTGTGTGTCGAAAGACGGGGCCAGTAACTGACTTATCATTCCTGTCAAGACAAACACAAGAGCAGTAACTCAGTGATGTTATCAAATGAAGGCCCAACTGTTAAGCATACTAAGTACAATATATTGTGACACTAAAATGATTACTGATGTATTCTGGTTGGGTAGTTGGTCAAATTCAGGCTAGCTGTCAGTCAAAGCATGCTTCGCTGGGCCACTTTGCTAACTTTAGTTACTTGCTAGCTAGTCTGTGACGGAAACATAGTCGTAAATAATGTTACAGTGTAAAGTTCAATTTATAGTAGTGCGTAAGGTCTAAGCTGTAGCTACGCTGTAGATTATCCGTGCACCTTGCCAAATTTTTTACCACGCGTCAGTTCTACGCGGACTGCAAAGCGCTGTGATTGGTCCACTAGGACCCCTCCCGTCAGGTGAAAAAACTACGTCATATGTATTTCCATTTGCGACAGTGAGAACAAAGATGGGCCAAGTTGAGGAGTGATTTAGCAGAAAATGCAACAAAAGTCGCTGTTTATTTACTTCCATCACTGCTGGTCTTCTCAAAACATACACAACAAGCTGCTTCTTTATTGGTGGTCGCGCTGCTACTGTGGTAACACGCATGGATACTGCCTACCAGCGATCTGCATGCGTGTTTGCATGTCGACATGGACGACGACGCAAAAGTATATATGAAAATAGAGGCGTATCCTACGCCGTCCCGGCTATAATAAGACCTTAACGGTTCGTTGGAATGCTCTTTTCTAATTGGCCAGTCATTTGCAGGTTAGTTAGTCCTAGATAACAACGCTCAAAAATAACTTTTCTAGCTCCCCTAGAGTCAAACATTAGATTTTTACAGTTTTGGAACCCATTCAGCTGATCTCTGGGTCTGGCGCTACCACTTTTAGCATAGCTTAGCATAATCCATTGAATCTGATTAGACCATTAGCATCGCGCTAAAAAATAGTCAAAGAGTTTCAATATTTTTGCTATTTAAAACTTGACTCCTCTGCAGGTACATCATGCACTAAGACTTTACTCTCATTCTGCTGTAATAATCAAGGACCTCTGCTGCCGCAACATGGCTGCAGGAGACGCAATGATATTACGCAGTGCCTGAAAATCGTCCCCTGCCATTTAAAGTTACTAAGGGGACTATTTTCGGGCACTGCGTAATATCATTGCGTATCCTGCAGCCATGTTACAGCAGCAAAGTCCTTGATTATTACACCAGAATGAGAGTATAGTTCCTAGCCATATCTGCCTAGAAAATCGCATCTTTTAATTTTCTGTAAGTCTTAGTACAAGATGTAACTATAGAAGAGTCAAGTTTTAAATAGGAAAAATATCGAAACTCTTTGGTTATTTTTTTGCGTGATGCTAATGGTCTAATCAGATTCAATGGATTATGCTAAGCTATGCTAAAAGTGGTAGCGCCAGACCCGGAGATGAGCCGAATGGATTCCAAAAAGGCAAAAACCAAATGTTTAACTCTAGGGGAGCTGAAAAATGAGGATATTTTTTAAAAAAAAGTTTAATATCACACAAATTAAATATAAATATGTCTTTTAATAATTTATATGACTTTATATTTACAAATGATTAAACCAAATAGTGTGTTCGTGACATTTCAACGTCTTGTCTTATCTTAAAACCGAAAGTAAGCGGGTTTACTGGCGGAAAGTCTGCATTCGCTAAAAATGAGCTTAAAAAATATTTCAAATCAAGATTTAATGTTCTTTACCTTACTTATGAAGTAAATAAAGGTACATTCACATTACGGTATAAGCGATTTTGTCACTGTGTGTCGCTCGTCTCTTTCAAAAGAGGTTTCTAAATCTGGTTGTCATAAACAAATGAGTAACGTCCACTCCAGTAACTGACGAGAAATGGATGACGTCAACTCCACTGCTTTGTTCTAATTTTTAGTCGCTCCCAAAATTCGCTCATAATTTGCATAAAGTTAAACATTTCTCAACTTTGTCGCGCCCCATCCAGTCGCGAACGGTCACTTTTGCTTGTGTCGCCGGAAGTCGCCAAGTTTCCATTGAAATCAATGAGATCGCGTTGCTCTGCTACTGCTAGTCGCTGCTAGTCTGAATGCAGCTTAACTGTTTAATAAGGGGGATAACGTAGAGGCAGCCGGTGGTTATCGTGAAATAAGCCTGCTTCACCTCGGGACCTGATCACACCGTCAAGGCTTTTTTCTGCGATAACAACTTGCTGCCTATACATTATCCCTTTCATAACATGCACACAACAGTTTAAAAAGACTGACCTCTGTGTTTGGGTGAAGGCGGCACATGGTACTGTCTGTTATCTGGAGGGCAGAACAACTGTGTACGATGCTGTTTAAAATCTTCTGACCTCACTCTGCAGTCTCTCAGAGGAAGAGGACCATCAACTCCACTTTGCATGCATGATTTATCTGGTGTGGAGTGGAAAAGTGAGCATAAATGTGAGTAAAGTACAATGAGACACCAAGGAAGATCAACACTTGAGAGAGCTGATATATGTATCTGTGAGCACACTCGTGCTGAGAGACTTCCTGACAGAGAAAACACAGCTGTCCACGGTCAACGTCTTCATTCTCTTAACATCTGCAGTCTCATGGTAAGGAACCATCTCCTGTTAAATACACATCGACACACACTTTAACCTTTTATCTTTGAAACACTGCGATGAAGACAGATGAGTCACGGCAGCTTACCTTCGGTATATCAGAGAAGGAGCACGAGGAACTGAACTGTCTTTTTCGTTTAAAGCTGTTGATGAGAGCGACCTGCCCCAGGCTCATGTCTTTCTGTACAGGGCCAAAGTTCTCAAAGTACCTGCAATGAAATTACTGAGGTCAAATCCGAGAATTGACATAATGCAAGGGATCATTCCTTAAACATCCGGCTTGATCCTTTGTTCTAAACCACTAATCCTAAATATTAAACTGCTTAATCCCACATGTAATTTTTTTTAATTTTTGTGTTAACCTCTCCCAAGGATGTTTATATTTTGAGTGGCAAGCTTATCCTAACATTTTTTTGGTCAAATATCATAAAATACAGATGGGAGAAAAGGGAACAGGACTGGAAAAGGGACCATAACACAACAAGGCCACAGAAAACTTCTCCCACCCAAAATTGTTCAGCTTGTTTACCATGAAAAAGTGGTGTAACGTCTTTTTGCACGACCACAACAAACAAAACGACTGTCATTGCACAGTTTCATTTTCACAAAACCGAAGCTGTAACCTAAGTTACATAAAAGCTCTTTAACTACCTTAACTACAGAGCCCCACTGTTTCCTTCTTTAAATGCAAATCTACTTAATCAATGATTCCTGTTTCAAGCATTGCAAAATAAAGCGTGTTTACATAAGATAACTCAAACTTAAAACTTACCTTTGCTCTGGCAGTGCTGCAGTGAAATTATACGTTTGTCTTCGATCTTCTGTGTTCTGTTCATCCATGCGTCTAATCTCTGTATGTTCATACTGTGAGGACAGGTCGGACGGCCATCGAAAAACCTGGCTGCCCTTCTTAGAGGAGAGTGGGACGTCGAGTCCATTTTGATAGGGTTGCCCATGAACTGTGTCTGGACATGTGTTAGAACCGCTCTTGTTGTCAGAAGGGAATGGGCCCAAGGGCTGAAAGAGGTCAGCTATGTTGTTGAAAGTGTGCTGGAGGGCTGAGCCCGGGCCTGGACCTGTGTTAGTCACAGGCTCGTCCTGACAGATGGGGTGCAGCTGGAAGTCCTCACCATCCATGGGAATGTAGGGAGCAAGAGTCTCCAGGTCCAGATCGCTGAAGTCCAGCTACACACACATGATATGATTAGAAAAATAATATGGCTGAGGGTTCACACATCTTTTCTTAAGTATTGGAATATTATGTTTAACATAACATAAGATTTTTTGTGATTTACTGTTTACTGAATAACATCATCCTACAGTACTGTATATACTGTAAATGTTATAGTTTAACCTTGATATCTTTAATAGTGACTGAGTAAGGTTATGTCAAAGATTAAAATTAAAGTGAAACTTAACTTTGCTGCTTCTAAATTTATAAATCATTTATGCAAAAAAATTCACACTGGATTTCACAGATAGGCTCACATATAACTAAAACAATTTTAGATACAATGCTTACAAGGTTTATATTACACTGACCTGGCAGTCTGTGGGATTTGTTGCCACATTTTCAGGGGCAAATAGTTTCTCTGTCATCTCCACCTTTAGATCCTTGTCACAGTAAACTATCGGACTGCTGAGCTGCAAACAATAAACAAACACATTATAGTAAATCAAGTCACATATCACATAATCAAGTCAACATGAAATTAAATAGGCCGGTTTACTTTATTAATTCATGTATCTGGTCTTTTGTGAACGAGCCATAGGGTTGGGTAGGTTCATTCAAAAAGTTATTTATTATTAATTTCTACAGTAATTACCAATGTCAACATTGTATTTCATGAGTTCGAAATTAACATGTAATGAATAGGGTCATGAGATAAAGCATATTTGGTGTGTTGTCCAAGGGGAGGGCTCCGAACTTGACCAAGAGTACTCTCCACTCTTTAATTGGGATAGTTGTAAAAGCAGAGAGTGAGGCGATGGGGTGGAGGGCCAATCCAGTCTATTCCTACAATTAGTTTTGTTCAAAAGTTTTACATTATATAAGTGGGCTTGGAAAGGCTGTTTAAAGGTCACGTTCTTTCTGATCCCATTTTTTAAACCCAACTAAGTGTGTAATGTTGCTGTAAGAGGGCATGCACACCAAAGCTTTTAAGCCCGCGGCCGGCGCATGTTTTCAATTATTTCCAATGGAAGCTCAGCGTTTTCAAATAAGCCAGCAGCTTGCGGTTTTCTTCCGCGCTGAAAACCGGCACTATGCGGTTTTTCCGCGCTCAGCGCTGAGCGTTCAAAAGTTTTGGTGTGCACACCCCTTAGAGCATAAATAATACCTGTAAAATGATAAAGCTCAAAGTTTACTGATATATTTCCTCTAACAGAATTTGCCTTTCAAAGCCTACAGCGAACGGCCGGTTTGGACTACAGCCCTCTACTTCCTGCTTTCATGACATAAGTAAAACAGATTTTTGACTAACCTCCGCCAACAGGAATACGTCAGTCGCAAGCTAACTGCAAGCTAAGCTGCTATCGAATCATAACACTAAACAAGCTACACAGTCAGAACTTGATACGTATTTCTGAAGGAGGGACTTCATAGTACAAGGAAGACATCAGCCAGTTTTTAGCACAGTGAAAACCGCGCTATACAGATAAGTAATTGTGTGAAAAATACCGCGTTTTTTACACGTGAAACATGAACACATGTTATATAGCGCACTGTAAACACAATCAAAGCTGCAAAAACACAGAAAGAACGGGACCTTTAATGTCAGTCATTTATGCACAAAAAGAGATCACAGAGATAAAGGGAAAAATTGGAAAAGGAACATACTGTGGAGTAACTGCTGCATCTGCTTAAGCAGGGCGTGGAGCAGGGCGTGGTCTTGCCGCCAGGATGTACCTGTGGCACTGTGAAGGCCGCGGACATTTTGGAAAGGCTGCCATCAGGACTTCTGTCAGGAGGCGTGTCAACGACCCACGGTTGCCTGACCACAGGCATCTTCGTAGACTCGTGTAAGAAAGCCGGTTCTTCAAACTGTGGCCTTTCTGCAAATGCATAATACAACACGGTCAAACAATGTCCTTTACATCACAGTTCAACACCTGGGAAAAACAACTGAAACAGGATGCCGTCTCATAGAATTACAACATAAATAACAAATGAAGGTCAACTAACACTGGACAAACAAGGCACACCTTAAACATCACAATGAACAAAAGCTGAGTTCTCACTCAGATCTAAGCAGGTGTCATCCATGAGTGAGGGTTATGTGAAGGGTTACATCCCAAAAGCAACCGCTGAACCACCGATTTGATGAGTGCGTTGATTTCCATCACATGCAGTGATTGTAAATGAAGGCATGCATTATGATAAAATAAGAAATTAGTAGACCCAAAGCCATGTTATGATGATAGTTAAAGGGATAGATCACCCAAAAATGAATTTATTCACCCTCATATTGTTACAAACCTGTATAAATTTCTTTATTTTGATGACCACAGAGGAATGTTTGTAACCAAACCGCGTTCATCAGAAAAAAGAAATGTATGCAGGTTTGTAACAACGTGAGAAAATGATGACAGAATTTTCATTTTTGGGTAAAATATTTCTTTAAAACACACAAACACTGCCTAATGCCATCGGTAAACCTTTGCCCATGTTGCAGTTCCCAAACTAGAAAACAGACGAAATGTTTAAATATATTATTTAATTTTATTAAGAAAAAAAAAACATCTAAAAAAGTGCTAAAGCCAATGCAAAGCCATTAGATGAGATTTAACTCCTTTATACTTTACATCACATATTCCTTATCCTGCAGCAAAGCCAAGCTACAGTGCCACAGAGCTACAAGAAAACAAAATGTCTGTCGCAACATCAAAGTCTATGACCTGGGCAGTGCATATGTGTGCATGAGGTAGAATAAAGTGAACCAAGGGAAAGAATAAGTGTTCATGCATGCAGGATGTGAGGGGCCTTGTAATTAGGGGTTGAAGAGGTGAAAAGGGTGAAGGAGTTGCAGGGGCAATGGTTGAAGTAGAGGCAGGTGGCGCTCTGACCAAAGTCCAGGGCAATGACGGCATCTCCTGGCATGGGTGCTAACTGGGCTAGCTCTTCAGGCTCTGACTTGAGCTTAGCGAAAAGGTCCTGAGGTCCGAAAACGGAGTCTGCTCCACCCTGACTGAACAGTTCTTCGGTGTTACGCATGTGGTACGGCTTGAACAGAGACTCGGTCTGATCCATGGAGAAGATCACAGATTGCTCTTCGACAGAACTGAAAAACAACACAGAAAACACAATCTGAAGCTGAACGAATCTATGAACGAAAATATTAAAAACAGCAATGCAAAGGGTTTCCATAAATGTTTCTCCGACATACCTCAGGATGTAGTTGATGCAGATGATGCACTGTGGTTGGGAGTTGCGACTGTTGTAGATGACAGTTGCCTGAGTCTCCACCCAAACGTAGCCTCCATGTTTGGCTAACATTCTGTACTGGCCACTCACCACTTGACCCTTATTACAAACTGCAGAATAAAAGCGAAATGGGTTGAAAGGTAATTATACGCTTACTCATCATTTGAAATGACAAAACACATACTGATTAAAATATATACTGTAGCTTGAATGCACCGTATGTCACTTTGGATAAAGGCGCCTGCCATAAATGAAACAAATGAAATGCATGTAGTATTATGCAAGTGTTGTCATTTTTTAAATCAAAGGATTTACAGTTTAGGTAATGCCACAGACACAGAGCCTAACATGTTTATACCCAATAAAGCAAACCAGAGCACTGATCTGGATCACAGCTCTGAAAAGACATCATAAGAAGCAGATCAGAGGTGCTGCTCACTTCAAAGGCTTGTTAGCAGCTAATGCACTTGGTAAACAGGAGGCTTTCTAATCTAAGAGCCTATTACAGATGACAGAGGACATATAATGCGAATCAGAGTCTTTGGGTACAGTGAGATCATTTTGTACTTCACTATATAAAATTGGCTAAGTTGTCCATTACTGAATGTGAGGGAACTAATCTCATTTGGCCATTAACGATGGCAACACATTTTGATATGTATGATAGGTGGGTCTTAAACTGATACACAGGCTGGATTTCACGTAGTACAGCATGGGCGAATACTTTAGAAATACACAATAAGAATGTTGTTTTCTGTCTTATTAATACTTTGGGTTTTTCAAAGGGGCCTTTGTAAAGTTGGGACTACTGTATATGCTAGGATTAACTTCAGAGACCAGTTTCAAAAGACCAGAGGAAAACATTATAAGCTGTCTACGGCATCTGATAGGCAAATAAATAAAGCAGAGTTTATAAATATCACACAACAATTCCTGGAGCCCGGCGGGACATCTGTTTCCCTCCATCATGAAGCCTATGGGAACCGCCTCAGGTCTGGGGAGATTACTCATTGACAGTATGTTCTAGGTTTTGGGTCATTTCAGGACGAAGCTAAATTCATATTTAGGTATTTAAATAAAGTGAATGAACAGCTATTTTTTACTAGTGATAGACCGCTATATTGCAGTGGCCGATATAATAATTTAATATATTTTACATATTTAAATTATCGGCATCATTTACCGTAATTGCATTTGTGTAATATCGGCCACACCGCTTTATTAAAGGATTAGTCAATTTTCTTTAAAAAAAAAATCCAGATAATCTACTCACCACAACCCCATCCAAAATGCTGATGTCCTTCTCCGTTCAATCGACAAGAAACTCTGTCTTTAAGGAAAACCTTTTTAAAGCAGTTTCAAAGGACTCTAAAGTTAACGATCCCAAACGAGGCATAAGGGTCTTATCTTGTCATTTTTGACAAGAAAACAAAAATATGCACTTTTAAACCACAACTTCCCGTATATCTCCGGTCATGTGACGCGCCAGCGCGACCCCACGCAACACGTCATCACGTCAAGAGGTCACGGATGACATATCAAAACTACGCCCCAGTGTTTACAAGTGTGGAGAAAGAGGACCGTTCCGACGTTGTTGTATGTTGAATGATACAAATTAATGTCTTTGTGTCATTTTATTGTTTAAAATGGTTTGCAAATGTGCGTTTCATATATGTAACATGTGACCTTTCCACAGCATTACGCAATGGCGAAAGGTAGCGCTGGTGCGTCACAGGACCAGAGATAGACGTGAAGTTGTGGTTTAAAAGTGCATATTTTTATTTTTCTTGTCAAAAATGACAATCGTTTCGCTAGATAAGATTCTTATGCCTCGTTTGGGATCATTTAGAGTCCTTTGAAACGGCAATTTTAAACTCCATTAAAACTGTCAAGTGATGGGGTCCACCAAAATCCATTAAAATGAGAAAAATCCTGGAATGTTTTCTTCAAAAAACATAATTTCTTCTCGACTGAACAAAAAAAGACATCAACATTTTGGATGACATGGTGGAGAGTAAATTATCTGGATTTTTTCAAGAAAATTGACTAATCCTTCAATATTGGTATCGGTCATAAAAAAACATATTGGTAAACCACTAATTTGTACCTTTACGGCTTTTTGAGGTTGTCTTAGGATATTTTGTACATTTTTTGTGAAATTTTAATGACAGATGGCCAATGTCCATAAACTATCCGAATTCGCTCTCCTTTATATTAAACAAAACTTTAAAAACACAAAAGGAAGATAATTTGCAATACACACAAAAATATTCATGGAAACGGCTCAATGTCAGAAAAAGAATCATTCATTTTATCGATTAAAGGCCATGTGAATGGAAAGGCCATGTTTACACATATTCACTTTGTCGATAACATAACAGGGCAAAAACTGAATGAAAACATGGCTGCACTCTCAGAAAAAAGGTACATGAAGGTACAAAAGTACATTGTACCTAAAAGGTACATATTGATACCTCAATGGTACATATTAGGACCTTTTTTTCTGAGAGTGTGGTGTGAAACCAGATTGTATAAAAATGTACAAATAAGATTATACAAATCTAGCCACCAATTCGCTAAAACTTTGGGATTGTGTAGAAATGGAGCAAAATCACAACAAAGCATGTGTTTGTTTTACTGTTTAATTTTGCGTTTCCTGGATTTGTGTTCACAGGATGAAAGAACTCACGATTTTGGTGGCTCCTTGTCATGCTTTCAGAGTCCAAAGCATAGCAGAACTCATACACAGAACGCCCGAGAAGTTCCTCTGGTCTATAGCCAATCAAACTGCTTACTCTGCAACACAAAGACAGATCAAGAAAATAAATGAAACTAATGAACAAAGCTTCCATAAAACAAACAGTCAGATGGTCCGTTATGTAAACGTCTGCTGCCATTTTAAATTTAAAGCTGCCATATTCATTAGGACTTGTGTGATTTGTCCTATGGTTTCTCTTGATTGCATTAAACCATTGTGAAGCTGAAGTCAAGACTCATGACTCTTGATTACATCTGGTAAAAACAATCAATCCCGCTTAACAGGCAAACTTCTGCTGCTGGGAGCCAATGTAAACTCTTTCCCTAGCTTAGTGAAAACAAATGGTTACAAGCAGGGCCCTTGTTTATTGAAGTTATAAATCTCTCTCACACAAGAGAGTTGTATTTGCTCTGTCTGATGGTTATCCTTAATGTCTTTTTTTTTCCAACTTACTGACTCAAAAGAATAAGAGTAGCTCTTATGCATCCACATGTGGTCTTTAAAAGCCACTGTGTGCATATCTTTTGCTTTAGTTTTTGTAAGAAAAGCAAGATTAAAGGCAAATGTGGGATTGTCTGTTAATTACAACTATTAATATTTGTACAGTGTTGATTTTTGTGGTGTTGAACGCACAATGCAAACCCATATAATTGTTATATGCCCATCAAAAGAGAGTATTTTGGTTGGGTTCAAAATTAGTGAGCTGTGCATTTTAAGGCTTCATACTGTAGGCACATGAATGTGGTTTGCAAGTGTGTGCACGTACTGTACGAGTCAAATAAACTATATTTTGCAAGGCTATGGGTTCAACCGTGCATGTTACTTCACGTACAAATAAAAAACTGACTATAGACGGTTTCATCGGACAAACGTGATACACGTCTGGATCCGAACCTTACTTCCGGTTTTGTTTTTTTTAATGGTCTGACTAGTTGCTAAACTGATCTCTTGAACAAATGCCTCGTTGAAAATAACACATGTTTTGGTTTCCTAGGTAATCTATGTGTTGTTTTTTTGCTTGTTATATAATTAAACTACATTTAAAGTACTTTGTTGTTATTTATTCTTAGCGGAGTTTACCGGAAGTTCATGCGCACCGCGACAGCCGCTTGTTTATGTTGTTACTGCTGAAACGGTCTATACACCGGGCAACAACACATGCATGCTGTACAGGGCAGACAATCCCAGAATGCATTGCAAAAAGCTCAGTGTAAAACAAATCCGAGATGGTGGACAACCAAGAGAAATAAAACTTAGGCTTATTTATGTGATTTTAATTCATTCAGTATAAAAGAGTATCAATAATTTATTTCCCAGTATTTGTTTGGTTATAGGGAACTGAATCATCATCTTGGCAATGACAGGTCAAGTTTCTTGTACACTTTGCATAAAAAGTGCTATTTGTTTGCCTTACGGGGCCGTTTCTTTTGTCGAGCAATGCAGATCAGTCACTTCAGAGGTTCTCTTTCAGTTAGAAAGCAGCTCCCTTTGCACCAGATTTTGAAACACAGCCTACATGAACCTTCATTGTTTTATAAAAAAAAATTCTGCTTTAAATTTCCATTTCAATATAGACATGTGGACTTTTTTAATGAATTCTGCTTGGTAAATAATGAGTCTAATTGGATGGTAGCACACAAGTGTCATTCAAACCAATCTGACCTCAGCTGCTAATACGCCTCAAAGCACATCCATTTGTAGCAGTGACCTGCTGGCACTAAAACACATATGGCAGAACTTACAGGTGACCAGCCACTAAGAGATGCTCTGGTCAAATACCTAGGGGACAAGTTAACTCCACTACGCCTTGTTGGCGTTAGGAGCTTTTGAAAAGAAAAGCTCATAATCACTCTCACTTGCAAAATATACTGATAACAACACTGGCAGTAGCACAAAAGGATAATGATAAGGGTCTACAATAATGACCTTTAAACATGCATATACCTGTAAACAGCATGCATGAGTTGGTATAAGCATATTGCAAATAAATTGCATAATACATGAAAAAGTATGTTTAACTGTACAGTAAATATATTGTGCACCCAAAAAAGGGTTTGGACAAGTTTGTACTAAATAGAAAATGAATAAAAAATGTAAAGTTAGTTCAAAGAATCATTTATTGCAAATGGCATCTTGTTTGCAGTTCGCCTACTTACTGAAATTGATAATGTGGCTTAAGTGTCTGCATAATTTTTAGGGCCACTGCACATACACATCGTGTACTTTATTTAGTCAACACTTGCCTTTCATCGCAGTAGATAAACCTCATGTCCATACTGTGTCTGCTCATAAACGTCTTGCTGTCGAGGGGTGTGTCCACAGTTGAGGGGTGTGGGATTGGTGCACACAGCATAGTAACGCATGTGAGGGGCGGTTCTGAAAATCCACACAGGACTTGAGGTGGGTGGCTGCTGCACACTTGCAGGTGCCCCGTGCAATGCAACACCTGACAGATAGAGTGGCGACACTGTTATATTACAGTTATGCATTTGGCAGACACTTCAATCCTAAATGCCAATCACAGTGCATTCAAGCTATACATTCTATCAGTATGCGGGTTCCTGGAAATCAAACTTGCGACATTTGCGCTGAGCCAACTGAGCTATAGGAACAGCATGCATTACTTATTTTTCTAAGATAAGAAGAAACCGTGTTTAGAAGTACTATATGCTGTGTGTGCATTTGCACAGGCATTTGAATGATATATTAATAGATATATATGCATACGTGCTCTTA
This sequence comes from Misgurnus anguillicaudatus, assembly GCF_027580225.2. Classification (NCBI taxonomy): domain Eukaryota; kingdom Metazoa; phylum Chordata; class Actinopteri; order Cypriniformes; family Cobitidae; genus Misgurnus; species Misgurnus anguillicaudatus. The sequence continues at coordinate 21,654,544 of NC_073340.2, read as the reverse complement.
CCTTCCACGTGGCTGACTTGAGGTTGACAGTGCGACCTCTATTGGTGACCGTACACTTCATCCTCATAAAGAAATCTCTTTCTGGGCTCATATCTTTACCTCTTCTGCCATACGCAGGTCCTGCCAAACAAACACTTTATCAGCCATGTGCTTATAATTATTTCATTCAGTCATTTTAAGATGGACTTACAAAGTAAAAAGATTTGAAAATAATAATAATAATAATCTTAATTAAATAAACCTCATTAAATAATAGAGCTGGGCAAAAAAAATATCGATTTTTCCCCCCATATTTTTTCTGCAAACATTGAAGTAAGATTAACATTAATCAAATTACTAGTCTTCTTCACAAGATGTCACCCTCTTTTTTGCCTTGCGCGATGTTACCAAGGAGCGAGAGGTGAGCCTGTCATTCTTTGATTTAGTCCTTAAAATGGCGGTTTTGGGTGCTTCATCGACGTTGATGCCACCTTCACATAAAAAGTAAGAGGTATGGAGGCATTTAAGATATCGCTAGCAAGACGACGACGATAGTGTTGTGGCTTTTAATTTCTTTTTATGAATTACCCACTTCTAAACTTATGTTCACTGTTCTTTTTTATTAATATAGTATTTGTATTAAATCTATATTCATTGAGTTGAATTGAGAATTGAATATAAAAACCGACCCGAGATCCGAAATCGAAAATTGAATCGAGAATCGAAATCGAATCGATTTGATAGCTTGTGAATAGAAATTGAATCGATCTGGAAAATCTGAATCGATACCCAGCCCTATTAAATAATGTTGTTCATTTAATTAATATAGTATTTGTATTAAATCTATATTCATTGAGAATTGAATATAAAAACCGACCCGAGATCCGAAATCGAAAATTGAATTGAGAATCGAAATCGAATCGATTTGATAGCTTGCGAATAGAAATTGAATCGATCTGGAACATCTGAATCGAAACCCAGTCCTATTAAATAATGTTGTTCATTTAAAAAATATATATATTGCACATATTATGTATACATATTATAAATCAATATACTGTACATTGATTTTAATATCTGCAATGCGAGAGTAGTTTCTCCCACACATCTTATGAATTTTTATAAAGGGGTACTACCGCATTATTTTCTTTAAATCTATATTCTTTTAAATATAAGAACTAATAGGCTTTTACACTGTGTTTAACCCTGGTTATCTTTGTTTTGAACCCCGCTTTCGACCACGTTCTTAATCAGTTATTTAATTCAGTCAGTCTGACACAGCTTTATTTGTCCAATAATGACAGTTGACACCGCAAATATGCCAATAAGAACGTTAACCCAGGGTTTAGGAATGTTCAGATTATAAATACCTTGGGTTATCTCCTAACCCCTGTTTAAGTAAGAACAGTGTGAAACATGAAACAGATAACACAGGATTCCGTTAACCAGGGGCTTAGAATAACCCAGGGTTAACTATTTCAAGTGTGAAAAGCCCTTAAGAGTTGAGTGGACCTGAGTATTAAATTGACCATAAACCTTTTTTCTGTCTGTCCAAAGTCAGACTTTGGTCTTTGGTTTGTTAGTGGATTATAGAGGGACTGAGCAAAGTGCAACTAAAGCTAAATCAGTCTGTCGAAACTTTAACTACAGTATATTGAAATCTCTGTACTATTGCCAACAGATTATCTCCAAATGACCAATGAAAAGGCAAGAAAATTACACCACTCGCTCAAGTGCTCTCAGTTTAAGCAGGTCAGGTGACAAAGCTAGTAAAAGGTAGAAGGAGAAACAATGAGACAAATAGAGACAGAAACATGCTCTCTTGGGACGTCCCCTCCACTATCACTATATTTTATACTACATGTTTGTGTACTTACAATATAAAATATTCACAAACTTATATTTCACACAATTTCATGAATAAAAATCTGGATAGTTGAATGAATCCTGAAAAATTTAGTAGTATTGTAACATTTTTATTTTGAAAAAAATATGTATTTTGTGAAAATCTGAAACATGGCAGAGTATGTGACTTCAACCCTGTCAGACCCTGAAAATTCTTGCTAATGACTAGTGTGTACCCCGGGCTTATCTAATCACTTATATCAAATGATCTTTTCCATCGATTGACTGTGGAATGACCTATACTCATCATACATACTGTAGACCACAGTGTGTATATTGATTTGAGTTGGTATCAGAGTATGTGAGAGGAGGGTCAAGCATTTCTGCTCCACGCTCAAAGCATTTCATAATCACTCTGATGCAGCTACACTCTGGGTCATCCATTTCCCGCTCCTCGCTCCCTCCCTAGATACTCTTCGCTCCAAGGTCTCTCCATGGAAAAATTTGCACCTAATAAACACTCCACTCCAAGTCTTCTTTTTGTTTTTAAATATCACAAACCTCTGTGCAGAAGATGCATTCAGTGTAAGATAAATACATAGTAATAGAAGTAAAATGTCAATATGCTTTATTGGAACAGTAGCTAATATTAGCCCAATATTTTTCACTATCCACTACGTTAGCAACTATACAGTTACCTAGCTAATACCTAGTCATTATGTTTAAAGTTTGTTGTTGTTAGTATGTTAAAGGATTAGTCCATTTTCTTAAAAGAAAAATCCAGATAATTTACTCACCACCATGTCATCCAAAATGTTGATGTCTTTTTTTGTTCAGTCGAGAAGAAATTATGTTTTTTGATGAAAACATTCCAGGATTTTTCTCATTTTAATGGGTTTTAATGGACTCCAACACTTAACAGTTTTAATGGAGTTTAAAATTGCAGTTTCAACGGAGTTTCAAAGGACTCTAAACGATCCCAAACGAGGCATAAGGATCTTATCTAGCGAAACGAGCAGGATTAAATGTTGGGCTCTATTAAAGTCCATTAAAATTAAAAAAATCCTGCAATGTTTTCCTCAAAAAACATAATTTCTTCTCGAATGAACAAAGAAAGACATCAACATTTTGGATGACATGGTGGTGAGTAAATTATCTGGATTTTTCTTTTAAGAAAATTGACTAATCCTTTAATGTTTATTGTCCTCCCAACTGTTAGATGAAATGTATGCTTATGGTTGCATTGAGTGAAACGAGTTGTGCCGTAATGGAGTACTCTCAATGTAAAAAAACGCTCTCCGCTAACTTTCAAAAAATGCACTCCCACTCGGCTCCACTAACATATTCTAATGTTGTTAAAAAAAGAGGACATGTCCTCAAAGGAACTGTATCAAGAATGTTCAAAATTAAAATCGTGATGTTGAGTACACAAAGATAAGGTCATCTCCACGTCAAATCTCACAAAAAGATAAGGAAGTCTGTGAGATTCCGGGATTCTAGATAAGAAAGTCACATAAAATGTACTTATGTTTGAATACAAATGTAACAACTTGTTCTGAACTGACACTTACCAGATTTAATGCTGAGATTTTCTCTAATTTCTTCGTGATCACAAGGATGTGTAAAGTCAAAGATGCTGTGACCCGTCAATTCCACCTGATACATTAATAAGGAAATAAAGCTAAATGCTTAATCACCACAGACAGGGAAGCAAAAAGTTATCTTTCTCACTTGCCCCGGCTATAATTTCATTTTATTTTTTTCAAATAAATGCAGGAATAAAGGTAAAACTCACTTGTGTAAGTCCCATGTATTTACTGACATTTTCCGACAGGAATATCATGTCCCCATCTGATGTTACCACGGCAACAAAGCCTTCCAGAGACTTCAGATATAGACTGTCCATCTGGCTGTCATCCCTTGACCGAGTTTGTTGAACTCTGCGGCCTGCAACAAAAAAAAATAAAGACAAATTACTGTGTAAGCATGTGCATACTTTTAATAACTTTCTAACAGGACACAACAATCAACCTGCACACCATAACACACTCATACACAAACAGATTCATATCCGTGTCATATTAAAATGCAAATGCTGTCCATTTAGCATGACCAAGAAAGTAAACGGTTTAGTTTCAATTCAACATTTAAGTTATAATTCACACCCCTCAAAAAATAAACCCCTTAGCTTCAGGGGATGTTTGAGTTACATAATGCCATTGAAAAAGCCTTAACAACTTGACAATATAATTACAGCTATGCTCCATGCTGTGAAGTTCAGGCCTGTTTTCCTGCAGATAAGAGTCCCCTGCCCTGCTCATTGAGAGTGAGTAATAAGGGCTGAAGCACTGAGGCTGTTCAGACATCTTTATTCTGCATCTACATTGTATGACTTTGGAGACCAGCAGGTGGTCAGTGTCCGTGATCTTGCTTTGAGTCCCGCGGCATTCATCCAGCATGCTATAAATACTTTACTGTCATGTACTTTCATCCCCAAACATTTTCAACATTCTTTATGTCAATCTTTATTCAAATTGATTATATATTTAACAAAGTACTCCCAAAGGATTTTATTGCTTAACAGTTTATTGACCATTTAGAAAGGTATGTCTTTAATGTTTAAAGTAAATTAAATTTCAATCAAATAAAAACAGACACAAGACAGTTGTTGACATAAAATTAAGGCGTAAAGCTATAAAATGTATGGGGCCCAAAGGAATTTAAATAAACAATTACATAGGATGTTATTTTAAATTCATTAGGTTCATGACTTTTTAGGCAGCCAGGTCAAGATAGTGACCACTAAAGACAATATTAAAAATGTTCTGGTTCGTGTGGCCTATCAAAGGTCAAAGCGTAACACAGAAGAATCATCTGAACCAAACAATCGTACAGAATCGTACAACCAGGTCTGCATGGCGCCAAGACTGACAGTGTTGTGGCTAAAAAAAACCCCAGAAGAAATCATAATTCACTATTTAAAGAAAACAATACCACCAGTGGCCCGTAATTACCTCACACCTCATCATCTCCCTCTTTCCCTGTTTCTCTCCCGTCTGTCGCCGTCCACCCATCTCCACCCACTGACTTCCACATCACCCACACACATTTTCATCAATAGATTCCATCTCTTCCCCTTTTCATTGTTTAACCCCCTCCCCTCGCAAACTTCCTCGCCTCCTCTCTCTCTCTTTTCCCCTCTTTTAGAGATACACATGTATGTGCGTCAGGAATGAAGTCTGGAAACAATGTTCTGTGTTCTTTGTCTGCCTTCCTGCGTTCTTATTGTAAATTGAACAGAACAGGACATCTTGTGGTTTTAGCCGCCCCAATTTTACTGACACACAAACACACACACATTTTATATGCTTTATTTGATTCCACATTACATTCATAATTTTATAATTTCACGCACACACACATGCACGCACATACGCTGGTATTCCATTATATTCAATTCTTTGGTTTTTATGCTAATGATTTTTTTATCCTTTATATTCCTTAACGCTAAACGTAATCCTTAGAAAAGCTCAAAATTCTCGTTGGGAGGTCTAATGATGGATTTCCATGCATTGTTGGAAAAATTTCGTTCCCACAATGCATCTGAAATCAAAACACACAAGTCTAGATAAAAGACAATGTTTCTTTTGGATATATTTAGGAATATCCTTAATTAGCGAAATGATTCATAAATAAAGCAATGAGTGAAAGTTGGATCTACTTTACTTCAATTTTGGTAACACTTAAAAAATAATTGGTAACAGCTAAAATTGTAAGCCTTTTCAACTTAATTTTTTAATTAATGTGAGAAAATGTAAGTTGGTTAGGGTAAGTTTACAATATTTATAAACAACATAGTAAAAAACCATAAATATGGTAATACATGTCAGAGACATAAACACAAGTGCACACACATTATCTTGTAGCTATGTACCTGAGTTGAAAAGCTTGCGTGTTCGCAGAAAACTGATGGCTAGTCTCATGATGGAGGCTTTATCCAGGTGTGAGCTGATGCTGTGGGGTAACGGGAGCTGGTGAGCTAGTTCATAAAATACCTCCGTCTCCTTACTGCGCCTGCAGCGTGCTGCATCACGAGACTTTTCCTTGCGCCTTTCTGATGGATGCCTAGAAAACAGGATTATGATTAAAATGATGCACAGCCTGAGCGGCACCTTAAATTTATATATTTAGCCAACACTTTAAAGTTAATTCACAGTTTGTTTAAGTCCCTCTTTGTTTGACCAATTTGTGTTTTCCCTTGAAGTTAAACCCCATGACCTTGCCGTTGCTAGCTTAACACTCTAGTAGTTGGACTACAGGAATGTTTTTGATACCGAATACTGCTTATATGTTTTAATGGGCTTTCTAAGGAATACTGCCGCAAATTTCATGTAGTTCATTTTTTAACAAAAAAAAAATATGACAAATATAATTAGGTTACAGCTTTCGTTTTGACTACCTTTTTCTTAAAATCCATCTATGAGTCAAAGCACTCCAAAACCACACCAGTGAGAATCTGAGTATTTAGGTCTGCATGGAAAGGAATTTAAAAAAGTGGGTCAGATCAGGTCATCACAGCATCTTCAAAAGTCTCATGTGACATTGTTAGTGGATGTTATTAAGTACAGTTTCTTGTGTATATCAAAATTTTGTGTCAGTGCACAATTCTTTTTAAAGCGGCTGTTTTTTGTGATCTCATTTTTTAAAATTGAGTTAGTGTGTAAGGTTGCTGTTAGAGCATTAATAATGCCTGCAAAATTATAAAGCTCCAAGTTCAATGCCAAGCGATATATTTTATTTAACAGAATTCGCTTTTCAAGGACTACAGAGAATGGCCTGTTCGGACCACAGCCCTTTACTTCCTGGATATATGACGTCAATATAAGTTTTTAACTAACCTCAGCCCACAGGAATACGTCAGTCGCCAGCTAAGCTCAAACGGCTCTGTCTAAGCTAAGCTGCTGTCAAATCACAACACCTAAGCAAGCTACATATCATAGAACAAGGAGGACATCAACCGTTTTTAGGACAGTGAAAACAGCGGTATAGAGATAATTGTGTGAAAAGAACTGCGTTTTTGTACATACGAAACATGAACATGTTGTATTGCACACCGTAAACACAATCAAAGCTTTGCAAACACAGGAAAAATGGGAGCATTAATCGTGCATTTAAGAAGACTTACTGTAATAAGGCATAATAGATGCTTTGTTCACGAAAACAGATCTTTTGATAAATCTGCCCTCATTTATCTCTCCAGAGAGAAAGCATATGTTGCCAAATGAAGCAATTCAGCGGTTTGTGGCTTGCCAATGTGTGGGAGTTGAAGGCCCGTGGCAGAGAGAAGTGAACTCTCTTTGGCCCCTGTATGCGGTATGCCACCCTCACAAAAAAACCAAGTCACACTTAGTGTGGAAGATAAAACACCACAACCGCTCTCCACAATGCTGACTATCACAACACACTGACTTATACTTGGCCTGGCACGTGTCTTGGGCACAGTTTCAGTGTTTGTAAGAGGATGAGTCCTGGATATTGTGATGCAATTCCAGTAGTCTCCCAGTGCAAATTTCCTTTTTCCTGGCTAAGGATGGCGGAGCTCTGGTAGTGATTTTAAAATGTTCACAGCGTGTAGCAGGAATGTGATAATCTGCCCTCTATTATGCTGTTGCACATTTGGCAACCTCAAAATGGCCCTCTCTGTCATTCTAAGTTCTACTAACCATGGGTTCTTCTCACAGGAAGTGGCTGATAAAAAGGTCAAACCCATGGGAATAAACTTGAACTTACAGTCAGCTTTTCCTCTGGGCTAAATGAGAAATGGCTACTTCCATTTAAACCCCCACACTCAATGAGTGCAGTCTGTCTGCAACCAACAAAAAAACATCAGTTTTAAAACGAATAAGTCACCCAAACATCTTAAATCTGTGATCTGCAGTGTTTGAATAAATAAGAAAGGTCAACCAAGGCTTTGGGGTGATTCAATAGACATATTGTTCCTGGAGAGTACGCCAACTAACTCACTCTCGTCACCACTAATCTAACACAGTAGGTAGCGATAATGCACCCTAACGTTGGTTAAACGAAAAAGAAGTCGTTTTGTGAATGCGCCTTGGCCGAAGCTATAGGTATTATGGGTCATAAAATTATTAAATATGGAAATTTTCTTACAAAATCGCATCTGTTACCTTTAGAAAGCCTTTATTAACCCGTGTGGATTAAATCTGTGAAGGATGGGTGCACTTTTTTGGCTTTAAAAAGGACATCAAGGATCGCTTGAGGGTGAGTAAATCATAGGGTAATTTTCATTTTCTTGCTGGAGTATCCCAAGAAATAAGAAAACAAAAATAAATAGTATTAAGTTTCTTAACTCAAAATCTAATTTAGATCTAGAAGTAAACACAGTTTGTGGGAATGTAATGTTGTGCACTAAATAAGAAATATTTAAGACACTATTTATAATATAATATTTTTAGGTCACTAATCAAATAAGCTAATTTGTAAAACTGATCATGCCAGCTCTTTTGTACAAAAGGTCGGATTCCCTTGCTTCAGTTGTGGCACACACATTGGGTCTCGTTCCCCAAGCAAGCATACGCACAAATTTGTTCGTAAAATGTGTGTACGGACGTTTTAACTTACAAATCATGATTCAACAAAAACTTACATACTAAAATGTCTTCTTAATGTTTGCAAAAACGTAAGAACAACTTAGACCACATGTGTGCAATAAACATGAACAAGGAAAAAGAACCCTATAATATATATGTGTTATATATTTTTCCTTGTTTATGATTATTGGGTACATGTGGTCTAAGTTGTTCTTACATTTTTGTATACATATAAAACAAATTGTAGTATAAAGGTTTTTGCTAAATCATGATTTGTAAGTTAAAACATCCATGGGTGCGTACGCATGCTTAGTGAATGAGACCCAATGCTCTTTGGAATGTCCTCAGATCATTCCAGAAAAACATGGATCAACAGGATTTGCATAAACTTATAAAAAATCTGTCAGATACCAGCTTGCATGTCAAAAAAGCAAAATGAAATCATAACAAATATTGTAGTAGTATGAAATTCTCAAAACACCAACAATCACAATTTCTACAAATACATGTAGCTAATTACTTCTTAGACTTGATAACCAAAATAAAATATATTGGATGCAAAAATTCTGTCACACAGTTTTGAAAACATTACCACACATGTCAATCTCTCACAGCCAGCTGGATTGAGTAACCAATGCATGAGCTACTACCAGCTTATTTGTTTAGTAACTTAAACCAGGCCTAAACTGTCCAAATAACCCTTGGATGCCTACACGTTTTGATCTGTGCTGACCGTGAAGGTTTATCTCTCCGCTGAGGGATCCTTTGGCCTGGATCCCTCAAATGAAGGGGAGTTGTGTCCTCTGCCCTTTACTAGGCTACCGAGTTCTGTTCCCACACAGTCCAGCTGCAGACTTTAACCCCTCACCCCTTCAATATATCTGGCTCAACAACTTCTATGAGATCTATATAATAGCCGGTGCTACAGGTCAAGATAGCCTGAGGACAGAGCCCTGTTTGCAGTTTTTGCCTCTTGTCAATCATAAATCTTTTTAAATGCATTACTGAAGCAAAATATGGCTACTAAGACCGACAAAAATGTAGCCACTCCCACCCGTTCTTGACATCCCCCAATTATTTTCATTAAGTGTCAATCCCGCACTCAACAAGTACATGACAGGGGGAAATTCAGTATTTCAGAACCAGATCTCGAGGGGGATTTGTACGAATCAGAATGGAGATGATTCCTAATGCGCACATACTGTACTAGACTAGAAAACACAATAGCGAGAAGGCTTTACCTATCACCTACTGCCTTAGGCGACATCGCTCACACAAAAGGCTAAGCAAGAGCTGTCAAAGACACCAGATCATGTGATTAGTAAACCTATTCCTCCCTCTATCTCTCTCTGCATCTCTCTTCACAACCCGATTAGACCACAGAGTTTGCAAAGAGCCAAAAGCCAGGTTGCACAGAGCGCCCATTCAGTCCAGATAATCTTATTTCACATCCTTAAGAGATGGCCAACCTTTACCCCCAAACTAATAATCCAGACAATGATCGTTGAACACAGGGCACCGGACCAGAATATATTTCTGCCATGCAGTAGGGAGCAAAAAGAAGGAAAAATAAAGAAAAACTATTATGATTACATTATAGCAATGTCCCTATAATCACAAAGGACTCAAATAACATCACACTTAATCACAATGCTAATTAATCACTTAATAAAGAAAGTTAAACAAACTTACAGATAATTGATAACAAGCTGATTGATGCTAGAAGGGATCAAAATGACCAGTTTGTACTTTCGCATGCTTTTTATTGGTTTGAATAAAGAGGTGAAGCACAACCTAACCTCAGTTTCAAATAGAGTACAATATTTAGCAACCAAAAACCACTTTGAGAACAAAACATAGATGATTGTTTAAGCTCTTTTCTACAGTGTATCCCCTTAGGCTTCATGAAAGAGTGCTGGTTTACTTTGTCAGATCAATATGCTTTTAATACCTATAAATAGCATGCATCAGATTTAACTAAATAAACGTTTCTAAGCGTTTTCATGATGACTCTGACAAACAGACCATAAGCAATTGCAACGTATGTGAATCAAAGCCATAGAGGAAGTATATTAGTCGGTTACTTTCAACAGATTAAAAGACAAAATGATTAATATTTTTTCTCACCGCCTTTAATATTAACAGGAATTTTAAAAACCTAAGTAGCCTACACAAGCACGTTCACATACTAAAATGAAATTTGTTGTTAAAATTATGCTTAAAGAAATGTTTTTAGCATTTTAGACAAATTGTAACAGTTTATCCCAACATATAAAACAATTTATTTGCGGGATTCAACAAGTAGCTGTTTGTTCCTAGACTGTGCAAAACTACTGTTATCTTTATACTGTAAAAAAAGTCAAATTTTTTTAATTCAGGCGCTGAAGTTTAATCAAAGTTGATGTGCAAGTCATTATTTTAACTAACTTATTAATACTTTATACTAAATTGCTATAACTTACAAAAAGTATTCCGACTTAATGTCGAAACATACGTTATCATGACTACTGACACAGCCTAATACTACAGGTTAATGTACAGATCTGATTGTAAAGAGGGTCACCTATTTACAAAAAAATGAATACTGTAGTAACTTATCAGTTTAATAAACAAATTATTGAAAATATGTTATTTGATTTTATTAAAATCTTAGCTGCAGTGCAATTTGAGCCATTACATTTTACTTAGACGTTTCAGAACTTTTTATGATTTATTACCAAAATCACAAACATGTCAAAATGTTAAATTAAAATTACGAAGTTAAAGTGACAAACTGTAAACAATGTTTAAAATACAGAAACAACGACGCTTGAACGACTTAAACGATTTTCTGGATAATGATCAAGTTCAGTGCGTCTTGTTTTTTATTCCGCTTTTAACGTTAACTTACCTCAGCATCATTGCGCGGCAAATTAAATCTCAAACGAGAATTTGAACACAATACAATAAATACATTTAAAGTGCAAGTAGTAATAAAGACATTCCTCACCTCTTTTTCTCCTTCTCGGCTGTCATTATGGATTAACGCAGACGACAACCGTAAGATTTTCTCCTGCGTCAAATTAAATTCACTTTCCGAAAAACTTTTAAACGCGAATTTCGTCACAGGTGCGATGTTTTTATTTATGATCTCGTCTCCGTAATGTCCATTCTCCAGATATGTCCAGTAGCCTACTGACAGGAGTAGTTAGTGCAGTCTCAGTACACTGCCGAGGATTGCACTACCTCTCCAAACTGACAAACTGAGCGCACGAGACGCTGCCCGGTTCAGCTGGACGTTTTTTGTGCAAGTAAAAGGTGAAAAACTCGTGAGTGCTTCACTGCGCTCGTTCACGCCTCCCTGCTGGTGCAAGTTTATGAGTGCTCGGCGCTGCACAGACCGATCGATAAATGACATAACAGTATCGCGAGAGCGATTTGTAAGCTGTGCTGTACATTGAGTCACGCTCGTGGGGCTGATGTCATACTGTGATCAGTCTGCGCAGCGCCACTTGAATCGTACACACCTATAGTCAAATCTGTGCTTGCTGATTTGTCACTTCATGCTCGCGCCTGCCACTCAGTCAGCGCCTGCGCATGGTCTCACGTTTTACTAACGTGAGATAGTTAGTTGATTAGTGAATATTATAAAATATTAAAGTATGATGTACACGCGAAGTGCCTGAAAATGATGCAAATAAGCTAAAGATTAAAAAGCAAACCAACAGAAAATACTGTAATACCCTTTACAAAAAATAACCATGGTTTTTATTGTGGTAAAAGTGTAGTAAGCATGTTTTTTTGGTGTATTGATTACTATCAGCAAAACCATGTTTTTACTATGGTTTTTGAAAATCATAGTTGTAAAAAGCCATGGTTATTTTGTAGTTACCATGGTTTTACTACAGTAACCACGGGTTTTTGGTTTTACTGTAGTAAAACCATGGTTATTTTTCGTAAGGGACAGTTTAATATGTAACTTACCAAAGTAAACTAAAAATGTCTGGTGTAGTAAAATTCCAAATGCTGTGTACTCAAAGGCGGACACTACTTGAGTATTTGAAGAAAATTTTCCAAGCATCTTGGGAAAAAACTTTTTTACTTTACTAAATAAAAAGGTTCAATACATTCTCAAGCATAGAATCATACTGTGTATGCCTTATATATTGCATATTAAAATTGATTTAATACTTAATTACATAAAAATTGTGTACTTTCACTTTTCTTGAGTAAAAGTACAAAAGTACTTTTAACTTAAGTAAAAAAAATACTAGATGTTAATGTACTTAAATATTAAATATAAACCAAAAACTTGAAATTATGAAATGTAGTGGAGTAAAAATTATGATAATATGCTTTGGAAATGTATGTTTTCCAAAGAAAATCACTGATAAAATATGAAAAAAATTACTTTTATGTAGAAAGTAAAAATACTTGATGTCTTTTGAACCTTACCAATAACTATTTAGGTCTAAATTATTTATTAGAGCTTATAAATTCACATTACTTCGAGTTCATATATTATTACCATAACATTGTACAGGATACTACTAAAGTATAAAGTATTTTTGATGTGTTAATGCCCAAGTAAGTTTAAGGCTGAAATGTTAATCTTGGAAGTTAACAAGCAAACAAAACTGATCATTGACCATGGAAAAATACCATTATGGAGCTTGCCGAGAAAATCACTGGAACAGAGGATTAAACTCAAATTCAGTGACATCCTGGAACAATTCCCATTAAATATAACACTTCAGGGGCTTGATCTGGCTTCTTTTACCATGCAAACAAACATGTAGATCCCCACTACACACAAACTATGAAAAGCAGGTTGAGCGCCTTTTACACAAAAGATTGTTTCTGAGATAGTGACAAAAGTTTGTTTCTGCAAAACACCAAACTTTTCCATTTAGATCTTTTCTCTAAATGAGTGTTAAAGCACAGATTATGTCATTTATTCCCCCACACACAATGTTTTTGCAACTTGATAAATTCCTCTGAACGGGTGCTTGCGTGTGGCATATTATACTCAGTGCATCACAAAAGAGTTCATTTTTATACACCTTGAGGTTTAATAGGATAAACAAAACATTCACATCCTTTAGATGACAGTACATTTGGCACATAGTAAAATGCTTACAATGGGATAACGCTAATGTATCCATGAAGGAAATACCTCTGTGCACATAAAGCTTCACCGTACAGAAACTAAAGTCCAACACCAGATGTATATAATACAGCACTATAATACATATGAAACATTTATGTACTTCAATACTGTATGCGCAAATATTCAATATTCAGCCAGAGAAACCTTGCACTTAATTTAAGAGGTAATTTACTTTGACTTTGTAGACAGACCGTGGATGTTTCCTATACATCAAGTTCATACAAATAAAAAGGAAACAAAAGGGAAAAATAAAGCTGAAGAACTGACGACGAGACATTTGGCATGGTGCTGAGACTGAGACAGATGCCTGTAGGAGACAAGGCTTCATAGAAACATTGACCTAGCTACCAAAATCTACCCACAGACACATAAAAAAGCAACAAAACAGTAAAACTTCAAACAAAATAAAACAAAAATAAACTTTAAACAGCAATAAACACTTAAAGTCAGTCAGGGAGAAAAATAAAAAACACTTTTTAAACACAAATTCTTCAAATTGACACTGAATTGCTAAAACAAAAGTCATCACATTCCAGAAGGTTTAATTAGTACGCCTGAAATGTACCCTTTTCTTGTAGTTTACCTCTAGTGTTTCACATTTTACAAATAAATCTCTAAACTACAGTACAAGGACTTCACAAGAAGAAATACCTTGTTTTGAAAAACAAAACAGAATCTATGGAGGCTTCATTTCCTGAAATACAATAACTCAAAAGACACTGGGAAATGATTGACCTATTGACACAAGGGAAGTATAGCTACATGTATATTGAATAAATTATAAGTTATATCTCACACATTGTTCCACTACATTCCACAGCTTATGTACTTCAGCAAACTATGTACATGAGAGTGGCATACAGAGTTGCAACAGAGACAGCATGAGAGAGAAAGCCTTTGGTGAAGCCCTAACCTACAGGACGCTCTTCACTCTTTAAGACCAGCAGGAATATCAGCCCATAAAAGAGAAACCGTCGATATCAAGAAATAAAATAACGTAAAGAATAAGGGAAAGTGTGTTCAGGGTATTGCACATAGATATCCAAAACATAGACTGATGCTACTCAGTAACAACACAATTTGCAAGACCATGCAACGATTGCCTATACTCTAAAAAGCTTCCACGGGCTTTGGAGCAAATACTATGTACATGTTAAGTCTTCTTGGTAAGACTTATGAGCTATGGGTGCTGGTCTGACTTTCACGACTACACTTTCTTGTGCATAGCGGCGAGCACGACACACGCGCACACACACACACACACGCATACATACACGCACGCAAACAGCAATTTTTACATAGTCAAGCGCAAAAGAAAATAATTGCGAAACAGCAATAAAACAACAAGAAAATTTTAGAGCATTGAGAGGACAAGACCTCCGACTCTCATTCATGCAAACACATGCACACATACACGTCATGCACACACCTACTCAGGCCAACAGACACATCGTAACACAACCCATATACAGCAGGTTATCATTCCTAATGGACCTTCATAACACTGTGATGGAATACATATATATATATATATTTATATATATAATACAAATTTATTTTTTAATGTCTTTGTATATTTTATAAAATTGCTCCCAAAATGTCATCTGAATACACAAAAAGGCATTTGACTGCATAGCACAACATGTCTCTTTGTCATGTATGCAGTGTATATTCTTCCCAAGGGCACAACCTCTGACACTTCCTTTCCATCAGGGGGAACGACAGCCCGACCAGTATTCACGCGGCAGTACAATCATCCGTATCGTCAATTTGGTTTAAGGTAGTGTGTGCCGACCCTTCTGGGGTCTTGGAGAACATTCTTATCTGACTGGTTTAGCTTTTTGAAACGGAGCGGTGATGTTACTGTAGAGGCCTGGAGTTAGATCCACTGAAATGTTTTTTTTTTTTTTTTAAGATACAGAAAAGAAAGATGAAGACAGCAGTAAAGGAGAACCGATATCTGGGCCTCCTGTTCTGATTTGAGTGTGTGTTCATGTATTGCGTGATGACGTGGGTTTCTGAGTGTCTACAGGTGCAATTGACTTTTTGGAATCGGACTGAATGGTGCCAGGTTGGGGTTTAAGACAAGGTTTCTTCTCCGAAGTAGGAAAATCCCTTGAATTCATCCTGGTTGATTTGTTTGATGATGGCGTCGTCCACCGGCGTGAGCACGGGGTCTTCGCGAGTAAAGTCCTGATCGAAGTTATTCACATCACGCTTGGTTTTCTGCAAAATGAGAGAGACAGAAAGAAAAACATTTTTGAATTAGGAATGGTTAAACTTCAGGTCACCATGAAATCAAAACTGACAATTTTTTTTTATTATGGAATATTGCAGTACTTATTATTATTTATTTATCCATACAGCTCATAATCATCAATCATTAACATTAATCTCCTCCACATCTAAACGACATCTATGTATGTCTGTCGTAGGGGTGGGGCTACATTAACTGTCCAATGGTCAAGCATCAACCTTCCAATGGTCAAGTCAAATCCCAAAGGTCAAAGTCCCGCTTTACAGTTTTCTCATTCCAGAACCCGTTCACTTGAATATACCTCACAATATGGAAGAAAACTAGCCTGGGTTTCCCCATGCTGCCTTGCTCGCAAATTTATTCACGCTGCAAGTCTAGCATGGAAACTATGGACCAATTTTGCCCCCGAAATAGGGAACCAATCTCAGAGCAAGGCAGTGGACGCGAAGTTACTTTTCGATCAAGCCTTAGTGTTCTAAGTAGTTTTGAATGCAAGTTTATTTTAAAAAAGAGCAACTTTTGGTGTTAAACAATTTCATATCCAAGAAGGATGTTTGGATATGGCAAGACATGATAGCCACAAAGTTTTATAGGATCAACCTGCTAGGCATAGTCATTGACAAAGTACAATTAACTTATGGTATGTGGTATTTATTAATATTATATTGTCATTATGCCTGTATTGTGGTTGTCACAGTGTCACTAAGTTGTGTTGCTTTTCAATATCAATATACAGCTACCAGTTTAGTTGCATAGCTTTCAGCTGTGTCCACACATACCCAATAAAAGTTGTTGATGCTTGAATTTATGTCGCTCTACATGCGTCATTTGGTATAATTGAAACGATTGGCTATGAGCTACATACAGACGCTTTTGATAGACATTCGTAGCGCCCAATAAATGGCTCTGGCATTCGTAAACCACGCCTCAAATACGAAAAAATAAGCATGTGGTTCCACATCTCATTCTCTATGAGACTGGTCTGATGTTAGCCAGGCTAGAAAAAAACATGATCGCAACTTCCGTTTCATGGTGACTTTTAATTGACTTTAGTTGGTGGTTTTATTGTAGGTATGTATCAAGGTCAACTAGTTTATCTACATTCTTTTGTATATACATATTTTATCATATGTTAGCAGTGAAGGATTTAATTGTGCATGTGGTGGATATCCATAAATGTCTAGTTTTCTTTAATAATTTCACTTTAAGTGTACCACCAAAACATTTTGTAGAATTTTTGGTCTGAGAAACCTGTAGTTCGCGTATGCGCTACAGGAGAATGTAGTATGTAGCCTAAGAGATGCATTGCATTTTGTCACCGTGCGCATGCGCAGAACGTCTGTGTACAGGTACAAGTCAAATGAAATATACTTTGCGAGGCTGTGCGTTCAACCATGTGTGTAGGTTTCCGTACACGAAAAAAACGGACTATACTCCAGAAAATACATAAAGTTAGACTAAAGGCCTGTTCACACCATAATGATAATCAATTCAGAATGAAGATATAAAAAAGCATTCACATTCAACTTAAATGATCAAGATGCAGTTGTGATCACTTTCAGAACAATTTTTTCCAGCTGTTGAACAATAAAACACTGCAAGCCAATAAAAATCGTGTATGTACGAATATGTGAAACTGCTGTAATAAACAACATTACTGCCTGTTGGTGTTGACGCTAATGTAGTTATTGTGATATAGCTGGCAGGGCCAAATAAAATGACACAATTGTTTTACATAAAAGAAAATACACAATTTACAATTATCTGCACTTGTAACAATGTAACAATGAAGGAAAATGAAATTATTATTTCATTGTCATTTTCAGAAGATTTTACATTTCAGTTTCAGTATTGATGGCTATTTTAATAGCGAGAACTGGTTAATCCATACATGTTGGTGGAGGGGCAATTTGGCATCTCCAATTCACCTAACCTGCATGTTTTTGCCCTGTCGGAGGAAACTGGAGTACCCGAAGTAAACCCACACAAGACACAGGGAGAACATGCTAACTCCACACAGTATAACCGAGGCTCGAACCAGGGACCTTCTTGCTGTGAGGCAACAGGTTACTGTGCCGCCCCTTACTGACATTTTATATGTATGTTTGTATGTATGCAGGGCTTGAAATTAAAACCTGCCAACCCGCCAAATGCAGGTAAATTTTCATTGTGGAGGGTAAGACAGCCAATTCCACTAGCCATTTTGGTAGGCTGAATATAATTTTTTGTAGTTTTCTTAAAAGTAATGCGAAATGATAAACGATGCATAATGCGACACTGGGAAACTACAACTCCCATGAGCACTCCCTGCACCCAACGCAACATACAGTAGGGGTTATTAATCATAGAGAGCTCGAGCGCTGATGGATTTTCGAATGCACGGATGGGACGCAGTCTGAGCGCATACACGCACACTTCGGGGAAGATAAAACAATTCACTTTAACATGTCTTAAAGTGATTGTCTAGGGTTTTGTGTTGTATCTTTTTGGATGCCAAAGTCACGTTTAATCATCTTAAATGTATTTTATTAACAACAAAACTGTGGCCAGTAAAAATGCTGAGTGGCTAGTAACTCTGGAAGCAAAAAAGTTATTGTCAATGCCTGTATGTATGCATGCATACATGCATGCATGTATGTATACATACATACATACATATATACAGGCATGACTTTACATTCATGTTTTCTCTCATGTTCTGTTCTAGGTTCTAAAAACAGGAAAGGCTTTCAGTTAACTACCACAAGTGCGTAACGAAAAATGTAGAGAGTTGGTTGGTAAGCCACAGTGGTGACACAACGCCAGCTCAAAGTTACTCAGAGGGCAAGAGAGCAAGTGGCGGCCACACGGTCTCTTAACCCACCTGTGACCTTTCTATCTGCACCCACATGTGTACATGTACACACCAACAGAACAGCCTCGGCCCTCCCCCGTCATGGGAAAGCAGAAGTCGAGAAGTGCCGTTGTGGCATCCGACTTTCAGTCTACACCACAAACGCTCAACTCAGAGGAACATGAGAGATAAAGTGTGTGAGAGAAAGTGTTTTTTGCAGGCAAATGTGTGTGAAATAAGCGTCTGTGATATGTGTTGTCACATGAATTTGTGTGCTCTGGTTTCTGTGTGTGAGAAAGCAAGTATGCTTACAATACGGGGTTTAAACGGCGGTTTGATTTTCCTCTGCTCCAGCAGGACCCAGTCGATCTCTCTGAAGAAGGGGTGGACTTTGATTGCCTCCTCCAACCCCTGGGTCACCACACAGCCCAGACGCTTAATTGGGCTCTTGGTCATAAACTGAAGAAACGGAGTACATATTGTTTTATACATTACAATTCAAAAATAAGGAAAATATAAACCATCTAAAAAGAGCTATAAGTAATTTTATAGAATACCACAAATGAAATTTCTCTTCAATCTAGCAGATATCTCTGAAATACATTAGCTGTCCTGTCCTAAAGGAAAAGTTCACCCAAAAATGAAAATCGTGTCATCATTTACTCACTCTCATGTTGTTACAAACCTGTATAAATGTCTTTGTTCTGATGAACACAAAGTAAGAGAGTTTAAGGAATGTTTGTAACCAAATCGATCAGAGACCCCATTGACTTCCATTGTATTGTTTTATCCTTCTATAGGAGTGAATGGTGCTCATGATCCAACATTGGAAAAAAAATAATTCTTGTTCATCAGAACAAAAAATTTAAACAGTTTTGCAACAACATGAGTGTGAGAAAATAACGACAGAATTTAATTTTTTTTTACATTTTACATATTCTCTGAACAGTCCTGCCCTTTAAAACTCAATTAATTAACTAGCCAATCAGAAACCCTATTTGTCAATCATCTTTGACACAGAGAGGGCATGTGGTTGAATAGATAGTCCAATTCAGTTTGGAAACCAGTTACAGCATCTTATAAATGTTAAAAAGAGGAATAGGGGATAAATTTTAAATAAACAATCACACGAAATCGCATCAAGCTGTAATAAATACAGTATTTGCAAAATTAGTACACTTGTAAGACAAAGATAAATGTACCAGAGACGTAGAAGGAAGATGGGAAATAGTAAAGGGGAAAAAACACAGCAAGGTTGGACAGGTTAAAGGGAAAGTACAGCGGAGCTCAATACAATACTGCAGAAGATCAAAAGTAAAAAAAAGGGTCAACCGCAAACCCTGCAATGAAAAAAAATCACGTCAACAGAAAAGAAACGGGACACTTACGGCTTTCAGAATGCTGACTGCCTCTTTACTGAGCCACACGGGATAAAGCACATCGTCATGTAGGATGGATTCAAACAGGTCATCTTCATTGTCAGCTTCAAATGGCGGTTGACCGGCCATCATCTCGTACATTAGCACGCCCAGAGCCCACCAATCCACCGAAGGTCCGTACTCCAACTCCTGCAGGATCTATATTAGAAGAAAAGGATTTGTGTTCAGTTAACTGTAAGTGATGTTGCTTTTGTCCATTATGATTTGCCAGGCTGAAAGTAGCTTTAAGTCATTGTCATAATATCTGAACTTCATGCTGTGCTTCTTTGAAAAATTTACACTTGCATTAGCAACAGACAAGCAAATGACTCCACATGACAGTGCTAATACAATATAAAATAGATTTAAAGTAATAAACAATAAGACAAACACACAAACATATTTCAAATTTAAAATCTAAAATTAGGCTAAATGTATAAAAATGTCAGCTTTAGAAAAGGGATAATTCACCCAAAAATGAAAATTCTGTCATTATTTACTCATTCTCATGTTGTTGCAAACCTGTATAGGTTTCTTTGTTCTGATGAACGCAAAGGAAGATATTTTGAGAAATGTTTGTAACCAAACCCAGGGTTCCAACACCTTAGTTAACTTCAAATTCAAGGACTTTCCAGGTCCAATACCCTCAAATTCAAGGACTAAATGTGGGGACACATTTCAAGTGAGAGCAAGGTTACATCGTGTTACCTTTTAAGATACATTGTTAAGCCCTGTATACTAGGGACGTCTGTGTATGCGCAGTCATTTTCGTCATCGGGAAGGTCCGCAGCTGTCCACGTGCGGCCCAATATTTGAGACTGCGTGGACAGTGCGAGTACAGTCCGTGTACAGCCGCGCATGCGCGTGAAAATATTGAGACAGGACACACTACAACAAACAATTATACAAAGGAAATAGACAGCATTTGCACACAAACTATTGTTTTTCTTCTATAAGTTTTACTTCTTTCAAGAACAGAAAGCTGTGGAGCATGTCCGTCACCATAATGTTTGATTCCTCTTCTTTGTTTTCTTCTTGTTTGTTCTAAACAATGTTTGCGATCGGCTACTTTTCTTCACCTTTCCTAAATGTTTTAATGTACTGTAAAATGGCGCCAAATCAGTGCTGCCCTTATGGCCTGGTAGAGTAATAAATTGAATAAGAAATCATTTGTATTGCGTACATGTCGAACACGCCCAAATGGGTGTAGCTATCGCTATCGGAAAAATTGCCAAAGATGGCGTTACAGGGACGCAGGAAGTATGGCAAGAGAGACGCAGTGTCTCGTTCTCTTCTCAGAAAGAAGGCATTTTGGTATGAATCAACATTCGCATACAGAAGATATAAGCATTTAAAGTGAACAGTTTAGCACGTGTGCTTAAAAGGCTAGAAATTTTATGATATTATCCTACACTACACAGGGAATTAAATGAATTTTTTTCCAGAAAACTTCTTGCATAAAATTGATTCAAGTACTTTCAATGACCTGTATCTATGTATGTATATTTTCAAAAACGTCCCAGGGCCTTGAATCCCCCCCCAGTTTTTCCCCCTTTCAAGGATTTCAGGACCCGCGGGGACCCTGCAAACCGTTCGTGTACCCCATTTACTTCCATAGTATTCTTTTTTCCTACTATGGAAGTGAATGCGATACACCAACGGTTTGGTTACAAACATTTTTCAAAACATCTTTCTTTGTGTTCATCAGATCAAACACATTTATGCTGGTTAGTAACAACATGAGAGTAAGTAAATGATGACAGAATTTCCATCTTTAGGTGAACTATCCCTTTAAGTATAATGTAAAATGTACATGGGTATGTATAATAATAAATGCACTCTAAGAAACGATGTGTTGTTTCAACATATGATTAGGCAAAATACAGGCCAAACCATCCGTTGATTAAAATTAACCTAGAAAATGTCAATCCATGGGTTGAAACAACCCTGCGTACGTAGGTTCATTTGAACCAACGGATGCGTGTGTCCATATTAGATCCAACATGGGTTGAAACAACCCAGCATTTTTTTTAGAGTACAATGTATGAATAAGTGAAGTTGTACCTCAGGTGCAATGTAGTCAGGGGTCCCACAGAAAGTGGTGGTTGTGACCCCGTTCAGAATGCCCTCCTTGCACATGCCGAAGTCTGCAAGTTTACAGTGGCCCTCGGCATCTAACAGAATGTTATCCAGCTTCAGATCTCTATAGACACAAGAAATAAAAAATTACACAATTAAAGCACTTGACATTTCGGGTGCATAAGCTCGAATCTTTGTGTAAATGGTTGAGTTTAAGCTGTTTCAAACAGGGGTGTGAAAGAGTCGAAACACCTGCAAGACAGTAAGCTGACAATTGATCTATTGGGCCTTGAGGGTTCAGTAGACCTTTTGGGCTTCATCTATAAGTCAACCTGCTCTCGGTTTCATTCCTCAAATGGCTGCGTGTTAGTCTTCGATTTGGAAGTGCTTATGACAGAACATTTATGTAGGTGAAAGCAACAGCAGGTTGAGGGGTTTTCAAAAGCATTCGCCTCACGATATGGATGTCAACATCCAGAGCAGCTATTAAGCCTTCAGTCATTCACTGGACAGCTTAAACTTTTTTAGATTTTAAGATTTTGATGATTTTGGTTTGAATCTCAACATGCGACACCACATGCTACGAAGATTCTGCATGAAAAAACCCATGAAGACAATCACCGAGATTATGATGGCATATAGAAGTATTGCAGTAAGATAAATGGACCATCTAGTGAAAGGTAAACAGCAGCAATGAAGGACCGAGTTCTGGATTTTTCTATTGCTGTGTCTACACAGAGGCCTTACCCAACAGACCACCCAGAACGGCAGATTTCATCTCATCCCACAACACTACCCTCCCCATCTCTAAAGCTTTCTGTGGCATAATAGACAAATTTTTCATACGCCACCAAGAAATGAATAGGTAAAAATTATGATGAGATTATTTTCATTATTATTACAATTCTTCATGGTAATGAGAATTGGGGGGGGGGGGGGCTGTAGTTGTAATAAACCAAAAAATATTAACAGTTTGAACAGTACAGATCATTTTCTTAATCAATGAGTGAAATGTGACCAAATAAGATCCAATCGCCAAACTACCATGTACCTTAGCCATACGTGTATGTTATACAAATGCACGCCCGACGGCCACATGAGATTATACTTAGTTCAAATCTGTCCTTAAATGCCACAGGGATGGGTTAACGCTTGTGGAGAAACTGAAAATAAAAAAGAGCACATGATGATAACATCTGATTCACTGTCCCTAGAGTTGCTGTAGAGACTTGCCACAGTGCAGACAGCTTGTTTTGTACTGCAGGATGTTTGTGCACAGTGCCATAGAGTTCAAAAACAGCATGAGGAGGGACAACAAAGAGTTTACCGTGCCATTTTAAAGGTTAAAACATGAGACCCCATACAGATGAATCTGGCCGAGGGCGTTCAGTGGCAGGACCTTTCGAACATGTCGAAAAATTAAATGAGCTTAGAGGGTCACGTGACCGTTTGATGTGTTCATTTGTGTCAGTCAAGTTGAAAGGTGTCTCAAGGGTTCATATGATTAAACAGGCAGACTTCCATAATGCTGAGATACATTACGTAAAAACACAAACATTTGGAGTTGTTTGTGTATAACAAAATGATACACAGGACCCATGTGTATTCCTAAGATCACACTGAAAGTGTTAGTTTGTTACACAGGTACACCTGGACAAACTGGCTGGTAGCTAAACACAGGAAGGAATGTTCAGAGAAGCTAATCTGATTGTCATGCCTGATAAATCCTGTTTTCTCAGTGTGTATGAGCAAAATAAAAGACAAGAACTAAAAAAAGGCTTAGATGTGCCTGGTGACCCAATGCTCGGGTTAATCTCTGGAAGGAATCGCCTGAGCTTCAGTCCACAAAATACAAGGACTAAAGCACTTCAGTTATTTAATTACTACAGTATTTTGTGGAATACATTTGCATTTACTACATATGATAAATACTTTCAACTAACATTCAAAAGGGAAAAACATATTTAAATTTTTACTGTACAGCATACATATTTAACATATAAGTTAATCATGCTATTTATAAATAAAGATAAACTCGATTCTGGTCGGCCGGTGTCCTGCCGAATTTATCTCTTGCCTCAGCACACTCACCTGCAAGTGTCTAGTATGCATATTAAGACCTTAATTAGCGGCTTTAGGTGTGTTTGAATAGGGTTGAAGCTAAGCTCGGCAGGACACCGGTTCTCCGGGACAGAGTTTGGTTACCCCTGGCCTAGATAGTCAGGACATTTAAATGAAACGGGTTGCTTTTACAAAATCTGTGCATCACAGATTTCACTTAATTTCTAAAAAGAACCAACTTTACTTGTGCAACCAAAGTACACTGTAAAAAGTTGGATCTACTTAAAAATTACTTTAATTGGCAACACTTTACGTAAAAAATAAAAAATAGGCTTTCAATTTAAACTTTTGACTTAAAGGCGGGGTGCATGATTTTTGAAAAACAATTTTTTGGAAAAAGGAGTCTGGGCGAGTACCAGTGGTGGCTCGTGACTGCTTTTTCGAGGGGCGCAAATTCAAAATATGTGTTTGGAGTGTCATGTGTGTTGCTCGTGTTTTCAAAAATATGTTTGTTGCGTCATGTGAACCATGTGCATCATGTGTTTTGTCAAAATAAGTGCCTGCTGCACACGCGTCAATGATAAAAGAGACGCTCACGTTCACAAAATACATGCAAGAAACTCCCTTAACAGTAAACTCTGATTACGCATGAGATTATGCAAGTATCTGGCAAACATGAGCGTCTCTTTTATCATAAACCCTTTGGACGTGTCTGCGGCGGGCACTTGTTTTGACGGGACACTAGATGCACATAGGATCACTCGACGCGCAGAACACATATTTTGAAATTATGAACCACACACGATGGGATACATATATGTTGTGACGAACTTCGCATCGAGTGCCATCAAAAAAAGTCACCAGCCACCACTGGCGAGTACCAAAACACACTTGTAGCCAATAAGCAGTAAGGGGCGTGTCTACTAACCGACATTGCTGCCTGGGTTGTGTAGGTGTGGGGCGGGTCTATCAAAAGAAGGCCCAGATTCTATTGGGTTAGGGATGTGTTTGTTTAGGTGATTTCAAATATCAACATTAGCTTTCAGAGATCATGCACCCCACCTTTAAAGTGAAAAAATGTATGTTGAAAAATAATTTTTTTTAGGTGTTATCACATTTTGTAATAACTTTTTACAGTGTATATTTGTGGTAAGGTACTTTGAGTTAAAAATCACACAGCACTTATATTTAAAATATTTATATAAAAAAATCAGTACACTTACTCAAAATTTCACATTTTCTGTTAAACAAAAGAAAGTCAAATTTGAAATGACAGTATATTTTCATGTCATTTTCATTTCTTATTTTCCTTCATAATTTCTTTGCACTTCTTCCACCTAAATTCCAGCGTAATCTGAAAGAGGTCATCAGGGTAGAATGCACTGATGGAGAAGGCTAATGTTTTTCGCATGTATTGGTGCGTAACTGTCATGTGAGATTTCTCAGAGTGAGTAAAAAAGCCTTAGATTACTCTTAGCGACGTGTACCACCTCTCAGCAGCATACATGCTCTAACAGATATCATTTTAATGAAGAAGGCAGAAAAAGGCAAATTGGTGTGAGGTAATCATCTTCCCACACTTGTACTAAAAGAGTAAGATCTTTCTGAGTGCTAGCCAACGGGTGTCACGGCAGGTCCAAACTTTGATGACATGGGAGCGCTCTGCTTAAACCTGCGCGAGTCTGTATCTGTGTCTTCGTGTTAGTTATATTGAGGAATACAGAAGCCAGGGTGTGGTGCATTACTACACCTCTTCTGCTATCTATTTACACACTTTTGCTGATAAGAATTCACACCGCTCATGTAAAACCTGCCTATCATATTGAGTTACAAGCAAAGCGATTTAATTTACTGTTACGGACTTAGTCATGTGACTGAAGACTGTATGTATTTTTGAGGAAACGTAAGATAATTTTTCAAAAATCCTAAAATATCAAAATATGAGAAACTAGATTAGCATTTTCTGGAGGAAGGGCTGGTTCACATTAAGGACAATAATATCAGTCAATACAAATATACAAAATCAATTTACATTTAAAATAAGAGAGGCATATACACGACCACACCACAGCTAAACATACATAAAGGAATCTTAGCAATAATTAGATAACCTCTATCCAATGTTTTGTGTTAAAAATGCAGTGCTGTTGTACAACAACTTACAAAAAAACAAAAAAAATGGCAGGAAAGAAACAAAAACTTGAGCTATATAGTACTGTCCCAAACAGGGACCGCTTATCAGATTTAAGATTAAACCTTACATATTTTGTTCTCTTTCCCTCATGTTTACATTCTCTCATTCACTCACCCACAAGGTCCCTGTGCTGAAAAATGTGTCTGAGCCTGGTTAGGTAAAATACGGACCAACCCATATTTTAAATGGGTTTAAATTAACCTAGAGAATATCAGTATGGGTTTGAAACAACCCAGCATTTTTTTTAGAGAGTACGATTTGACAAAGATAGCACAAGTTAGCCAAACAGGCTTGGACTTTGATGGTTGACTGGCAAAAAAATGTCAACATTTCTTTGCTGGCATAAGTCAAGCGAAAATCTTTTTTGTGAGGTACTGTTACGACAGGAGGGCGGGAATGGGGCGGACCCGGGTTTATGTAACTGTTCTATTTTTGACAGTGACCATTAAAGGTGAAAGCATTTTCGGGTGATATCCACTTAACATGACAACAGACCAACTCTTATACACGGCAGACGGAAGCAAAGGTACTTTAAACGTAACAGCTTTCATCTGTCCAAATGAATTGTTTTAACGTCATCAATGGCGCCTACTGCTCAAGGTCATACAAAACAACATATGTCTCATTCGCTAACAATCTTATTTAGGCTGGCACTAAAGCCTGAAACTTACTTTAAACTTAAAATGAATAGCAGATTATTCACATAACTCCTGGCCCAATAACATTGCAATATTAGCACTCACAGAAAGCTGGTTGTAGGCAGACTTCCATTTAGAAGCGATGCTTGTATATGATTCATTAATTGTGGCATCAGTTATCCATTAAATGATGATGAATGATAAAGCATTAGACACAAAACCCTCTGACATGTCCATCTGACATGTTTTCTTGTAAATGAGGCTCTTTTTTATCAGGCTCTTATTTTCAGGTGCATTAATTTCACTTTAATGGCAATGAAATGGATATTAAAGGAAAATACAACAGTTTTTCAATATTTTACTATGTTGTTACCTCAACTTAGACAAATTAATACATACCTATCTTTATTCAGTGCGTGCACTTAATCTTTGTACAGCACTTTGTGAATGTGTTAGTATTTAGCTAGCCCCATTCATTCCTTAGGATCCAAAAACAGGGATGAATTTAGAAGCCACCAAACACTTCCATGTTTTCCCTATTTAAAGACTGTTATAAGTAGTACACGAGTAAGTATAGTGGCACAAAATAAAACGTGAGGATAAAAAATTAGAACTATATTGTATGGCGGAAGAGCACTTATTTTGCAGCATGGCAATCTTGGGCGCAGTAATATTGACAGGAGTTGATGATGTTACTGCGCGCTGAGGTCGAATTGCGCACACTAAGTGCTCTTTTGCCATATAATTTTACAAATGTCACTTTAGTCATTTCATTGGTATTTAACAAATTTGACTTTCACCGCAAAACCCTCCAAGTACATCTCCCCTTCTAAAAAAGTCTTCAGTCAATCTTCACTTCCCTTTTTGAATAAAGGTAAAAGGCTCCAAAATTCGGTCAAAATCCTAATTCGGTAAACCTCATTTAACGTGTAAAAAACGCTTGCACCTTCACGTACGTGTATCGTCGTTCATCCAATTTTACTTCTATGCACTTTGCTGAAAAATCGATTTGGCCAACAACTCTGTATTACTAAACTAAATAGCTTGAGCCCAGGATTAAGCGGATTTAAAGGGGACATTTCACAAGACTTTTTAAAAATGTCAGTTAAATCTTCGGTGTCCCCAGAGTATGCATGTGAAGTTTTAGCTCAAAATCCCCCATTGATAATTTATTATAATTATAACATGTTAAAATTGACACTTTGTAGGTATGAGCAAAAATGTGCCGTTTTTGGATGTGTCCTTTTAAATGCAAATGAGCTGATCTCTGCACTAAATGGCAGTGCTGTGGTTGGATAGTGCAGATTAAGGGGTGGTATTATCCCGTTATGACATCATAAGGGGAGCCAAATTTCAATGACCTATTTTTTCACATGCTTGCAGAGAATGGTTTACCAAAACAAAAAACAAAAGTTAGTGGGTTGATCTTTTTCACATTTTCTAGGTTAATAGAAACACTGGGGACCCAAATATAGCACTTAAACATGAAAAAAGTCAGATTTTCATGATATGTCCCATTTAAGGCAAAAGTATTTGATGAACATACAACACGTGCCAAGAGCATTCTGTTAATATCATTATCTCATTTTGACAGAGGTGGCGTTTGGCGGCTTTTGCATTTGAGCAGCTCTTCATATTCAGATATAAAGTGTAGTGCAGTGCACTTTTAAAAGGCCAATGTAGATGCATGAATCATACTGAGTCATGATGTACTGCGATGATGTAACAGTAAAATGCTAGATCATGTTAGTCTGCTGGAGACTAACAAACCTGCAAGCTGGAGAAAACAGCTCATAAAACGGCTGATTTGCATAATTCCTTAAGCGAAGCAGATGCTAAAACAATACAGACAGAGCATGCAAATAAACAGACCGGTCAAAACATGCAATTCATTCTCAATGAATTCTTCTATCAGCTTTACCCCAAATGACCCAAACAGCTAACATTTTTCTGACACATTTCACCCTCCTAGATCAACAGATTTTTGACGGTGGTTTCCTGCGGTAAACACGTACATCTTGCATGGACACCCATACAAACACATGTGCATGTACACACAATTAGGCCCTATTGAAATCCTTTCCTGTGTTCCTTTTGTGGGTAAGAGTGATTTTTCCATACACAAAATCATTATGCCACTGATCGGGTCTTGCCAAAAAAATCTCAACTAAACAAAAAAGCAAAGAGGGTTGAAGTTGGACTGGATGGTCCCATCTGTCTGGATGTCGGACCAATTGGACACATTTTTAATTTTAGCTTTATTTCCCCTCTTTCCAAAAAGAAAAAATATGCATCTCAACCATTTGCAGGAGAAAACATGATAAACCATGATAATTGTTACATAAACAAGGCTTCATACTACTGTATGAAGGAAAAATAAGATGTTTGGCAAGTTATTTGTAGTCTGAAATAATTTTATACAAAGATATCGAATGAATTTGATTAAAAAATGTTGTTTCAATCTGAACGGTCAAGTTACATTTTAAGCACGTTTGTCATTTAGGATGCAACGTAATCAACGTATACAATATGCAGTAGCTTATACAACCGTGTCCTAGATTTTGCTCACTTGAAAAACTATACTGGAATGTGTGCGGTGTCAACAAAGCCAAATATTTTTTTAACTGAGCAAACAACACGTCTATAGAGTAAAATGTAAATGGATATTTCACAATATATATATATATATTGGCATACGCAAACTTTCTCTTTAGAAGTTCGCTAGTAAATAAACAATTCACCTAAGAGGTCTTGGCACAGATAAGGAAACCAGATATTGTTGAAAAGTATACCCAACAAATGCTTGTAGTACATTTAATATAGCCGTAAAAGAGGAACATAAAGAGATGTTCTGGTATTGCTAGGGGCTGGGGAGGGCTCCCATACCATTGACTGTAGCTCAAACGAACTATACACCCTACACCTCCATTTACATTCCACAGGTCTGCCTCAGGCCGGATCTATGATGTCAAACGAGTCCACACATTTACATGTACAAATCCACAAAACTATAGACCTAAATATAGATCTGGATAATCTGTCTTTGAGTAACTACCAAAGACAAAGACTGGACCAGACTAAACATGTTGGACTTGAACACAAAAAACCTAATTGAATTTACTGAATGATCAATATTGCAACATCAGGACACTGATACGACAAGCATTTTCGGCACGAGAAGAGGAGATGTTAGCATTGCATTGATGACGGCTGTTGCAAATAGGGTCATGTGTAGTTTGACCTCTTGGGTCTTGAAGGACTCAGCACAAACAACACTATCTACTCAAACTCTGGATACAAATATTGCTTTTTGTGCTTTTCTGTGGTCATGTGACCAACTGCAGCTTCAATACTTAGTTTTCATCTTTTTGCTCATAAGTCTAAATTTTGTGTGTGTGTGTGTCTAAAAGCGGGAGAGAAATAGAGACAGTGAGATTAGAAAGTGTATTCATGCATACTTATGCAAGTTTCAAATATAACAATGAAAGTGCATATGTATGTGTGTGTGTGTGTGTCAATGGCTGTTTTAATGGGTGTGTGCAAAAAAGGAAGTTCAAAACAGGTGAAGGGGGCTTCTCTCGAAGTTTCGGACAGGCAGGAAAAGACCTGCTTTTGTCGGTGCCATGGCAACTTTTAAACAAGGATGCGGAATAGACCCTTGAGAATTGGTGCAATTGTTCCATCTTATCGGCTTCTGGTAAAAATGCATCAAGGGTACAGAAAAGCGTCTCTTTTTTACAGAAAACCTGCTCTGACCTGATTGAGTAAACTAACAGTCTGCCATCGGACTAAATGATGCAGTGATAATGGCGTGATCTTTTGCTAGCTCACTGGGGTCAACTGGAATTAGCATCTAACCCCAAATGCAAAACAGTCATTCAAAGTCTCTCAGGCATTTAGTTCATGCCTAGATGAGACTGGGAATATTTTTGGTATCTGTAGTCACACGGCAGTCTTCGTGTGTGTATTTAACTGAAGTTTGAAATTATTTAAAGGTTAAAAATACGTAAATTGTCCCATGTCACTACTACTATAGCTTAGCTAACTCTCTCTCTGTGGCGCAATCTGAAATTATCTGTAGGTTTATATACACTCACCTAAAGGATTATTAGGAACACCTGTTCAATTTCTCATTAATGCAATGGTGTAATGGTGTGGGGGATGTTTTCTTGGCACACTTTAGGCCCCTTAGTGCAAATTGGGCATCGTTTAAATGCCACGGCCTACCTGAGCATTGTTTCTAACCATGTGCATTCCTTTATGACCACCATGTACCCATCCTCTGATGGCTACTTCCAGCAGCATAATGGACCATGTCACAAAGCTCGAATCATTTCAAATTGGTTTCTTGAACATGACAATGAGTTCACTGTACTAAAATGGCCCCCACAGTCACCAGATCTCAACCCAATAGAGCGTCTTTGGGATGTGGTGGAACGGATGTGCCCTGGAAGTGCATCCCACAAAATCTACATCAACTGCAAAATGCTATCCTATCAATATGGGCCAACATTTCTAAAGAATGCTTTCAGCACCTTGTTGAATCAATGCCACGTAGAATTAAGGCAGTTATGAAGGCGAAAGGGGGTCAAACACGGTATTAGTATGGTGTTCCTAATAACCCTTTAGGTGAGTGTAGATAAAAGCATCCGTCAAAGGCATAAAATTAATTAAAATGTTTGTCCCTTATCAGCTCAACGGTGTTCTTTACGTGGGTGTGAGTTTGGGGTTGGATCTATCAAAACATATGGGGTGAATGTTAAATTTTTTTTATTTTGCAGTACTGCTCAGTGAAGCTATGGGTGCAAAAAATTATTTTAACTGTGTGCTTGTGTTTACCTATATATGACACCGTGTTGATGCAGGAACATAAGAGCTGATGTCACCTCGGCTGCGTAGAAGCGAGATCGAGCTTCATCAAACTTCCGCGAGCGCTGGATCTGAAACATCAGGTCTCCTCCATTCACATACTCCATAACAAAGAACAACCGATCCTACAGAGACACATAGACAGAGAGAGAAAAAATATGTTTTTTATTGAATGAGAAACCACTCATTCCCACTCAATAACAACATGATTCATGTAGGTCTGTTGTAATCTTGCAGTTTTAGATTGCTCTTGTTCAGATAACAGACAATCAACTTCATGTAAAAACTATTACATAACAGTAATACAGTAAATGTTCATGTGTGATAAAATAACAGATTTGTTTTCCTAGTAGAAGAGCCGCAAGGACTATATGAAGTACAGTAGGGAAGGGGCAGGGGCGCCACTATAGCAATTCTGGGCCCTATGAAGGAATATGAGGTTGGGCCCCCTATCACTTCAATTTCGCACCAAAAACACAAGCCAACCCAGCTATCTAAAGTCTTTGTCTACTACAATTTCATAATAGAGACATATTACGTTTGCTATTGTTTTTGACCACTATAATCAGTGTTTAATCAGAGAACTACTGTACCATGTCTGTAGCTATAAAATTATTTATTATTGTGCAAATGTAAATTTAAGTACAGTAATCAAATATTCAGAGAAAATGCAACATTCTTAAATTTCAACAGCATTTTCCATTTCAGTAAAAAAACACTTCCATTAAAGATTCACCAAACCCTGCAGAGTTTGATGGTTACCTGGACATCTACATGTCCACAGGTAATAGACCTTAACGTTTTAAAAGCACCTATTTCATTGCTAAAACCAACGTTATTTTGTGTATTTGGTATGATACAATGTGTTTGTGTGGTTTATGGTTAAAAAACACATTATTTTCCACATACCGTACATTTTTGTAGCTCCAGATTTCACTCTCTTCCTGAAACGCACAGATTTGAAAAGCTCAGAGTCCCTGATTGGCCAGCTAATCTGTACGCTGTGATTGGCCTGAAAACCTCAGCTGGAAACGTGACATTTCTTACCATGTTTGAAAGATTCGGTTGCTAACAGGAGTTAACTTACAGACCGAGTTCGAAGCGGGAGGAATTATGATAATGTCGATCTTGTCTACATCACCAATCCCAGGAAGTAAACTGTTGCCTACAATCCGTGTTTGTTGTAGTCCAGGAAAAGAGATTTACATTGGAGACGATAACTCATTGTTTACTTTGGGGTACGCACCTATTGCATATTATTAATATGTACTAATACACACACACAAAGGAAATTTAAAAACGTGAATCGAACATTAGGTTAATAAAGCTAAAATAATAATAAAAAAGAATGAAACAATTTTACTAAGTATATTAGCCCTTATAAAATGGTTAGTTCCAATCCTTGATTCTGATTGGTCAATAGGTGTGGTTTATTCACGATAAAACACTGCTATGACCGCTTCACCCAACGGTTCTATTTAATATCACTGCGCCCTTAGCAACACCCTTAGCAACACATAAACATATAATGAGACAAAGTCTGAGAACAGTTGTTTTTATTTGAGCTTTCATGTTGTTGTTCGCAGTCAGGGACTATTTTTTCTAGCGGAAGAAATGCTTTTATTGATTTAACTTCATGAAAGTCGCACTAATATTTTTTTTTACTTTAATATTGTGTGGTAACCGTTTTATAAAAGCAATAAGGTACTCGAGGCAAGTGCTGTATCGTGAATAAGTAACAGCTGAAGGGGTTGAAGGCACTCCGCTTCGCGTCGTGCCTAACAACGCCCTTCAGCCGTTACTTATTCACGATACAGCACAGCCTCTCGAACCTTATTGCTTACTTAAAACACTTAGCATTAGCCTGGCTAATAAAAATTCAATAAATTTGAAGAGCCGGAGTCAATTATTCCACTTTTACCACTCTTTGCTCACATTGCTCTGGTGGTCATTTGAAGACATTTGTCAGGTCAGGTGTGCGTTTATCTAAAAATAATGCATATCCATGCATAAAGTATTCAACACCCCCCGTGGTATAAATATCAATTGCACATGAATCTTTATTCTCTTGAATTATTCATAGCCCATATTTGCATTTTTATCATGTTTGTTTCAACCTGTTGTTCATTTGCACAACCACTGTTTTGTCTCCTATGCAAAAGAGAGAAATGACAAAGTCAAAGTTGTTTTGACAGGACAAGTCCTGGTTATTTGGTGCCAATGTTATGGTATTTATGCTTGTAGGTATTCACAGTGCAGTATACTATACCAGTAACATATAGGTACATTTGGGCTTGGCGAAAGGATGAATGATGATATAAATATATACATGCATGTCAAAGCCTCATGTGAGATGTCACAAAAACATCTTGAACCAGCATACTGTATGATGAAAATAATACGGTTTTCCTCCCTGTTTGAAAATATACATCTGCACAATATGAGAGTTAGTTAGAAAACTTACGCCTGACCTCAGTGTACATTTCCGTCAGAGCGTCTGTTGCATAGAATGAGGGTCATATCAGACAACTTCACATTCTTTACCCAACGCAAATTTTATAGGCCTTAGCGTTTGACGCACGGTTCTTTTATTCAAGCATATAAGAGCCCACTTCAGTCTGTTTTGTTCTTTATGCAGAGAGGAATTTAAACAGGATGCTTAAATGGTTTGTGTAAATGTGCCAAGAAATCTGAAGGAGGTCCACCCAATCCAATATTAACAAACATTTCCTGACCCTAATTAGAAATGGACAAATAGCATCTTCCGTTTCGGCTGGACCCCAAGACGACGGCTCTGATTGGAAGATAGCGGATGGAGCACAACCCCGTGTGGCCTAGTCAAAACTGGCTCCGCTTTTGTTAGCTCAACAGGAAATGCAAACATTTTCAAAGTGCTTTTAAAAACAGAAAATGTCCAAAAATGGCTACAACAACGCCAGGACATCTTTACATTTGTAATTATGTTTGCACTATGTGTGTGTGTTGTGCAAGGCGGCGCTGCAAGAGACGGGTGGTTTAAGGAAACGTCTGTTTAGTCTCATCCGTACTTATGTAACATGTTATGCATTTTCAATAGCTCATAAACCTAGTGCTCAAAACTGTCAAACAGGACAATCGTCTGACTATGACACAGTTTACGGCTATAAAGGTGCATTTATGACGTTAACAGTAAAAGCAATTACATCACTGAAGTGAAGTGTGGAAGTCATGTGTAAATCTTTTAGGACATCAGGAAACAACCTGAACTCAACTGAACTAAGTTTCTTTACATTGGTTTCTGGGTCATGATGGTAATAGTGACCTCATCTGTGATGTCACTTTATCACACCATCTATAACCAACTAACCGTAAAGACAGAGACATTTTGTCTGACTCATGCGATTCTGTTCACAGATTGCGAAAATTATAGCTGCAGTGGGCGGAGTTAGTGTTCTGCCAGATGATAAGTAAAAAAATTGTTGGAGTGTTATTGATGCCAGAAGTCACAGTATGACACATACCATCTATGGGTATGCTTTCTATTGACATTTTTATTTATTTATTTATTTATATATACTTTCCAGTACATTACTGTACATTTTTAAATATCATTTGCATCTCCAAAGAAAATCATAGGGGTAGAGCGACATGAGGGTGAGCAGATGATGACCGATCTTCCATTGCAGGGTAATCTGTCGCTTTAA